>NC_056679.1:146297002-146897002 GCF_018350215.1 Panthera leo | reverse complement strand
TTGATTACATTATATCATTTTTAGAATTAGAAATTATATGGCTGTTTATAATGGTCCGTTAAATGTACTGTTTGATGCCAAAGAAATGAAATGCTATTTCATTAATTTTTATTGTCTGTCAAGTGGTTATTTTTCTTTCAGATGTTTTGCTTTGCTGGAGAAGGCTGAGCCATTCACATGTGCCTATGCAGTTATCCCTCTGACTGCCCACCTATGAATGAAAGTGGTTAGGGACAACTTGATTGGAGCTTCAAGTCCTCAGAAACCTGATCCTGATAACACTGGTGCTTGGTTGAGTTTTCCCAACAAATAATGTTGTAACGGAGCATTGTGCTTCTTAACCAAAATTCAAGTGTTTAAAATTCGTAGCAGCAGACATGCTTAGGTGTACAATTGTCACTGTTCCCCAAAGGTAATAGCAAAATTGATCAAAAGCATGGTGTAGACAAGGGCACCTGAGGTGCTCAGTTGGTTAAGTGTCCGACTTAGGCTCAATTTATGATCTCATGGCTCTTGAGTTCGAGCCCCACGTTGGGCTCTGTGCTGACAGAGCTTGCTTCAGACTCTCTCTCTCTCTCTCTCAAAAATAAATAAACATTAAAAAAAAAAACTAAGGAAAAGCATTGTGTATACACAAAAAGATAGGAAGACAGTATGTAAGTATGCAAAATGGTACCATAGTTGTCTCAGATAAAAATGTGTGAAAGTCTAAACGTGCTTTAATTTGTTATGTTTAATGCTTCCTTTCACTTCCCCTGTATAGGGAGTGACTGTAAAACTTTAACATGAAAATATAACCTGTCTTCTTTTCTTTCAGAGGGGGAAAGGCCAAGATTAGGCAAAGAGTCCTAAGGGGTAACTTCAATTCATGTCTGTCAAAACACAACCTGAGAAAGACAAAGAAACATGAAGGGCAAATATTTGATAACATTATATTAGTCTGAACGTGAGCTACGGCAACTGTGAGTATATATACTGAAATCAACATTTCAGAGCACTGGAAAGTAGCATGCATGTCAAAGTTATGAAATTGCTTTGATGGTAAACAAGAGCAACAGCAACAAAACGGGAAAGAATAAGTAACCAGAATTATGCCACAGTCAGCGAATCTGAAAAATTAGGAAGACTAGAAGTCGACAAAACCTTGGTCCCTTTGGGCAATATGGATAGTTTGTTATTAATACTCAGTGTTCCTTTGAGAAGGTGAATAGCTCATTAAGGCTACAGAGAGACTTGCTAAGAAATGCAAAGGATTGGGAATAAAACTTGATTTCTTTAGAAACTGAAAATGATGCTTCTGAAGTTCCCACCAGCTAAATAGGTCCTTAGTGTGCCTAATGCCGAGATAAATAATGCTAAGTGTGTTACTACCTCCGTGTTTCCATTGCAATTAATATAATCCTCCAGGGATAAAACAAGATATCATGTAAAAACCCCTGGTACATTAAAGTGAACATTAAATTGAGTCAGATCTTCTCAGCTGCCTAAACCACGCTTCAGCAAGTGCAACATTTGGGACATGAGGGTAACATCAAAGGCAGTTTTGATACTCCAGGGCATGGTACTCTAGCACCTGGAAGAATTAAGGGAACAATTTTAAACAATGGGAGAATCTGGCTCATTAAGAAAAATTCTTGCTAGAATAACAAACATAATGTGCACATTAGTCAGCAAGTGCTTTACTCTCTCTTGGGCATGCATGCCACACCTATCATTTCTTCCCCCATTTGTAACATCCCCTTATATAGCATCACTTGCCCATGTAATTAATAGGTTCTTCACTCTGTCTTCCAACTCACTAATGGTTTTTTTACGAATTTTAAATTAACAGGATTAGACAGAGCATCACACCTAGTTACACACCATATGGTAGTTCCTCCCAAGTGCCATTTACTATTATTTTATTTATTCAGATCCGGGATATAGACACAGCCATGTTCCTACACGAATCTCAAAGGTCAGATAATCTGTTTCTCTCATTTTAACAGATGAAGAAGTTAAGGCCAAGCGAGGTTTAGTGATCTTTAAAAGATGACATTGCTCCAAATATTGACTACCAAATCTTAGACTAGACATTAACCGTTTCCTCTGCAGATATTCCACCTGCAGTCTGGAGAGAGTTATGCCACATGCAAGCAAAATCAGAAGAAAAATATTTTTCAAAAATCCTCCTAATGAGTCAAAAGAAATGGCGTCCGTGAGCTTGAAAGGTAAAGGACTTGCATGTTACATTATAATTTGCATACTCGATGCTTTTAGGGCCTGGCAAGTTGTACCATCAGTGAAATGGATTTTAAGATGATAAGAAATTTGTGAACTGTACTAACTGTAAAGACTGGGCTCCTTTCAAAATTACTTGAATTCCAAAAGAAAGTATAAATATAGAACTATACATCTTGGTGAGTTCCAAATCAATTTTACAGAGTCCACCAATTTGTGATATTATTTTTTAAGTTTGTTTGTTTATGTCTTTAAGAGAGAGAGAATCCCAAGCAGGATCTGCGCTGTTAGCACAGAATGCAATGTGGGGCTTGATCCCACGAAATGTGAGATCATGACCTGAGGGGAAATAGTCAGATGCTTAACCAACTGAGCTGACCAGGCACCCCCAATTTGTGATATTTTAAATCCATCCCACAGGATGGACTGAATTATCATTTATCACTGCATAAATGAGATACTTTTATTCAGAGAAAAAAACAGGAGTTAGATATTCATCCCATACCATACACAGAAAAATTCCAAATTTTTTAAGATAAAATCATTTAAATAAATAAAGTGCAGGAAGTTTATACTTGGATGACTTCCTCTGATCAACACACATAGGAATAAAATACAGAAAGGAAAAACCAAAATGGCATAATAGGATAAAAGGTGAACTAAAACTTATCTTGAATCAGAAGCGGAAAGAAAGCAGGATGCTGAGTAGGTCCCAAACCCATTGGTCATCTGAGCTCTGGGTCTGGGAGCAGGCAGTAGGGACCAAGAGCTAAGCTCTATGAGCCCCTGTGAGTAGAGAGCCAAAAGTAGTTCAGGTGAGTCAGGGGCCACTGTTTAAAGTTACAGACAGGAAGGGAGTTCCCCTCTCACAAAACATAATTTTAAAAAGCACTGTGCTGTCAGCACAGAGCCCAATGTGGGGCTAGAACTCACCAGCTGTGAGATCATGACCTGAGCCAAAGTCAGATACTTCAGTGACTGAGCCACCCAGCCACCTCTTAAATGTTACTGTTTCTATGGAGCTGCCCACGTACAAAGGCAATGAATACATTCAGAATAGTAAATCAAGAGACCTGTATGATTAGTATCCACACTTTCCATGTCTTTGATATCACTGCAGAAACACTGCAGTGTATCACTGTAGAAACAGCCTTAAAACTATAAGCCAGAGATAGAAACTTGAGAACAGAGAAGGTCTCAAAATATCTAAATTAATTAACACCATACAGACTTCGGTTTTTACCCACAATGCAAGCAAATTAGATACGAAAGAGTAAACATGTATGAAAACACATACACACATACACTAAAACCTTAAAACGTGCTCCTTAGGTACTCACTCACAGGATACCAAGGAAGCTGTAATGAAAATGATGACACACTTAGAAACAAATGACAACTGAAAATACTATAGAGCAGAATCTAGAATTCTATAGAATACTATAGAGCAAAAGTAAAAACAAAATAAATCTGAGGAAAGTCGAAGCAAGAAAATAATAGGAGCAGGTATAAGTAGAAAACAAAGAAGTGAAAAACATCACCAATGAAATCAAACCTGATTTAAGGGGGAAAAACTGAAAGAGAAATAAGATTAATCGATGAAACATAACACAAACATTAGAAATGAAAAGGACACATCTACAAAAAGCACACTTTAAAATGAAATCAAATTCAGGGAGCAATTTGACATAAATATAAATGCCAAAATATTAAATAATACAGTAGTATTTAGAAGTAAAGGTGTATATAAAATGATACATCATGTTCTAAATCCATTTGCCCTGGGAATATAGAAAGAGTTCAATAGAAAACTAGTAAGTATTACATTAATAAAAGTTAACAGGGTAAACCACCTGATTATAATAAATAGAAGAAAAAAAACATTTCATAAAATTCAACACTTTGTTTTAAAAAAATCTATTTAGATGACAAATATAGATAATTCCTCTAATGGATTTTAAACTTTAGCCAATGCAATGTATTACAAATGAAGAAACAAAATTAAATGTATTCCCTACCTATGTATTGTGGGATTTTCACAAATAGAAGATATCACAAGGTGTGCAGGATACAAGGTCAACATCAGAATTATTAAGGTTCCTACACAACAATAACCAATTAGAAGAAAAAATAGAAAAAAAATTTTTTCCATTGTAGGAAACAATAGTAATGACAAAACCACAAGGAAGCCAGGAATAGCCCTAACAACAGAAAGACTTGGAGGAATAATACAAGCCTGAAGAACATAAACTTGAATAAATGGAGCTTTATTCACGAATGCAAAGGTTTAATATTGCCAAGATGTCAATTCTCCCTTTGATTTTTAAATTTATACACATAAGTGTTGTTTTTTTTTAATTTTATGAAGGTCATATGAACCCATTTTTTAAAAAGTAAACTCACCTAGCCAGCCTTTATTAGCCAGATTTCGTTGGAATGTCTTCTATTTACTTCCAGAGTCTCTATATGACTTACTGGCTTCTACAGGTTCCTACTTAGGACTGCCCATTCACAATTCTAATTCTGTAATACATCCACCCTGCTCTTGAGATTTTCTGATCCCTAGTTTGGCGAGTCCTGACCTCTGGTCTTACCTCCAAGCTTAGGTCATCCCCACCCTCCCCACCTCCCACAGCGAACCGACTGCCGGTTTGTAGTTGCAGAACGTGTTCCACAAAACAGAACATGACCACATTCAGTGGATGGCTTCTACCTTACACTCAGTTTAATTTCTCTGTTTGACATCCAAAAACTTTAGGAAAAAACATTTTTGATGCATTAATGCTTCAGTTCTGCTAACGCATGTCTCATAACGGGTATGCTGCTATCCGTGATGTTGTGCCCTGGAAATGGGGTTTTCAGGCCAAAATGACTCAGTGAGGCACCATCTCTAGAAATCTAGTCATTTGTACTTACAAGATGGGTCATTCTCAGGAAGTAATGAGTAAGGTACCCAAAGGGAAGCTAAAGATTTGAAAGAAGTCTTGTGAGATTTGGGTGAGTCAAAGCCTTTTTTTTTTTTTCCAAAAGAAAAATAACCTTGGTTAATTTTCAACGTGTGAAAATCTGATTCTTCCAAAATGAAAAAGCAGCAGAACAAACTTTTTATAACTATGTATTACAAGAAACCTGGGTAATGGTTGCAATTTTTTCAAGTTATTTTAAAAAATACATGTAACACGTGAAGCTATAAAGTGTCAAACACTTTAATTTAAAAATTAAACAGGTCAAATAATTTGTTTACTTAGAGCTTCCCTCTTATTACTTGTAACTCCTTTAGTACCTGGGAAAAACAACCAGATACTGGATAGCACTTTCTTCAAAATAACTAGTTACAAAGAATGTTTAACATAATAGTGTATGTTTGTAAGTCTAATGAAAGTAGTAAAATAAGATTCAGTTCCATGACTGAGCTACCTGGAGGGTTAAAATTTACATTTATACACGATATAAAAAAAAGGACTTTAGAAAGAAAGCATATTTCTTAACTTTTAATGTGAATAGAGGAGACAGCTCAATTATGCCTGAGGAGTGTTATTAGCCACAAAGGTGGTTCTCTACTGCCTTTGTCCCTCCTGTTCCACACTTATACAGACATGCATTCCACACTGCTTCTATCCTGTGGGGACAACCCTCTTTATTTCAGTCTGAGGAGCCTGCAACTCTTCATGTTGGGGTTGTGAGTTCAAGCTGCACGTTGAACATAGAGACATTAACAAAATCAACAACAACAAACGTAATTGTTTTGTCTCTCATATATTTCTAAGTTCTTCATTTTCAGTTAGTTTAGCATGAGCTTGTTCATCAATAGCCATGATCTGCTAAGGAGAACTAACCGTTTCCCCTTTGATCATCTAATCTGTGTGTGTGGCAAAGATGACCCCGAACAGAATGGTCTCAACACATCAGATCCTTAGAACAGTGTTACTTATTAGTACCTATTAAGAATTGGTAGCACTCTAGTAATTATGATGGTTTATCTTATGTGTCAATTTAACTAGGCCTGGGGTGCTCTCTCCTGTTTTATCCCTTCTTCAGACTCGCCTGAACATACTCTCCACAGAGCTCTAATACCAGGTATGTGCTTAAACACTGTTTCTGGGTGTGTCTGTGATGGTGGTTTTTTATTTTTAAACATTGTTTTAACTTCTAAACATAAAACTTTATGATATCTCTAGTTATGTCCTTTTGTAGGATATATTTAGGACCAAGTACTGTATAGAGAATCGTTCTGCTAATTGAGTTTGCACCCTCACCCATAGATGACCCTTATCCCCCTTCCCTACCCAGCTTAAGTAACTTGATCACAAAGAAAGTGGTAGTTTGTTGGACAGATGGAGCTCAAGTCTAAATCCTACAGTATAAGAACAAACAAGGAGAGGAAGTCTCATTCCTCTCAGGGCCCTCCCAAGTTAGCAAAAGAAAAGAATACAGAAGATTCCAATAGACATCACAGTAGTCTTCCGTATCTTTCAGGCCAGGTGCGGGACCCCAATAGCATTTTCTCTACCCACTCCAGTCCCTCTTCTCATTGGTTACTTCTTAGCCACACTTATGATACTACAAATTATCCTATATCCTGACCTTTGCACCTCAGTTTCTGCTCTAAGCAACCTGAGCACAGATTGGCTGAGGCCCACCCACATTAGGGAGGAGAATCTGTCGAAGGCTATTTTTGAATAGAATAGAAGGCTGAGTAAGAAAGAATTCTTTCTGGGGCACCTGAGTGACTCAGTCAGTTACATGTTCAACTCTTGTTTTAGGCTCAGGTCATGATATCCCAGTGTGTGGGTTCGAGCTCCTCATCCGGCTCCACAATCTCTCCCTCTCTCTCTGCTCCTCCCCTGCTGGTGCTTTCTCCAAAATAAATAAGCTTTAAAAAGGGAGGGAGGGAAGAAAGAAGGAGGAATGAATTATCTGTCTTTGAGTTGGGACAGTGGTTTCTCCTGCCTTCAGACTCAAAATGCAACTTATACTACCAGCTCTGCTGGTTCTCAGGGCTTGGACTGGGAGTGGAACCTACATCACAAGCCTTGTGGCTCTCCAGCTTGCTGACTACTCATCTTGGGCTTCTCAGCCTCTGTAATCTGGTTGTCAGCCAACTTCCTTTGTAACCTCTGGGAAGAAGGTCAGCAAGTCTATGTTAAATATTAATTATTAGGTAGGTAGTCTTCCATGTGCTGGAGATACACTGGTGGACAGCAGGGAAGACAAACATTAATCCCTCTTTCTTAGAGTTTAAAATGTAATGGGAGAGACAGACAACAAATAAAATACCTAATTGTTGAGAAACAATTCTCCATGTGTCTCTCACATTTCCACGTATATTGTGATCAGAGGTACTGCCTGCTTTTGTTCTGGGCTATTTTCTCAAGGTTGTTTATACAGTAAAGAAACTTGAAAAATATAGTCTCTTGTTCCAGAATAAGGTCAGGTTTTCTTACAGCTTTGGATATAGTGATACTGATAGTGATAGGCTTTAGAGCTGAGTGAGATGGAAAGTCACTAGGAGGTTTTCAGCAAGGGAGTGACATAATTTGATTTGCAGTTTAATAGAATCACTCTGGGTTCTGGGTTGAAAATAGCTCAAAGACCAGGACAGAAGGAGGGAGTCATGAGATTGAAAGATAAGGCAGAGAAGGAGTATATAGCTAGAAATGGAGTGTTTCCTTGAGTTATAAGGAGAGGCAAAAGACTGGTGTTCCTTGGATAAAGGCATTTCTCCTTTTCATATTTCAAACCCCAATTAGTGTGCTATTTTTCTCATGAGCATTCTTTTTTTTTTTTTTCGTTCATTGAACTATAATTGTATAACCCTAATTAGTGCGAAGAATCCATTAGGCAATAAAAATTTCCTCTCTAGTTACAGAGGAGCACATGTCCTACATGTGAAGTTAAGAAAAAAATTTTTATTTCACCAAGTTAGAAACCAATTCATTGATAATTTGGAACAGATATTGAGCTTTTAGTGTTTTCTGATGCATCGTGAAGCAAATAAAATTGATGGGTTTTTTTTGTTTTTTTTTTTTTTGTTTTTTAGTAAGCTATGTCAATACATAAGCCCTTTTATTCAGAGGAAGGTTTTTTTCTATCATTTCAAAAAGTAAAAATCATGACTAGGATAGTCATGGATATCCGAATCACTACTTTCTAGGAATCTTTTCTTCCTAAGCCAGTCATCTCAATCTTTCAGAGATAAAAATCTTACATGAATTCTGGCTGATTCACTGACATAATTAACCTTCTATAGCCTCCTATAATATAATA
The DNA here is from genome assembly GCF_018350215.1 of Panthera leo. Classification (NCBI taxonomy): domain Eukaryota; kingdom Metazoa; phylum Chordata; class Mammalia; order Carnivora; family Felidae; genus Panthera; species Panthera leo. The sequence goes on along the minus strand of NC_056679.1, from coordinate 146,888,515 downwards.
AACCTCATATAAAAATTAAGGGAGAAAATAAGAAAAATGATCATGGCAAGGAAGCCATGCAAACCCTAGATAAAATCAGAAAAGACCAATCTCCTTTTACAGACTTCACCATCATCCATCTTTTCTTAGTTCCCCAGTGAGGTATATTTCCTAATCAGATGGCATCATTTTTGGCTCACCCAGCCAGAGAGAATTTGTAGTTGAAATCCCCCCTTTTCTTTGAACTTGAGATTTCAACTAGACATCAGCTAGACAATGTCATGAATTCTTCATAAGCTACTCTTTGAAAAAACCCCAGATAATACCTGAGTATTTTAACTATTCATCCATCCATCCATCATAGAAACAAATATTTAACACTCTATCCTGGAGGGTACAGTGATTTACATGGAAAATACACATTCTCTGAAGAGAAAAATCTACATGCAAGGAAAGGCATTCTGTGGTAAATGCAGTTTATACTGCTATTATGAAAGTTAATACAAAAAACTACAGGAAATAGAAGAACCATTAAACTGCAGTGGTGATGGGCCAGGGGCTACTGAGCTGTACATTTAAGGGTAAGTGGGATTTATTCGGGAAAAGAGGTAGAGGCAGGAGAACACAATTTTTTCTAACCAATCTCTGATATGTGTTGTGGCTATGAAAAATTTAATACACTCCCCCAAGAAAGCTGCTTCACATATTATTATGATCTCACATTATTGAGATCTATTCCAGAGGCTTTAAGTAGCATAATGAATGTAAGAAATAATTTTGCAAGAGAGAAGATAGCAGAGGAGTAGGGTGACCCTAAGCTTGCCTCATCTCTAGAACACAGCTAGATAAAAATCCAATCATTCTGAAAACCCAAGAAATTGATCTCAGAACTCAGAGAACCAACTGCACAACTAGAGGGAGAGAAACAGCCACATCATGAAAGGTAGATGCTGTGGAGAGTTTATATGGGGGACTAAAAAATTGGAGGTGCTGCAGAGGATAGGGAGCCCTGATCACAGAGGTAGGAGTCAAAGAGAAAAAGTGAAAACAGTCTTCAGGGGATTGCACAAGAAAAACCCTGCCCCAAAATCAAGGACTGGGAAAAAGAGAGGAGTTGACTACCACAATTTTTTATAAGTAGTGGAGCTCAAACTCTGAAACTTTAGAAGTCCCTGCCATCACTGGGATCATGCCTGGGGGCTTAGTGGTGCCCTGTGGGGAAGAACAGAGACCTGAGATCAGGCAGCATGGTCTGAGGAGCCCCTGGGTCACAAGGGGAGAAAAATTTCTTGTCCTTTCCAGGGACAAAAGAGCTGGTGGGCACCAAACAACTGCCCTGTTCTCTAGCATAGGAAAGAGATACCTGTTGAGGGCAGCAAACCTTGGTACCAGCTTTTTGCTGCATCCTACCTACCATAAACTCAGTTGCTGCACAGTCGTGCAGCTGCTTTTCTGTGACAAAGCAGCACTAGCCACAGTTCAGTGAGACTCTCCCACAAAGGATCAGCTCAGGTCCCTAAAATCTGGAGTTTTAAAACCAAGCTGCACACCTGAGATAAAACACAGGTGTACTATGTCACCAGGCAGGCAGACAGATAAGACACAGACAAGGGTGAAGGCAGGGATCTGATGGAAGCTGGCAATACAAGAGGGGAGATTGTTTGCTCTCCTTTGAGGGCTTCCTGAAGAGTGGCAGATGTGAACTCCGTGTTCCAGGGACAAGAGAGCTGGGTGACACCAGCCCCCACCCCCCACCCCACATCAGCAATGACCAACTTCAGTGAGCAACAAACCTCCCCAGAGTGGAGGCTAGAGCCACTTACACCAAGTCCCACCCCCCGCCAGCCCTGTGCCCTGCAGGTACTTTTCACCAGGGCAATTCTGCTTGAGAATTAGTGCAGCAGTTCCCTCCTGAAGAAAACCAGCACAAATTCCTCCCTCACACCAAGTCTACTGATCATAGAGGGCTGCAAAGCTTCAGCTCTAGGGGAAATAGGATCTAGCTTTTTAAAATCAGACCTAAACACACCTACTTAAAACTTGCTACACAGTAGGCAAGGTCTACTGTGCCTCCCCCCACAGCAGGCAAGGAGAAATTCTTCAGAGGACTGACCTAAGGGAACGAGTAGCCAAAACACAAAAGCAGAGTACACACAACATACACCAGAATCAATTCCCGATTCGGCACCAGTCCCAAGACAGTATAGGACCTCTCCTTCATATATCCATCATTTTCTGTAGCATGAATATAACATGCTTTCCTAACACTCACACAAAACAATCTGGCCTAGACAAAAATGTCAAGACGGAAGGATCCATACCAAAAGAAAGAACAAAAAGTAGAAGTAATGGTCAGGGATTTAATTGAAACTGATACAAGATGCCTGAACCAGAATTTAAAACAACAATCATAAGGATACTAGCTGGGCTTGAGAAAAAGCATAGAAGACACTAGAGAATCGCTTGCTGCAGATATAAAACAACTAAAAACTAGGCAGTCCGAAATATAAAAAAAAATACATCCATTCAGTTTTACATCTCAGTTACAGCAATGAAAATGAGGATGGATGAAGCAGATGAATGAATTATGGAATGCAATGAAGCTAAAAAGAAGGAAATTAAAGTATAGTCATGAATTTAGACTTAACTCAGCAACTCCTTAAATCATAATAATATGTCACAGGAGTCCCAGAAGAAGATAGGGGAAACGGGGGAAATACTTGAGTAAATTATAGCTAAAAATTCCCTAATCTGGGGAAGGAAACACAGATCAAAATCCAAAATGCACAAATAACTCCCATGAAATTCAATAAAAGCCAGCTGATACCAAGACACATCATAGCCAAATTCACAAAATACTCAGACAAGGAAAGAATCCTGAAAGCAACAAGGGAAAAATAAGTCCTTAACTTTCAAGGGAAGACAAATCAGGTTCACAGTACATCTATCCACAGAAACGTGGCAGGCCAGAGAGAGTAACAGATATATTCAACATGCTGAATGGGAAAAGTATGCTGCCAAGAATACTTTATCCAGCAAGACCATCATTCAGAATGGAAGGAAATAAAAAGAGTTCCTATCAATAATAACTTGGAATGTAAATGGACTGAATGCTCCAATCAAAAGACATAGGGTAGAGAGAGGGAAGATGGCGGCGTAGGAGGACACTGGGCTCACTGCGTATCCTGCTGATCACTTAGATTCCACCTACACCTGCCTAAATAACCCAGAAAACCACCAGAGGATTAGCAGAACGGAGTCTCCGGAGCCAACCGCAGACAAGAGGCCCACAGAAGAGGGTAGGAAGGGAGGCGAGGCGGTGCGCACTCCACAGACTGGCGGGAGGGAGCCGGGGCAGAGGGGCGGCTCGCCGGCCAAGCAGAGCTCCCGAGTCTGGCTGGCAAAAGCAGAGGGGCCGGACAGAGTGTGTTCCCACAACAAGCGCAACTTAGCATCAGGGAGGTCATAAGTTAACAGCTCTGCTCAGAAAGCAGGAAGGCTGGAGGACAAAGGGAGGGAGAGTTGCTGAGCCCCCGGACGACAGAGCTCAGCTTGGCAGGGAACAAAGGCGCTTGCCAGCACCATCTCCCCCACCCATCCCCCAGCCAAAATCCCAAAGGGAACCAGTTCCTGCCAGGGAACTAGCTCCTTCCGCTCAAACACCCAACTCTGTGCTTCTGCGGAGCCAAACCTCCGGCAGCGGATCTGACTCCCTCCCGCTGCCACAGGGCCCCTCCTGAAGTGGATCACCTAAGGAGAAGCGAGCTAAGCCTGCCCCTCCTGCCACCGTGCACCTTGCCTACCCACCCCAGCTAATATGCCAGATCCCCAGCACCACAAGCCTGGCAGTGTGCAAGTAACCCAGACGGGCCACGCCACCCCACAGTGAATCCCGCCCCTAGGAGAGGGGAAGAGAAGGCACACACCAGTCTGACTGTGGCCCCAGCGGTGGGCTGGGGGCAGACATCAGGTAGGACTGCGGCCCTGCCCACCAACTCCAGTTATACACCACAGCACAGGGGAAGTGCCCTGCAGGTCCTCACCACTCCAGGGACTATCCAATATTACCAAACGGAAGAATTCCCCTCAGAAGAATCTCCAGGAAATAACAACACCTAATGAACTGATCAAAAAGGATTTAAATAATATAACAGAAAGTGAATTTACAATAATAGTCATAAAATTAATCTCTGGGCTTGAAAACAGTATAGAGGACAGCAGAGAATCTCTTGCTACAGAGATCAAGGGACTAAGGAACAGTCACGAGGAGCTGAAAAGTGCTTTAAACGAAATGCAAAACAAAATGGAAACCACGATGGCTCGGATTGAAGAGGCAGAGGAGAGAATAGGTGAACTAGAAGATAAAGTTATGGAAAAAGAGGAAGCTGAGAGAAAGGTAAAAAAATCCAGGAGTTTGAGGGGAAAATTAGAGAAGTGATATCCTAAAAAGAAATAATATACGCATAATTGGTATCCCAGAGGAGGAAGAGAGAGGGAAAGGTGCTGAAGGGGTACTTGAAGAAATTATAGCTGAGAACTTCCCTGAACTGGGGAAGGAAAAAGGCATTGAAATCCAAGAGGCACAGAGAACTCCCTTCAGACGTAACTTGAATCGATCTTCTGCACGACATATCATAGTGAAACTGGCAAAATACAAGGATAAAGAGAAAATTCTGAAAGCAGCAAGGGATAAACGTGCCCTCACATATAAAGGGAGACCTATAAGACTTGTGACTGATCTCTCTTTTGAAACTTGGCAGGCCAGAAAGGCTTGGCACGAGATCTTCAGTGTGCTAAACAGAAAAAATATGCAGCCGAGAATCCTTTATCCAGCAAGTCTGTCATTTAGAATAGAAGGAGAGATAAAGGTCTTCCCAAACAAACAAACCTGAAGGAATTCATCAACACTAAACCAGCCCTACAAGAGATCCTAAGGGGGATCCTGTGAGACAAAGTACCAGAGACATCACTAGAAGCATAAAACATACAGACATCACAATGACTCTAAACCCGTATCTTTCTATAATAACACTGAATGTAAATAGATTAAATGCGCCAACCAAAAGACTTAGGGTATCAGAATGGATAAAAAAACAAGACCTATATATTTGCTGTCTACAAGAGACTCATTTTAGATCTGAGGACACCTTTAGATTGAGAGTGAGGGGATGGAGAACTATGTATCATGCTCCTGGAAGCCAAAAGAAAGCTGGAGTAGCCATACTTCTATCAGACAAACTAGACTTTAAATTAAAGGCTGTAACAAGAGATGAAGAAGGGCATTATATAATAATTACAGGGTCTATCCATCAGGAAGAGCTAACAATTATAAATGTCTATGCGCCGAATACGGGAGCCCCCAAATATATAAAACAATTACTCATAAACATAAGCAACCTTATTGATAAGAATGTGGTCATTGCAGGGGACTTTAACACCCCACTTACACAAATGGATAGATCATCTAGACACACGGTCAATAAAGAAACAAGGGCCCTGAATGATACATTGGATCAGATGGACTTGACAGATATATTTAGAACTCTGCATCCCAAAGCACCAGAATATACTTTCTTCTCGAGTGCACATGGAACATTCTCCAAGATAGATCATATACTGGGTCACAAAACAGCCCTTCATAAGTTTACAAGAATTGAAATCATACCATGCATACTTTCAGACCACAATGCCATGAAGCTTGAAATCAACCACAGGAAAAAGTCTGGAAAACCTCCAAAAGCATGGAGGTTAAAGAACACCCTACTAACGAATGAGTGGGTCAACCAGGCAATTAGAGAAGAAATTAAACAATATATGGAAACAAACGAAAATGAAAATACAACAATCCAAACGCTTGGGACGCAGCGAAGGCAGTCCTGAGAGGAAAATACATTGCAATCGAGGCCTATCTCAAGAAACAAGAAAAATCCCAAATACAAAATCTAACAGCACACCTAAAGGAAATGGAAGCAGAACAGCAAAGGCAGCCTAAACCCAGCAGAAGAAGAGAAATAATAAAGATCAGAGCAGAAATAAACAATATAGAATCAAAAAAACTGTAGAGCAGATCAACGAAACCAAGAGTTGGTTTTTTGAAAAAATAAACAAAATTGACAAACCTCTAGCCAGGCTTCTCAAAAAGAAAAGGGAGATGACCCAAATAGATAAAATCATGAATGAAAAGGGAATTATTACAACCAATCCCTCAGAGATACAAACAATTATCAGGGAATACTATGAAAAATTATATGCCAACAAATTGGACAACCTGGAAGAAATGGACAAATTCCTAAACACCCACACTCTTCCAAAACTCAATCAGGAGGATATAGAAAGCTTGAACAGACCCATAACCAGCGAAGAAATTGAATCGGTTATCAAATATCTCCCAACAAATAAGAGTCCAGGACTAGATGGCTTCCCAGGGGAGTTCTACCAGGCGTTTAAAGCAGAGATAATACCTACCCTTCTCAAGCTATTCCAAGAAATAGAAAGGGAAGGAAAACTTCCAGACTCATTCTATGAAGCCAGTATTACTTTGATTCCTAAACCAGACAGAGACCCAGTAAAAAAAGAGAACTACAGGCCAATATCCCTGATGAATATGGATGCAAAAATTCTCAATAAGATACTAGCAAATTGAATTCAACGGCATATAAAAAGAATTATTCACCATGATCAAGTGGGATTCATTCCTGGGATGCAGGGCTGGTTCAACATTCGCAAATCAATCAACGTGATACATCACATTAATAAAAAAAAAGAGAAGAACCATATGATCCTCTCAATCGATGCAGAAAAGGCCTTTGACAAAATCCAGCACCCTTTCTTAATAAAAACCCTTGAGAGGAGCGCCTGGGTGGCTCAGCTGGTTGAGCGTCCGACTTCAGCTCAGGTCACGGTCTCACGGTTTGTGAGTTCGAGCCCCCCGTCAGGCTCTGGGCTGATGGCTCAGAGCCTGGAGCCTGCTTCCGATTCTGTCTCCCTCTCTTTCTGCCCCTCCCCCATTCATGCTCTGTCTCTCTGTGTCTCAAAAATAAACATTACAAAAAAAATTAAAAAAAAAAAAACCCTTGAGAAAGTCGGGATAGAAGGAACATACTTAAACATCATAAAAGCCATTTATGAAAAGCCCACAGCTAACATCATCCTCAACGGGGAAAAACTGAGAGCTTTTTCCCTGAGATCAGGAACACGACAGGGATGTCCACTCTCACCACTGTTGTTTAACATAGTGCTGGAAGTTCTAGTTTCAGCAATCAGACAACAAAAGGAAATCAAAGGCATCAAATTGGCAAAGATAAAGTCAAGCTTTCGCTTTTTGCAGATGACATGATATTATACATGGAAAATCCGATAGACTCCACCAAAAGTCTGCTAGAACTGATACATGAATTCAACAAAGTTGCAGGTTACAAAATCAATGTACAGAAATCTGTACAGAAAACTGATCACAATTGCACCAAGAAGCATAAAATACCTAGGAATAAATCTAACCAAAGATGTAAAAGATCTGTATGCTGAAAACTATAGAAAGCTTATGAAGGTAATTGAAGAAGATATAAAGAAATGGAAACATTCCCTGCTCATGGATTGGAAGAATAAATATTGTCAAAATGTCAATACTACCCAAAGCTATCTACACATTCAATGCAATCCCAATCAAAATTGCACCAGCATTCTTCTCGAAACTAGAACAAGCAATCCTAAAATTCATATAGAACCACAAAAGGCCCCGAATAGCCAAAGTAATTTTGAAGAAGAAGACCAAAGCAGGAGGCATCACAATCCCAGACTTTAGCCTCTACTACAAAGCTGTCATCATCAAGACAGCATGGTATTGGCACAAAAATAGACACATAGACCAGTGGAATAGAATAGAAACCCCAGAACTAGACCCACAAACGTATGGCCAACTCATCTTTGACAAAGCAGGAAAGAACATCCAATGGAAAAAATACAGTCTCTTTAACAAATGGTGCTGGGAGAACTGGACAGCAACATGCAGAAAGTTGAAGCTAGACCACTTTCTCACACCATTCACAAAAATAAACTCAAAGGACCTGAATGTGAGACAGGAAACCATCAAAACCCTAGAGGAGAAAGCAGGAAAAGACCTCTCTGACCTCAGCCGTAGCAATCTCTTACTGGACACATCCCCAAAGGCAAGGGAATTAAAAGCAAAAATGAATTACTGGGACCTTATGAAGATAAAAAGCTTCTGCACAGCAAAGGAAACAACCAACAAAACCTAAAGGCAACCAACGGAATGGGAAAAGATATTTGCAAATGACATATCAGACAAAGGGCTAGTATCCAAAATCTATAAAGAGCTCACCAAACTCCACACCCGAAAAACAAATAACCCAGTGAAGAAATGGGCAGAAAACATGAATAGACACTTCTCTAAAGAAGACATCCGGATGGCCAATAGGCACATGAAAAGATGTTCATCGTCGCTCCTTATCAGGGAAATACAAATCAAAACCACACTCAGATATCACCTCACGCCAGTCAGAGTGGCCAAAATGAACAAATCAGGAGACTCTAGATGCTGGAGAGGATGTGGAGAAATGGGAACCCTCTTGCACTGTTGGTGGGAATGCAAACTGGTGCAGCCGCTCTGGAAAGCAGTGTGGAGGTTCCTCAGAAAATTAAAAATAGACCTACCCTATGACCCAGCAATAGCACTGCTAGGAATTTACCCAAGGGATACAGGAGTACTGATGCATAGGGGCACTTGTACCCCAATGTTTATAGCAGCACTCTCAACAATAGCCAAATTATGGAAAGAGCCTAAATGTCCATCAACTGATGAATGGATAAAGAAATTGTGGTTTATATACACAATGGAATACTACGTGGCAATGAGAAAGAATGAAATATGGCCTTTTGTAGCAACGTGGATGGAACTGGAGAGTGCGATGCTAAGTGAAATAAGCCATACAGAGAAAGACAGATACCATATGGTTTCACTCTTATGTCGATCCTGAGAAACTTAACAGAAACCCATGGGGGAGGGGAAGGAAAAAAAAAAAAGAGGTTAGAGTGGGAGAGAACCAAAGCATAAGAGACTGTTAAAAACTGAGAACAAACTGAGGGTTGATGTGGGGTGGGAGGGTGGGTGATGGGTATTGAGGAGGGCACCTTTTGGGATGAGCACTGGGTGTTGTATGGAAACCAATTTGACAATAAATTTCATATATTAAAAAAAAAACAAAAAAAAAACAAAAAAAACACTAATTCAAAAAGAAAAAAAAAACAAAAGACATAGGGTATCAGAACGGATTTAAAAAAAAAAAAGCAAGACCCACATCTATATGCTGCCTGCAAGAGACTCATTTTACACTTAAAGGCACCTGAAAACTGAAATTAAGGACATGGAAAACCATCTATCATGCTGATACACGTCAAAAGAAAGCCAGAGTAACCATACTTGTAGCAGGCAAACTAGATTTTAAACCAAAGACTGTAACGAGATGAAGAAGGCCACTATATCATAATTAAGGGGTCTAACCATCAAAAAGAATCTAACCATTGTAAATACTTATGCCTCCAACTTTAGAACACCCAAATATATAAATCAATTAATGACAAACATAAACAAACTCATTGATAATACTGTAATAATAGTAGGAAACAGATCACCTAAGCAGAAAATCAATAGGAAACAATGGCTTTGAAAGACACACTGGACCGGATGTACTTAACAGATATATTTAGAACATTTTATCTTAAAGCAGCAAAATGCACATTCCTTTTGAGTGTGCATAGAACATTCTCCAGAATAGATCACAAACTGAGTCACAAACCACCAAGTACAAAAGATCGCAACAAGTACAACAAGATTGAGATCATGCCACATGTATTTTCAGCTCATAACACCATGATACTTGAAGTCAACCTAAGAAAAAATTTGGAAAGCCTTCAAATACATGGACGTTAAAGAACATCATACTAAAGAATGAATACGTTAGCCAGAAAATTACAGAAGAAATATATATATACACACACACACACACACACACACACATATACACACACATACATACACACATATATACACCACATTAATAAAAGAAAGGATAAAAGCAATATGATACTGTCAATACATGCAGAAAAAAATATTTGACAAAATACAGCATCCATTCTTCATAAAAACTGTCAACGTAACAGGGGGCATATACAAAAGATCTCAGTTAAGACTATATATCAAAGAGGCCTCAACATCATAAAGGCCATACACAAAAGACTCACAGCTAATATCATCCTCAATGAGGAAATACTGAAAGCCTTTCCCCTACAGTTAGGAACAAGACAAGCATGTCCACTCTCAACATTACTATTTAACATAATACTGGAAGTCTTCGCCTCAGCAATCAGACAACACAAAAAAAGGCATCCAAATCAGCAAGGAAAAAGTCAAGCTTTCACTATTTATAGATAGTGAATAATAATATTATATAGAAAATCCAAAAGACTACACCAAACAATTGCTAGAATACATGAACTTAGCAAAGTCACAGGATATAAAATCAACATGCAGAAATTTGTTGCATTTCCATACACTAACAACAAAGCAGCAGAAAGATCAAAGAATTGATCCCATTTGCAACTGCACCAAAAGCCATAGGATACCTAGGAATACACCTAAAATAAACCTAACTAAAGAGGTAAAAGATCTATATTCTAAAAATTACAAAACATTTATGAAAGATATTAAAGAGAACACAAAGAAATGGAAAAGCATTCCATGCTCATGGATTTGAAGAACTAACATTGTTAAAATGTCTATACTACCTAAAGCATCTACACATTTCATGCAATCCCTATCAAAATAACATCAGTATTTTTTGCAGAACTAGAACAAACAATCCAACAATTTGTATGGAACCACAAAAGACCACGAATAACCAAAGCAATCCTGAAAAAGAAAAGCCAACCTGGATGCATCACAATTCCAGACTTTAAGCTATGTTAGAAAGCTGTAATCATCATGACAGTATGGTATTGGCACACAGACACCTAGATCCACAGAACAGAATACAAACCCAGAAATGAGGGCACCTGGGTGGCTCAGTTGGTTAAGTGTCCAACTCTTGGTTTCAGCTCAGCTAATGATCTCACATATTGTGGGATCCAGCCCTATGTTGGGCTCTAGTCTGACAGCACAGGGACTACTTGGGATTCTCTCTCTCTCTCTTGCTCTCTCCCCTTCTCTCTCTCTCTCTCTCTCTCTCTCTCTCTCAAAATAAATACATAAAATTTAAAAAAAAAGAAAAAAAAAGATAATCCAGAAATGGGCTCACAACTACATGGTCAACTAATCTTCAACAAAGCAGGAAAGAATAGCCAATAGGGAAAAAAAAAATCTCTTCAGCAAATGGCATTGGGAAAACTGGACAGCAACATGCACAAGAATGAACCTGGACCACTTTCTTACACCATACCCAAAAATAAATTCAAAATAGATGAAAGACCTAAATGTGGACAGGAAACCATCAAAATCCTAGAGGAGGACTCAGGCAGGAATCTCTTTGACCTTGGCCATAGCAACTTCTTACTGGACACATCGCTGGAGGCAAAGGAAACAAAAGCAAAACGCAGCTATTGGGATTTCAAGATAAAAAGCTTCTACACAACAAAGAAAACAACAAAAAAGCAACCGACATAATGGGAGAAGTTTTTGCAAATGACATAGCTGATAAAGGGTTAGTATCCAAAATATATAAAGAACTTACCCAATTCAACACCCAAAACACAAATAACTCAGTTAAAAAAATGGGCAGAAGACATGAACAGACACTTTTCCAAAGAAGACATCCAGATGGCTAACAGACCCAGGAAAAGATGCTTAACATCACTCATAATCAGGAAATTACAAATCAAAACCATGATGAAATACCACCTCACGCCTGTCAGAATGGCTAAAATTAACAACCCAAGAAACAACAAATGTTAGCGAGGATGTCAAAAAAGGAAAACTCTCTTACACTGTTGGTGGGCATGCAAACTGATTCAGGCACTCTGGAAAACAGAGTTTCCTCACAACATTAAAAATAGAATGACCCTATGATCCGGCAATTGCACTACTAGGCATTTACCCAAAGGATAAAAAAAAATTCAGATTCAAAAGGGGTACATGCACCTTGATGTTTATGGCAGCAATATGAACAACAGCCAAACGATGGAAAAAGCCCCACAGTCCATCTACTTATGAATGGATAAAGAAGATGTGGTATATATGTACAGTGGAGTATTACTCAGCCATCAAAAACAATGAAATCTTGCCATTTGCAACAACACGGATAGAACTTGAGGGTATTACGCTAACCAAGGTAACTCAGACAAATACCATATGATTTCATTCATACGTGGAATTTAAGAAACAAAACATATGAACATATGGAAAACAAAAGAGATGCAAACCATAAGACTATCAACTACAGAGAACTAAGGGTCAATGGAGAGAGATGGGTAGGGGGATGGGCTAAATGGGTGATGGGCATTGAGGGCACTTGTTGGGCACCCATTTTAACTAGAATTTAAATAGAATTTAAATAAAAATTTGAAAAAAATTAATTCTTCATCCATGATATTTCAGACATTTAAGATACTTAGCTAGCTAGGGCTTCACAGACCCACTTTCCTGTGTGATGGAAGTTTAAGAACCCAGTCCCATCCAGCAAGGCATCTCTTCACAGTGCTTCTGTCCTGATTCAACTACAAACTTGCTTTAGAATATAGTTGCATATATGAAATCTAAATGCAGGCAAACTAATTTATGGGGACAGAAACCAGACAAATGTTTGGGGAGGGGATTTGATGGCAAAGAGAGCACCAGGAAAGGGAATGAAAATGTTTTAGATCTTATTTGGGACAGTAGTTACATGGGTATATAAAACTATCAAAACTCAACAAACTAATACTTATGATTATATTTTAATTCTATCTTAATAAAAAAATAAAAAATTGTATCATTGCACCTTCCTCAAAGTGAGCTTTTTATGCATGGTACTACTCAGAGGTTTTAAGGATAGGTCTGGTGTTCTGCAAGCTACAAGAACAGTCTCAAAGTTTTTCCGACGGCCCATGAGTAAATGCAGGTAACTATGGCAGACTTTGGCTTTAAATGTGTTTTTATTGGAACTATCTAGTCACTAGTTCATAGAGATGCTGACAGAAAAGCAGTACCTACCCCCTAACTCTCTGGTATTTACCAAAAAAAAAAAAACAAAAAAAAACAAAAAACACCTGACAATACAGCTCAATGGTTGTACTGCCTTCTGTTAATATGCAACCCTGAATAATAGCAATTCTCACTGTGGAAATACAAAGTCAAGCTACATAGGGAGGGTAGTGTGCTGGTGAATCCCAGTGTGCTGGGATTGTAAGAGAGATCTATCTTTTAGTTCCCTCTCTAATTGCTCGTGAGCCAGGTTTGCAGATGTGCTGAGATATGGCCCACGTATCTACTATCCTCACAAGGCCTTCTATAGTGTCTTGCATTAAATATTTAAATACTTACAATGAAGTAGAGGAGGAATAAATATAGAAAAGTTTGTTTCAGGTATATGTTTATTAATTTGCCAAACCAGAAATTTGTAAAGCCAAAAGAGGACAAAAAGGAAAAAAAAAAGGAGAGGATTTGGGAAAAGTATTGACAATTGACAAGAAATAGACAAATATTAGATGCAAGAACCTTGCAAATGTTGTTACTGTCATACTCCCTTATCTCCTCAGTACTTCTCTCCTTAGGAGTCTTTCTCTCACCCTATACAAACAATGAGCTTAATTTTAAAACTATTGTTCTTAAGGAGACTGATAAAAACATCGTATCTCAGACTTAAACTATGTTTATTCCCGCAAATGAGTCAGGCTTGGTTTGGTTAAAGCTCTTAAGCTATCTTAAATGATTTCCAAAAATATTATAACCTAAAACTGAAAAGCCACACCTGCATTACATTTTCAATGTTATATACCTATTTATATACCAATTGTATATACCTATATACATTTTCAATTTTATATACCTATATACCTATTTCAAATTTATATACCAATTTTATATACCTATTGAAATTTGATAGCATGTGCCTTATTCCTCCACAAATAACAATGAAATAGTTTAGCTTTGATTGAGCGCATACTACAGTGAATCTGATATTTCTGAGGTTATATATTTCAATCTCCTTATTGACTGAATAAACAGAAAAAAATGCACACACAATTGTAATGTGAATACTGCCTCATGAATCAAAAGATAGCAACCCTAGATAACTAGTTTTCCCTGTAGAATAGAAACTCAGGATAGTGAAAAAGTAAGTTTTTGTCACATTCATTTTTAAAATGTCAGTACACGGTGAGCTTTGATTGTAAGGCCAAAGGAGTTGTGGGCGGGCAATGGAGGAATAGTAAATCTGTTGACCTTTTAACAGACCAACAATGTTTGATGTGAATTTGCATTTATATTTCCAGATGCATATTTATGGCCCCTAAAAATTAGCGTATTGCTGAAACACCCAGTTTTTTTTGAAAATGCATAGGATACTGCAATGTCCATAGAACAGCAGGCATACAACATGCCTAATACAAGCTTCGCTTTTGTACAGTCTGTTCCAACTACGACACCATGTACCTTGGGGACTTTGCTTACATATTCTAGAATGTTATTTAACCTAAAGATAAATGAAAGTCTTTAAAAGAGAGTACAGAGGCTGCATTTTGAAGCCCAGGTCTTACTTTATTCTTGGGTGCAACTCAACCCACAGAAAGATTATTCACACCCACTCATAGGTCCCAGCTGCAATCCCACCACCGGGTATGCATACACCCAAAATGGTCCCTTTGTATGGAGGAGGGCCTGGAAAGGAGGAACAGTATGTTCAGTCATTCTGCAACCACTGGGTAAGAAGCTCACCTTCTGTCCAAGTTTAAGAATGTTAGTACCTATTCTATACGGTTGTGCAAGCCAGACCAAATGAAATGTTGTTGAAAGAAAGTCATGTTTTAGAGTTTGGAATTCTTGATTTCAGTTTTAGAGATTTCCTTGCAAGCAAATTATTAACTTGGTATTCCAACCTATGTTTGCAAAAGCACTCTGTTGTCCGTTTAGAATGTGTTTTCAAAGAATAGCTGGCATAATAAGCTTGCACAAGCTGTATTAAAATGTTAATGCAGAGTGGAAGTGAAACAAAAAGTACTTTTATGTTTTATATTAGACAACAATTTTACATGTAAGGATGAGTATATTTTTTAAGTACTTTTGGTGCATATCCTGATCTAACTGGAGCTCACTATAGAATAAATTACTGGATAATACTCATCAAACTCCAAATTAGGAATATCAGAATACATGAACTGATAAGTATGCAGAAACACAATGAGATAGATTATTTAAATCAGGATTTGTCAGAGTATTACTAACTTTGGGGGCTGGGTAAGTCTTTGTTGTGGGAAGCTTCCTGTGCACTATAGTACATTTACCAGAACCTCTTGCCTCTACCCACAAATGCCATTAACAACCCATCCCCATCTTCCAAACTGTGACAAGCAAAAATATTTCTAGATATTGTCACCTGCAGGGAACAGGGGAGGTCAAAATTACCCTCTGTTGAGAATCCCTGTTTTAAATCAAGATAGTTCTATGAAATCCTGAACATATGGTTACTAGTCACTTAACTCTAAAAATTAGGATGTTGAAAAACAATACAAGTATGAACACAAAACAATGCCACAACTACACATAAGCTCTTTTCTTTGGCTTGAAGATACTAGCTAGTGTCAATAGGCAGTTTATTGCCCAAATATTACCCAATATATCTGATTTAGGAAATGGAGTCATATTTATCTAGACAAATTTTTATATAGGTTTCCTAGTATACACCACTTTTTTTTCTGTATTAACAAATCTGAATTTTTATTTTATATTTTTTAAGGTTTTATTTTTAAGTAATCTCTATACCCAATATGGGGCTCAAACTCACAACCCTGAGACCAAGAGTCACATGCTCTATCACCTGACCCAGCGAGGTGACCCAACAAATCTGAGCTTTAAAAAAGAGGCATTTTCTAAATTTTCCACTAAGCTTTATAAGTAAAGTGAAATCTTATTGAATATCAAGTGAGGCCCTGGGTGGCTCAGTCGGATAAGCGTCTGACTTCAGCTCAGGTCATGATCTCACAGTTCGTGAGTTTGAGCCCCACATAGGGCCTCTGTGCTGACAACTCAGAGCCTAGAGCCTGCTTCTGATTCTGTGTGTCTCTCTCCCTGCTCTCCCTCCCCGACCCCTCATACTCTCTCTCTCAAAAGTAAATAAACATTTAAAAAAAAGGTTTTTTTTATAAATATTATCACCCAATTCTCAGAAACCATCAGTAATACCGTACTTGGAAAACCCAACTTCCATTTTTCCAAAGATAGAAGTAACTTTGTAAAATTTTGCTTTCTGGAACAAAGGACAATTAACCAATGCTTTATCGCATGCAAACTATTCTCCTATTTATTTTGAGTCCAATTTCTAGCCTCACAACTTATCTATTGTTGTCATTTAATTTCTGGGTATCTAACTGATGCTTTTTAAACACAAAAGTTCCCTCTAAACTCTCCCTTCCTTTGCACATCAGTAACTGATGGAATTTAAAGAAAAGTAAAGCTTAAGTAGTGTGTGTGTGGGGGGGGGGGGGCGGAAGAATAAAAGGAATTTGCAAAGAAGAATATAAATCACAGAGAATATTGAGATACCTACACTCTTCCAGGGTAGGGCAAGTGCTAAAACAACAGGGGATTGTCCCAGCGCAGACTTGGTAAGATGAGAAGTCTCTGCCCCACCCTCACAGGGTACCCACCTGAACCTGGTAAAGGTCCCCAAGTCCTGAGATCTCAAATAAAAGCCAAAAGAGAGGCTGGTCAGTTGTGAGCTGTATGTATTTTCTCACTGAGAAGTTCCTTAATCAGAAGCTTTCCATGAATGTTTCTTGTGATATTCTCATGTGAGGGATTCAGATGTTGCTCAAATGTTAATGAAGTACTCATCATACCTCTGTTCTCTTAGCAGAGAAAGAAAAGTCTTGAATTCCTTAAGTTTACCCTGTCATGGCTGACCAGCAGGAAAAGAAAGACTCAATTCCAGTATGTACTTGGGAGATAGAGGGCCTGAGATATACAAGTCTCCTGGACTCATCAAGTTCTCAACCTACTGACTTTTATAGGCAAAGCAAAGTTGTTTCATTTCTGCACATAAACAACAGAGGATGGTAACAGTTATGGGCAGTCCTTCCAGTGTTGTCTCTCATAGGACTTGCTCACCTACAATGTGTGTTTGCTGTTCTAATGCTTCATGAATGTAAATCCTATTATCTGAAAATTCAGAAGGAAAATTAAAAGTGCTGGTAAAGATGAAATCATTGAATGTAGTGGAAAATGAGGGTTGGGTAGGGGATGAAACATTTGAAATAAGAAACAATTCTGTAAAACAAAGAGAGTTCACATACAGCATGAGAAAATTCAGAAATGAGTAAGACACAAAGTGATTATTGAAATTTAAAAATGTTTGAATATCAGACATCTGTTAACTCAATGTTAACTGAGGGAAAGTCTAGGTGTTTTCAGAGTTCATTTGGACCTTGCAATCAGTAGACTTAAATGTGGCCTTTCAAAACATAACCTATTCTTTCAACTGTTCTCCTATAAACATCTATGACTTTGCCATATGTCTTTAACCTGGCAATTTGAATACCATTTTTTACTCTTAGAGAGGTTGAAGAAGAAAGATGTTGAAGTGTTTTGTTTCTTTTGTTTTGTTTTGGTGGCATTCAGGAATCCAAGGAGATATGATTGTAAGTAATCAATATTAGTCTGCTCCCTGAATTCCAAGATTCCATTAATAGTAGGCCTACTCCACTTGCCATACAAGTTCACAACCTCTAAGTCTGTAAGTGTTAAAAAAAAAAAAAAAAAAAAAAAAAGGGTAGGGGAGCCTACCAATGGGAGTGCTTTTCAAAACTTTATTTACCCTGATGTCTTGGCCTAATATTTCACACCTCAATTTCTGTGTACAGATCTTAAGGACACAGCTACATTCAGACTGCCATGTAATGACACATACTTCATATTCAGTATTCTTTGGTCTCTTGTTTGAATATATTTTTAAAATTCTTTCTCTAAGAGAGAGGGAGGATGGCGGCGTAGGAGGACGCTGGGCTCACCGCATGTCCTGCTGATCACTTAGATTCCACCCACACCTGCCTAAATAACCCAGAAAACCACCAGAGGATTAGCAGAACGGAGTCTCCGGAGCCAACCGCAGACAAGAGGCCCACAGAAGAGGGTAGGAAGGGAGGCGAGGCGGTGCGCGCTCCACGGACTGGCGGGAGGGAGCCGGGGCGGAGGGGCGGCTCGCCGGCCAAGCAGAGCCCCCGAGTCTGGCTGGCAAAAGCAGAGGGGCCTGACGGACTGTGTTCCGACAGCAAGCGCGACTTAGCATCAGGGAGGTCATAAGTTAACAGCTCTGCTCAGAAAGCAGGAAGGCTGGAGGACAAAGGAGGGAGAGTTGCTGAGCCCCTGGACGACAGAGCTCAGCTTGGCAGGGAACAGAGGCGCTCGCCAGCGCCATCTCCCCCGCCCATCCCCCAGCCAAAATCCCAAAGGGAACCAGTTCCTGCCAGGGAACTAGCTCCTTCCGCTCAAACACTCAACTCTGTGCTTCTGCGGAGCCAAACCTCCGGCAGCAGATCTGACTCCCTCCTGCTACCACAGGGCCCCTCCTGAAGTGGATCACTGAAGGAGAAGCAAGCTAAGCCTGCCCCTCCTGTCCCCATGCACCTTGCCTACCCACCCCAGCTAATACGCCAGATCCCCAGCACCACAAGCCTGGCAGTGTGCAAGTAGCCCAGACGGGCCACGCCACCCCACAGTGAATCCCGCCCCTAGGAGAGGGGAAGAGAAGGGACACACCAGTCTGACTGTGGCCCCAGCGGTGGGCTGGGGGCAGACATCAGGTAGGACTGCGGCCCTGCCCACCAACTCCAGTTATACACCACAGCACAGGGGAAGTGCCCTGCAGGCCCGCACCACTCCAGGGACTATCCAAAATGACCAAACGGAAGAATTCCCCTCAGAAGAATCTCCAGGAAATAACAACAGCTAATGAACTGATCATAAAGGATTTAAATAATATAACAGAAAGTGAATTTACAATAATAGTCATAAAATTAATCTCTGGGTTTGGAAACAGTATAGAGGACAGCAGAGAATCTCTTGCTACAGAGATCAAGGGACTAAGGAACAGTCACGAGGAGCTGAAAAGCGCTTTAAACGAAATGCAAAACAAAATGGAAATGATGACGGCTCAGATTGAAGAGGCAGAGGAGCGAATAGGTGAACTAGAAGATAAAGTTATGGAAAAAGAGGAAGCTGAGAGAAAGAGAGATAAAAAAAATCCAGGAGTATGAGGGGAAAATTAGAGAACTAAGTGATACACTAAAAAGAAATAATATACGCATAATTGGTAACCCAGAGGAGGAAGAGAGAGGGAAAGGTGCTGAAGGGGTACTTGAAGAAATTATAGCTGAGAACTTCCCTGAACTGGGGAAGGAAAAAGGCATTGAAATCCAAGAGGCACAGAGAACTCCCTTCAGAAGTAACTTGAATCGGTCTTCTGCACGACATATCATAGTGAAACTGGCAAAATACAAGGATAAAGAGAAAATTCTGAAAGCAGCAAGGGATAAACGTGCCCTCACATATAAAGGGAGACCTATAAGACTCGTGACTGATCTCTCTTTTGAAACTTGGCAGGCCAGAAAGGACTGGCACGAGATCTTCAGTGTGCTAAACAGAAAAAATATGCAGCCGAGAATCCTTTATCCAGCAAGTCTGTCATTTAGAATAGAAGGAGAGATAAAGGTCTTCCCAAACAAACAAAAACTGAAGGAATTTGTCACCACTAAACCAGCCCTACAAGAGATCCTAAGGGGGATCCTGTGAGACAAAGTACCAGAGACATCACTAGAAGCATAAAACATACAGACATCACAATGACTCTAAACCCGTATCTTTCTATAATAACACTGAATGTAAATGGATTAAATGCGCCAACCAAAAGACTTAGGGTATCAGAATGGATAAAAAAACACGACCCATCTATTTGCTGTCTACAAGAGACTCATTTTAGATCTGAGGACACCTTTAGATTGAGAGTGAGGGGATGGAGAACTATGTATCATGCTACTGGAAGCCAAAAGAAAGCTGGAGTAGCCATACTTCTATCAGACAAACTAGACTTTAAATTAAAGGCTGTGACAAGAGATGAAGAAGGGCATTATATAATAATTACAGGGTATATCCATCAGGAAGAGCTAACAATTATAAATGTCTATGCGCCGAATACGGGAGCCCCCAAATATATAAAACAATTACTCATAAACATAAGCAACCTTATTGATAAGAATGTGGTCATTGCAGGGGACTTTAACACCCCACTTACACAAATGGATAGATCATCTAGACACACGGTCAATAAAGAAACAAGGGCCCTGAATGATACATTGGATCAGATGGACTTGACAGATATATTTAGAACTCTGCATCCCAAAGCACCAGAATATACTTTCTTCTCGAGTGCACATGGAACATTCTCCAAGATAGATCCTATACTGGGTCACAAAACAGCCCTTCATAAGTTTACAAGAATTGAAATCATACCATGCATACTTTCAGACCACAATGCCATGAAGCTTGAAATCAACCACAGGAAAAAGTCTGGAAAACCTCCAAAAGCATGGAGGTTAAAGAACACCCTACTAACGAATGAGTGGGTCAACCAGGCAATTAGAGAAGAAATTAAACAATATATGGAAACAAACGAAAATGAAAATACAACAATCCAAACGCTTGGGACGCAGCGAAGGCAGTCCTGAGAGGAAAATACATTGCAATCCAGGCCTATCTCAAGAAACAAGAAAAATCCCAAATACAAAATCTAACAGCACACCTAAAGGAAATGGAAGCAGAACAGCAAAGGCAGCCTAAACCCAGCAGAAGAAGAGAAATAATAAAGATCAGAGCAGAAATAAACAATATAGAATCTAAAAAAACTGTAGAGCAGATCAACGAAACCAAGAGTTGGTTTTTTGAAAAATAAACAAAATTGACAAACCTCTAGCCAGGCTTCTCAAAAAGAAAAGGGAGATGACCCAAATAGATAAAATCATGAATGAAAAGGGAATTATTACAACCAATCCCTCAGAGATACAAACAATTATCAGGGAATACTATGAAAAATTATATGCCAACAAATTGGACAACCTGGAAGAAATGGACAAATTCCTAAACACCCACACTCTTCCAAAACTCAATCAGGAGGATATAGAAAGCTTGAACAGACCCATAACCAGCGAAGAAATTGAATCGGTTATCAAATATCTCCCAACAAATAAGAGTCCAGGACCAGATGGCTTCCCAGGGAGTTCTACCAGACGTTTAAGCAGAGATAATACCTATCCTTCTCAAGCTATTCCAAGAAATAGAAAGGGAAGGAAAACTTCCAGACTCATTCTATGAAGCCAGTATTACTTTGATTCCTAAACCAGACAGAGACCCAGTAAAAAAAGAGAACTACAGGCCAATATCCCTGATGAATATGGATGCAAAAATTCTCAATAAGATACTAGCAAATCGAATTCAATGGCATATAAAAAGAATTATTCACCATGATCAAGTGGGATTCATTCCTGGGATGCAGGGCTGGTTCAACATTCGCAAATCAATCAACGTGATACATCACATGAATAAAAAAAAAAGAGAAGAACCATATGATCCTGTCAATCGATGCAGAAAAGGCCTTTGACAAAATCCAGCACCCTTTCTTAATAAAAACCCTTGCGAAAGTTGGGATAGAAGGAACATACTTAACGATCATAAAAGCCATTTGTGAAAAGCCCACAGCTAACATCATCCTCAACGGGGAAAAACTGAGAGCTTTTTCCCTGAGATCAGGAACACGACAGGGATGTCCACTCTCACCGCTGTTGTGTAACATAGTGCTGGAAGTTCTAGCTTCAGCAATCAGACAACAAAAGGAAATCAAAGGCATCAAATTGGCAAAGATGAAGTCAAGCTTTCGCTTTTTGCAGATGACATGATATTATACGTGGAAAATCCAATAGACTCCACCAAAAGTCTGCTAGAACTGATACATGAATTCAGCAAAGTTGCAGGATACAAAATCAATGTGCAGAAATCAGTTGCATTCTTATACACTAACAATGAAGCAACAGAAAGACAAATAAAGAAACTGATCCCATTCACAATTGCACCAAGAAGCATAAAATACCTAGGAATAAATCTAACCAAAGATGTAAAAGATCTGTATGCTGAAAACTATAGAAAGCTTATGAAGGAAATTGAAGAAGATATAAAGAAATGGAAAGACATTCCCTGCTCATGGATTGGAAGAATAAATATTGTCAAAATGTCAATACTACCCAAAGCTATCTACACATTCAATGCAATCCCAATCAAAATTGCACCAGCATTCTTCTCGAAACTAGAACAAGCAATCCTAAAATTCATATGGAACCACAAAAGGCCCTGAATAGCCAAAGTAATTTTGAAGAAGAGACCAAAGCAGGAGGCATCACAATCCCAGACTTTAGCCTCTACTACAAAGCTGTCATCATCAAGACAGCATGGTTTTGGCACAAAAACAGACACATAGACCAATGGAATAGAATAGAAACCCCAGAACTAGACCCACAAACGTATGGCCAACTCATCTTTGACAAAACAGGAAAGAACATCCAATGGAAAAAAGACAGTCTCTTTAACAAATGGTGCTGGGAGAACTGGACAGCAACATGCAGAAAGTTGAAGCTAGACCACTTTCTCACACCATTCACAAAAATAAACTCAAAATGGATAAAGGACCTGAATGTGAGACAGGAAACCATCAAAACCTTAGAGGAGAAAGCAGGAAAAGACCTCTCTGACCTCAGCCGTAGCAATCTCTTACTCGACACATCCCCAAAGGCAAAGGAATTAAAAGCAAAAGTGAATTACTGGGACCTTATGAAGATAAAAAGCTTCTGCACAGGAAAGGAAACAACCAACAAAACTAAAAGGCAACCAACGGAGTGGGAAAAGATATTTGCAAATGACCTATCAGACAAAGGGCTAGTATCCAAAATCTATAAAAAGCTCACCAAACTCCACACCCGAAAAACAAATAACCCAGTGAAGAAATGGGCAGAAAACATGAATAGACACTTCTCTAAAGAAGACATCCAGATGGCCAACAGGCACATGAAAAGATGCTCAACGTCGCTCCTCATCAGGGAAATACAAATCAAAACCACACTCAGATATCACCTCACGCCAGTCAGAGTGGCCAAAATGAACAAATCAGGAGACTCTAGATGCTGGAGAGGATGTGGAGAAACGGGAACCCTCTTGCACTGTTGGTGGGAATGCAAACTGGTGCAGCCGCTCTGGAAAGCAGTGTGGAGGTTCCTCAGAAAATTAAAAATAGACCTACCCTATGACCCAGCAATAGCACTGCTAGGAATTTACCCAAGGGATACTGATGCATAGGGGCACTTGTACCCCAATGTTTATAGCAGCACTCTCACAATAGCCAAATTATGGAAAGAGCCTAAATGTCCATCAACTGATGAATGGATAAAGAAATTGTGGTTTATATACACAATGGAATACTACATGGCAATGAGAAAGAATGAAATATGGCCTTTTGTAGCAACGTGGATGGAACTGGAGAGTGCGATGCTAAGTGAAATAAGCCATACAGAGAAAGACAGATACCATATGGTTTCACTCTTATGTCGATCCTGAGAAACTTAACAGAAACCCATGGGGGAGGGGAAGGAAAAAAAAAAAGAGGTTAGAGTGGGAGAGAACCAAAGCATAAGAGACTGTTAAAAACTGAGAACAAACTGAGGGTTGATGGGGGGTGGGAGGGAGGGGAGGGTGGGTGATGGGTATTGAGGAGGGCACCTTTTGGAATGAGCACTGGGTGTTGTATGGAAACCAATTTGACAATAAATTTCATATATTAAAAAAAATTCTTTGAGCAAATCCCCTTTTTTTCACTTAAACAACTCATATTTAACCAAATTACATAGACTTTTGCCTCTTAAATGTCTGTACAATATTTCCTATCTCCTACTTGACCTATTCCATTCCCAGAATTATTTTGCTTATACTCTGACTGCACTTCCACACTTATCACCTCCCACTTCTTTCGTACATTCGGGTGTTGGTTTGGATTCATACACACAGCTCTGATAATAGACCAAATCCCTACTAAAGTCAGTGAATGGCTTCTAGCTCTCCAGAGACATCAAATACAAACTCATCCTGCACATTTTCATGGCTGCTAACAGTATCACTATGACTTTATTCCCCTGTCACTCCAGCTTTATCCCTTAACCCTTTCTGTAGTTTCCCCGTTCATCAGATTAAATGGAACATTATCATCACCCAAGTAGGCCTAGCTGTGTACATGTTGTTCTCTTGCTTAGAATTTCCTTGATGCCTAATTCATCAAATATTAATAACAAAGTATTACTGATATTTCAAGTTCCATCTCCAATGCCTTGTCTCTTTTCCCAATTCCTCCTGAGTGGAGATGACTACTGATTTTAAAACGACCAGTCCTTAAAGAACTTTCTTTGTACTCTTTTATGACATTAAGCCTGCACATATCACCTTGTACTCTATAGTATGTGCCTCCTGGATCATGCCATATGCTAGACCATCAGGTCTGTAAGTGTAGAAAATAAAATTTACTCATCTTTGTGGTACTTAACAAGCACATAGTCAATATTTGTAAAGTTAAAAATAAAAGAACAGAAAGTATCGTCAGGGGCTTGAAGAAACATGCAAGTATTCACTCGTATTCAATAAATATTCTTGAGTATATATATATCACTTGCCAGAAACTGTCCTATGATACATTTAATTCTGCTCTAATGGTTGTTCCCATGTGGAAGCACTTAATATTATGTACTTGCCAATAACAATGAAAAATAAGCCAACTCTACTTCAAAAATAATCAATCTGCTGGGGCGCCTGGGTGGCTCAGTCGGTTGAGCGGCCGACTTTGGCTCAGGTCATGATCTCGTGGTCTGTGAGTTCGAGCCCTGCGTCGGGCTCTGTGCTGACAGCTCAGAGCCTGGAGCCTGTTTCCGATTCTGTGTCTCCCTCTCTCTGACCCTCCCCCGTTCATGCTCTGTCTCTCTCTGTCTCAAAAATAAATAAACGTTAAAAAAAAAATTTTAAATAAAAAAAAATAATAATCTGCAACACAGCTTTCACCAACAAAATCTGGCAGATATAATTTCTCGTTATGTTAAAATACGTAAATGAAATTAAATCTCCCTATGTGTTAATTTACGCATTATCTCTGCATAGAAATCATGATATATAAGTAGAAATTTTCACCTTCTAGGATATACTCGATGCAAAATAAACATATAACTGACAGCTGACAGCCTTGTACGATTAGTGTTGGAAAAACTCCGTAAAATTAGATCTGTTAGCTCCATAACACACTAGGTAATGGTAAATTTACACTAAAGTAACAGTAGGCATGAAGACTGGAATAGATCTTTGCAAAAATCGTATTATTGTACTTGCTATTTTTTACTGGCCTATGTGTGAATTATTTAAAATTAAGTTACCAAGCATCAGAAATTGGTATAGTTGTGCATATGTGCCCAACATACACATGACTACATACAAATTTTGTAAAGTGAAGTTTGTTGGAGATTGACTACTGAATGGCATAAAGACTGGGTTACAATTCCTAGGCCTACCTGTTCTAGCTAGCCTGTATTTACTAGCATTACAATCTTAAATCAATTAACTGTTTGAGACTTAATTTAATGAGGTAAAAAAAAAAAATCACATAATCAAAATTAGCTTTAAGGGACTTCTGCCATCTTGGAAGAACATGGAGTAACAGAGTCAGATTTACCCTCTTTCTGAAACAACCCCAACACCAGACAGCATATTGAAATAATGGATTTCAGGACTCTGGACACCAGGCAAAGAAAACAGTGATCTCTGAAGATGGGCAACAAATGAAGTGATCCTTTTGATTGCCCAGTTTACTGCCTTGAGAGAGTTTCCAGATAGTGTTTTGGGGAGGGGAGACCAGGTAGAGTTTGGCTGATTCTTTAAGGTGAAGAGATGAAATCTAAGAGAGACCAATAGGGTGTAGAGAAGTTCTCAAGCCAGAGTACTGGAGAGAAGTCAGATGCACAGAAAAGGGAGCACTGCAGATCTGCAGAAGGTTTCCCTTCAAAATTCAGGAGAGTTTAGGTCATTGCATGCATATGGAGAAACTACTCAAAGCCAGGGCCAGAACCATCCATAAGGACAAGTGAGAACATTTCATGAAACACATACAGGACAGGATACTGTCCTAGTTCCCACTAGCTAGACTAAATATCAATGAAACTCTCACTGGTTCTTTGAGATCATCAATAAACCTCTAGTCAGACTAATCCGGAAAAAAGAAGACAAATACACCAATATTAGAAATTGAAGGGATAACATCTCTAAAGATTATATATATATATATATATATATATATATATATATATTACATACAATATATATATATGTATGTATATGTGTATATATATATATATATATATATATATATATATAGGCAATATTATGAACAACTTCATACAAATAAATATGACAACTTGGAGATACAAACTACCTAGGCTCACTCAAAAAGAAAAAAAAGAGATAATGGGAATAACCCCATATCTATTTAAGAAATGCAATTTTTTAGTTAAAAACCTTCATACAAAGAAAACTACAAACACAGTATCTTCTCTGGTGAATTCTACCAAACATGTAAGGGAAAAAATCGCAATTTTACATTAACTTTGAGAAAACTGAAGGCAATTAACGGCTCCCTAAATTATTCTATGTAACTAGCATTACCCTGAGACTAAAACCAACAATGTCATAAAAACAAACAGAACTTGAGCTGAATATCCCTCATGAATATAGTTGTGAACATTTGAACAAAATCTTAGGAAATCAGATAGAACAATACATTCAAAAATTAAAACAAATCATGACAAAGTAGGGTTTGAATGAACCTTTGAATATAGGTTGACTTAAGTCAAAAATTAATTAAGGTGAGGCATCTGGGTGGCTCAGTTGGTTAAGCATCCAACTTCTGCCCCGGTCATGATTTCATGGTTCTTGAGTTCAAGCCCCACATCAGGCTCTCTGCTGGCTCTCTGCTGTTGGCACTGACCCACTTTGGATCCTCTGTCCCCCTATCTCTCTGCCCTTCCCCTGCTTGCTCACTCTCTCAATAAATAAATAAACTTTTTAAAATATTTTAAAAATTAAATTCACTGTAATTGTGCATATACTAATAAAAATCCTGTGACATCCAAATTTATGCAAACCAAGTATTTGACAAAATCAGACATCCATTCTTGACAAAAACTTACAGCAAAATAGGAACAGGAGGGAATTTTCTCAACCTGATAAAGGGTATGTGTATATGGGTATAGCTTATATCATACTTAATGGTGAAAGACTAAATACATTTCTCCTAAGAGCAGGACGAAGCCAAGGAGGTCTCAACCTCACCAGTTCTGTTCAAAACTGTACTAGATGGTCTCGTCATTTCCATGAAATAGAAAAATAAGTCATTCAGATTGGAAAGGAAAGGATTCTGTTTATTCATAAAAAATATGACCCACTATGCAGAAAATATAATGCAATCTTTCCCAGAGCTACTAGATTTAATAAATGAGATTAACCAGATGGCAAGATAGAAGATAAATATTCTGTAGGCAATTTTATTTCTATATTTATTATCAACAGGCACTGTATATTAGAATTTTTAAAAACTCATGCCATTTATAATAGCAAAAAAATGCAAAAGATATGTACACTGAAAACTGCAAAAAGTTGTTGAGAAAAAATAAAGTAGACCTAAATAAGAGGAGAGACATACTTCATTCATGGGTTGGAAAAATACTCAAGATTGTGTGCCTTCCAAATTAATCCATAGGTTGAAGCCAATTTTAGTTAAAATTCCAACAGCTGTTTTTATAAAACTGACAGCCTACATATAAAATTCACATGGAAATGCAAAGGACCTAGAATAATCAAAAACAATTTTGACTAGAAAAACAAAGTTGGAAGGCTAATATCTGCTTTACAGATTTATTATAAACCTGCACTGATCACTACAATATGTTATTAGCACAAACATCGATCACTGAAACAGAATAGATAATCCAGAAATAGACCCCTATTTATGGAAAACAGACTTTTTTCAGCTTTATTGAGGTATAACTCACAAATAAAATTGTAAGATATTTAAAGTGTGTGATGTGATTTGATATACGTATACATTGTGAAAGGACTAACCCCATTGAGTCAACTATCTCACGTATTTACCTTCTATTTTTTGTGGGGTTTTTTTTCACTTTTGGTAAGAATATTCAAATTCTACTCTCTTAGCAAATTTCAATTATACAATATAGTGTTATCAACTACAGTCACCAGGAGCCCCAGGAAACCACTTTTCTACTCTCTGTTTCTTTAACTTTGACTGTATATTTTCTACATGTAAGAGATACCATGCAGTTTTTGTCTTTCTCTGGCTTTATTTCACATAGCATAATGCCCTTCAGTATCATCCATTGTGTCACAAATGACAGGATTTCCTTTTTTTTTTTTTTTTAGGTTGAATAATATTCCATCGTGTTTACCATATTTTCTTCATAGAGGTTAAACTCCTGGACATTGGTCTTGGCACTAATTTTTTTAATTGGCAACAAAAGCAAAAATAAGCAAGTGGAGCTACATAAACTAAGAAACTTTGGCAAAGGAAACCATCATCAAAATGACATGGACATACATGGAACATGAGAAAATATTTTCAAACCACTTATCTGATAAGTGGTTAATATCCAAAATATGTAAGGAATTCATAAAATTCAATGGCAAAAAACCTCTAAAAAACAAAAAGTCCAATTAAAAAATGGGCAAAGGGCCTGAATAGACATTTTTCTACAGAAGATAACCAATGGGTACATGAAAAGGTGCTCAACATCACTGTGCATCAGAGAAATGCGCATCAAAACCCCAATGAGACATCACCTCCCACCTTGTTAGGTTGTCTACTAACAAAAAGACCAAGTGATAACAAATGTTGCCAAGAATGTTCAGGAAAAGGAAGCCTTGTTGCACTAGTGGTAGGAATATAAACTGGAATAGCCACTATAGAAAACAGTATGGAGTTTCATGAAGAAATTAAAAAAGAATTGCCACGTTATTTAGTGATCCCACTTCTGGGTAAACATCCTAAGGAAACAAGATCGTTGCATCATAGAGCTATCTGCACTCCCATGTTCATTGCAACATTATTCATAATAGCCAAACTATGGACAATTGATTTTCAACAAAGTTGCAAAGGTAGAGAGAAGATGGTCAAGAAATAGTGGCAGAAATAACTGTATGAAAAAGCATGAACTTTGATCTTTAACTCACACTATAATAAAAACTAACTCAAGATGAGTTATAGAACCAAATGTGAAACCTGAAACTATAGAACTTTCAGAAGAGAATTTAAGAGAAAATCTATATGGCCTTGGATTAGGCAACAATTTCTTAGACACTGAAAGTATATCCATTTAAAAAATTGATAAAATAGACTTTGTCAAAAATGAAAACTTCTGCTCTCCAAATGACATTATTAAGAATATGAAAAGACAAGCCATAGACTGCAAAAAAATATTGACAAAGCATATTTCTGATAAAATACCTGTATTGTAAAAATACAAAAACTGTCAAAATGCAATTATAAGAAAATAACACAATAAAAATGGGGGGGGGTGGGGAAATGCATGTGAACAGATGCTTCTCCAAAGAAAATATATAGGTAACAAATAAGCATATGAAAATCTAAATATTGTGAGTTATTAGGGAAATGCTAATTAAAACCACAATGAGATACATACATCATAGAATGGCTATACTTAAAGGGACTGACCATACCAAGTGTTGACAAGGATGTGGAAAAACTGATGCTTTCATACACTGATAATGGAATGCATAATTGTCAAACACTTGGGAAAAGTTTGACAAATTCTTAAAATGTTAAATGTAAACTTATAATATGATCTAGCTATTCCACTTTTAGCTAGTTACCCAAGATAAATAAAAACATATGTCTACACAAAAATATGTATCTGAATGTTCAAAGAAGCTTTATTTGCTACAGCCCTAAACTGGGAACAACCCAAATGTTCATCTCAAAATAACCACACCGAGTGAAAGAAGCCAAACAAAGAGTAAACACTGTATAATTTCATTTCTACAAAGCTCTAGAAAGATACCTAGAATTATCTCCAACATTTGCAGATGACATGATTCTTTATATAGAAAACCCAGAAGCCTTCACCAACAACTGCTAGAACTGATTAACAAATTTGGTAAAATCTCAGGATACAAAGTCAAAACACAGAAATCCGTTGCATTTCTATACACCAAAAATGAAACAGCATAAAGATAAATTTAAAAATCAGCCCCATTTACAATTACATCAAAAACCCTAAGATACATAGGAATATACCTACCAAGGTGAACAAGAAAACTTCTGGATGTAACAGTAACATTCACTATCTTGATTGTGGAGATAATTTCACAGGTGTGTACATGTGTCAAAACGTTTTAGGGACACCTGGGTGGCTCATCTGAGTAAGCCTCTGACTCTTGACTTCAGCTCAGGTCATGATCTCACCATTTAGTGAGTTGGAGCCCCACATCGGGCTCTGCACTGACAGCGTGGAGTCTGCTTGGGATTGATTGATTGATTGATTCATTGGTTCATTCTCTCTCTCTCTCTCTCTCTCCCCTCCCCCCAAAATAAATAAATAAATAAATAAATAAATAAAATTTAAAACCTTTTTAAGTTGTAAAATTTAAATCTGTGCACTTTATTACATGTCTGTTTTACCTCAGTGAAGTTGTTTAAAAATGTCCTTTGAAAACCTATGACATTATTTATACTTGAATTAAAAAATGTCTTGA
This sequence comes from Panthera leo, assembly GCF_018350215.1. NCBI lineage: Eukaryota > Metazoa > Chordata > Mammalia > Carnivora > Felidae > Panthera > Panthera leo. The sequence goes on along the minus strand of NC_056679.1, from coordinate 146,857,434 downwards.
AAACCCATTAGCTTGCCCCTACACTATAATAAACATACACATATTACATATACTGTAAATTCTTACATGGTGAACCACTGTGAGAACCACAAGAGTAGACTAAAAAAGGACCAAAGGAAAGTGTGTACACAGATATTAGGGCATTCAAACCATTCTGCTTCTAATTTCAATGATGAAGACAAGAGCAGGGTGAAAAATTTCAAGACATTCTTATGTTCAGTGTTTACTCCATTTGGTTATACTATAAACCTGACCATGTGAATGCACATTACTAGATGTGTTTGTTACTGTACAAATAATAGGGTCCTATCAAATTCTGTTGTGGCTTGTTGGCATAAATTAAAATCATTTCTATGTTCAGACTCCACTATAATTTCTACCTACTGCATTGCTTTTTGGATGTTTGAATATAAAAATTAGCTTCTACCCTAAAGGCCTCTATATTCTATTGGGAAAGTCAGCATGCAAACATTTATAACACAATGTTGTTACAGCTACAGACAGGCAATTGATTTTGCATAGGGACAGAGGGTCAGGTAAAGCTTTAGAGAAGATGTGAAATTAGAACTGTGACTTGAATTAAATACAGTTATTTTCCTAGAAGGGAAGAAAGAGATTATTTCAGAAGAAAGTGTCTTTTCTTGGTTAGAAGCACCTTTAAAATCTCTCCTTGTTGCCACCCAAAATTTTTCAATTGCCATCTCCAAACCTTGTGTTGGTTACCAGTTGCTAAGCTTTAATGTATGTATTAATGTATATCTCACTCTGTCTTACATTAGCTTTGCAGAATGGGTAATGTTACCCCCACTTTATAGATAAGAAAATGTGTAAATCACTTTAGGCTAAGGTACTGTGTAGTATAGCTATAAGGGTTTATTTCCTGCTCACATTACGGGTCTCCAATGTGGATAGATTGTGTCTGTGCTTCATGTCTTCTGTTTTTCCAGACAAAAACTGAGGAAACAGCCCTTATCTGGTATAGACCAATCTTGTAAGAGGAAAAGACCAATACTGGAAACACAAAATGGCTCTTAAAGCTTTTATTCACAATATGTTGGCTAAAGCAAGTCACTTGGTCAAATGCGATGTAATGGCTGGAAGTCTAATACTCTCATGGAAATCTACCATGAGCCACATGCCATGGGAAGAGACATGTCATTCTCTCACTGTTGAGGGTAGCAAATACCTAGAACTTCATAGAACTAAGGTTCAAAAATGTGTATAACTTGCAAGCCATAGAGCTGAGTGGCAGGGGCAGGGTTCAAAACTGTTCATTATCAAAACCTCTACTTTTTACACTAATACCACATTTCCACACTCATTTATCTCAAATGTACAGGTCAAGTTTAAGTGTAGCGAATATCCTTGGTAGGGAAGAGAGAATCTCAATAGTATGTGTGTATACACACAAACATGCATGTGTGTGAAATAGAGAACGAGGCAGGTAGACAAAGACAGAGACACAGAGATAAACTGGAGAGAAATGAAAACAGGACTTGATCATTTAGTCTTACCTCAATTCTATGGCTATAATAAATAAGTTCTTTATTTCTCCACAAATTTATCCTGCCCTTCCCCTGAATATGGATAAGAGTATTAGATACAAATTTGAGGCTATTTAATATAGTCTCAACATATGGCAATACGTCACTTGGCATTTAGTAAGCACACCATGGATATAGCGCTAAACCAGGGAGTCTAGAGAGACATCAGTCAGATGGCAACCCATGTGAAACAGCATTAGAGCTCCTACAACCCAAACAACAAATGCTTAAGATACTCCTTCAGATACATTGCTAATTGGAGCATGTCCCACACACAAGTTAATCTCACCTAATCTGAGGTTCCACATCCCATTCCACCATGGGCAACTCATCTTACCCTCCCTGTTTGCCTTCCCTGGAATCCTTTAGCACACAAGTATTTCCATATTAAAACAGAAGGACGTGCATGATAGAGAAGCTGGCCTCCTTGTCTTGAGCTTCAACATAAATCAATGAGAGAGAACTTCAGTAATCATCCAAGTCCTCATCATTCTCTTCTGTCTTTGCATGGTTCTGACCGAGTGTCACTTGCCAAAGTTAAACTTTCTTGAGGTATTTCCTTCTAAATTGTCACAATTAAATAAACGCAGCTGACTGTATATAACAAGGAAGGGGCAACAATTATGTGGCATTCTAAGCATGATAGAACCCATTAATTTTCTTTCCTTTTTAAAAGAATGCTGTCACTTTAACTCTGCACTTAAGGCAAATTTTCAGAAGTCTTAAGTTGCTAAGAGTATCTAGAGAAAATTGTTAAAACACCGTAAGTAAATCTGTGTTACATTATATAGAATAGTCAAGTACCAGTCAGCAGAGGTCTGGAAAAAAAAAAAAAAAACAAGACATAAAAGATAAAATTTTATTTTGAGATTGTATAGTGTGATTCTCACCTTGAGGGCTGCGGTGTCCACTAGTCAAATGTGTCATGGGCATCGTGCTTGTGAACTACTGGGAAATTGGTTTGTAAGGAAGTCTACTGGGGCTCTTTGGAAATAACTGAGCTTGTATCCATTTATGGGGTTCAGTTGTCCTCAGGTCTGCCTGGAAAACTGGAGTAGCTGACAGAGCGTATCAGGGAAGAGAAGGTGGCAGAGTGTGCAGACAGCAAGTGAATTCCACAAAGGATGTCAACATTCATGGTCAGCTTGGCTCAGAAAAAATAGATTTGCATGGATGGTGCAAGGAGTTTTTAAGTATAAAGGAAAAGTGGAATTTTTCAGAGGCAGGTGTTGTTTATGCCCTGGCAGCAATGCCAGCTCACCTCAGAGCCTGCGTCTCTTTGTTTCTCAGTCATTGGGCTTTCTCCAGAGTCATGCAAATTTGCCCAGTGTTACAGGGTAGCCCAGAAATAGCCCAGTGTAGCTCGAGATTTATCACTCCCCAGGAGTACCCCCTCAACAAATGAGAAATGGGAGCCAGCAGATAAATAACCAAGTTTCCTAGACATTCAGTGGACAATTGTGACATGTATTCCACCCAGTATCTCAAATAGCCCATAGTGAGGTTGAGCCCATAACCCACTTATGAATGAACCTTTATCAGTTCTTCCCCCCCCCTCCCCATCTCTTTCTTTACCCCTTTACTTGTGCTTCCTGGAATACTCCATAAACAAACCACCTGTTGTTATGTCATCTCAGAGTCAGCTTTTGAGGAATCAACTCTAAGTTACTCACTGAATACAGTGTATCACTGGGTCCAAAGAACTCAGCTTTTGAATTCTATTTAAAAAGGTATAATACAAAGGAGGAAAAGACACTTTTCCCCGATTCTGCAAGATTATCTCAAAGCTCTGGCACCAAGAAGATTCAAGGTGATCACCAGGAGAGAAACATGTATCTGATAAAGCAGTGAGAGAACAGAACCCTTGCAAGGCAGTTACAAAGACTGAAGGGTAGATGCAGCACTCACCACCCTGTTGGGGTGACAGATGCCATGTAAAGAGGGCCATGAATCAGTGAGACATAATGGCATGGTAGATGTCTCACAGGGGGAGAGTAATAAAGGAGATTTTAATAGGAGTGTATTTTTATTGATGTGTTGCTTACATAGTGGACGTTTTGAAATTATAAATAGTAATGGATGAAGTAAAATCTGACACAGAAATAAAGATATTCCATGCCTCATTATTGATCAAGCAATTATAGTTACTTATTTCCTGCTGGTAGGGTTTAGGAAATGAATATCAGAGCAGAGCACAGACTGCACAACTGAGAGCAAAGACTGAAAACTGAAATGAATGAAAACTGAAGTAAAGCACCCAAGTAGTGGACTAAGAAGTTCTCTTAAAGATGTCACCAAGAGGATTCTCCAAACTGAACCCTGAGGGAGGGGTTAACTCCCAAGTTAATGTAAGGAACAGATACAGGGTAAACAAGATCCATGTACTAATTAAAATACCTTGAAAGTAAAAAATTGGCCTACTAGGATAGAGGTTAAAAATTCCAATTTTGGAAAAATATCACTAAATGAAACTATTAAATTTTACATAATAAAACAAGGATCTACAAATGGTTATGGAGATAATAAACACATTTCAAACAAAATACCAAAATACAAACATTTGTAGACAAAAAAAAACCTACACAAAAATAAATCCAAAAAATGCACTGGAAAATATGTAAATATATTTGGATATGAAATAGAATTAATATTTGAATATAATACATCCAGAAGAAATAAAAATCTCCAACAACCTAACCTTACACCTGAAGGAATGAGAAAAAGAAAAACAAAAGAAGCCTAAAGCCAACAGAAAGAAGGAAATAATAAATATTAGAGCAGAAATCGATGATATAGAAACTAAAAATCAAAATACCAGATCAATGAAACCAGGAGCTTGTTCTTTAAAAAAATTAATAAAACTGATAAACTCCTAGCCAAACTTATCAAAAAGAAAACACAAAGGACCCCAAATAAAGAAAAACACAAATTAGAGAGGAGAAATAACAACAAACATCACAGAAATACAAACAATTGTAAGAGAGTTTTATGAAAAATTATATGCCAACAAATTGGACAACCTGAAAGAAATGGACAAATTCCTAGAAACATATAAACTACCAAAACTGAAAAAAGAATAAATAAAAACTAGAACAGACCAATAGCCAGCAAAGAAATGCATTCAGTAATCAAAAATCTAAAAAACTAAAGTCCAGGTACAGATGACTTCAGCAGAGAATTCTACCAATCATTTAAGAAGAGCTAATACCTATTCTTCTCAAACTATTCCAAAAAATAAAAATGGAAGGAAAACTTCCAAATTCATTCATGAGGCCAGCATTACTCTGATACCAAAACCAGATAAAGACCCCCCTAAAAAGGGAACCACAGGCCAATATCCCTGATGAACATGGATGCAAAAAAAATCTCAAAATCCTACCAAGCCAAATCCAACAGTACGTTAAAAGAATCATTCATCACAATCAAGTGGGATTTATTCCTAGGCTGCAGGGATGGTTCAATATTTGTATCTCAATCAACATGATATACCACATTAATAAAAGAAAGAATAAGTACCAAATGAACCTCTCATAGATGCACAAAAGGCATTTGACCAAGTACAGCATCCATTCATGATAAAAACCCTCATAATGTAGATTTAGGGGGAACATACCTCAACATCAAAAACCCACAGCTTACAAAGCTGTAATCATAGGCACTGGCACAAAAACAGACACACAGATCAATGGAACACAATAGAGAACGCAGAAAAGGACCCATAAATGTATGCCAACTAATTTTTGACAAAGAAACAAAGAATATCCAATGGATAAAAGAGTGTCTCTTTCACATATAGTATTGGGAATACTGGACAGTGAAATGCAGAAGAATAAACTTGGACCAATTTCTTACACCATACATAAATTAAACTCAAAACAGATCAAAGACCTAAATGTGAGACAAGAAACCATCAAAATCCTGGGGGAGAAAACAGGCAGCCACCTCTTTGACCTTGGCCACAGCAATTTCTTGAGACAAGGGAAACAAAAGCAAACATGAACTATTGGGACTTCAAGATAAAAAGTTTCTTCATGGTGAAAGAACAATCAACAAAACTAAAAGGGCAACCGACAGAATGAGAGAAGAGATTTGCAAATGACATATCTGATAAAGGGTTAGTATCCAAAGTGTATAAAGAACTTATCCAAATCAACACCCAAAACACAAAGAATCCAGTGAAGAAAGGGGCAAAAGACATGAATAGACACCTTTCCAAAAGACATCCAGATGACCAACAGACACATGAAAAGATGCTCAACATCATTCATCATCAGGGAAATACAAATCAAAACCACAATGAGATACTACCTCACATCTGTCAGAATGGCTAAAATTAACAACTCAGGCAATAAAAGATGTTGGTGAAGATGCTGAGAAAGGAACCTTTTTGCACTGCTGGTGGGAATGCAAACTGTTGTAGCCACTCTGGAAAACAGTATGGAGGTTCCTCAAAAAGTTAAAAATAGAATTACCTTACAACCCAGCAAATGCACTACGAGTCATTTATGCAAAGGATACAAAAATGCAGATTCAGGGGCGCCTGGGTGGCTCAGTCGGTTGAGCATCCAACTTCGGCTCAGGTCATGATCTCGCGGTCTATGAGTTCGAGCCCCGGGTCGGGCTCTGTGCTGGCAGCTCGGAGCCTGGAACCTGTTTCAGATTCTGTGTCTCCCTCTCTCTCTGCCCCTCCCCCACTCATGCCCTGTCTCTCTCTCTGTCAAAAATAAATAAACATTAAAAAAAATTTTTTTAAATGTAGATTCAAAGGGGCACATCCACCCCAGTGTTTATAGCAGCACTATCGACAATAGCCAAAGTATGGAAGGAGCCCAAATGTCCATTGACTGATAAGTGGATAAAGAAAATGTGGTTATGGGAATGCAAGCTGGTGCAGCCACTCTGGAAAACAGTATGGAGGTTCCTCACAAAACTAAAAATATAACTATCCTATGACCCAGCAATTGTACTACTAGGTATTTATCCAAGGGATACAGGTGTGCTGTTTCGAAGGGACACATGCACCCAATGTTTATAGCAGCACTATCAACAATAGCCAAAGTATGGAAAGACCCCAAATGTCCATGGATGGATGAATGGATAAAGAAGATGTGGTGTGTATATATATATATATATATATATATATATATATATATATATATATATATATATAATGGAATATGACTCGGCAATCAAAAAGAATGAAATCTTGCCATTTGCAACTATGTGGATTGAACTGGAGGGTATTATGCTAAGTGAAATGAGAGAAAAACAAACATCATATGACTTCACTCATATGAGGACTTTCAGAGACAAAACAGATGAACATAAGGGAAGGGAAACAAAAATAATATAAAAACAGGGAGGGGGACAAAACAGAAGAGACTCATAAATATGGAGAACAAACTGAGGGTTACTGGAGGGATTGTGGGGGGGGAAAGGCTAAATGAGTAAGGGGCACTAAGGATTCTACTCCTGAAATCATTGTTGCACAATATGCTAACTAATTTGGATATAAACTTTAAAAAATAAAAAATAAAATTAAAAAAAAATGAAGGGAAATACTCTGTACCAGAAGGAAGGAGAAAAAAAAAAAAGAAAATGTGGTATAGATATATAATGGAATATTACTCAATGATCATAAAGAATGAAATGTTACCATTGCAACAACATTGATGGAACTAGAATGTGTTCTGCCAAGCAAAGTCAGTCAGTCAAAGATAAATATCCTATGATTTCACTCATATGTGGAATTTAAGATACAAAACAGATGAACATAGTGGAAGGGAGGGAAAAATAAGATAAAAACAGAGAGAGAAGTAAACCATAAGAGACCCTTAATTACAGAGAACAAACTGAGGGTCGCTGAAGAGGTGTTAGGTGGGGGGATGGGCTACCTGGGTGATGGGCATTAAGAAGGGCACTTGTTGGGATAAGCACTGGGTGTTATATAAAAGTGATGGATCACTAAATTCTACTCCTGAAACCAATATTACACTACATGTTAACTAACTTATATTTAAATAAAATTAAGAAACAAACAAAAATAAATAAAAGCAAAAACAAAAAAACCTGAGCTAGTATCAGCCTCAATTAGGAAAAACTGACAGCTTTTCATCTATACTCAGGAACAAGACAGGGATGTCCACTCTCACCACTGTTATTTAACATAGTACTAGAAGTCCTAGCCACAGCAATGAGACAACACAAATAGATAAAAGGCATCCAAATTGGCAAGGAAGAATTCAGGCTTTCAATATTTCAGATGACATGATTCTCTATATAGAAAACCCAGAAGACTTTACCAACAAGTGCTAGAACTGGTAAACAAATTCAGTAAAATCTCAGGATACAAAGTCAACATACAGAAATCCATTGCATTTCTATACACCAATAACGAAGAAGCATAAAAAGAAATTTAAAAATCAGTCCCATTTACAACTGCATCAAAAACCATACGATACATAGGAATATACCTACCAAGAGGTGAAACCTATATTATGAAAACTATAGAGCACTGATGAAAGAAATTGAAGAAAACACAAAGAAATGGAAAAAGATTCCATGCTCATGGATTGGAAGAAAATTGTTAAAATATCTATATTACCCAAAGTAACCTACACATTTAATGCAATCCCTATCAAAATACCAACAACATTTTCACAGAGCTAGAACATACAATCCTAAACTTTGTATGGAACCAAAGAAGAGCCTGAATAGTCAAAGAGACATTGAATAAGAAAAGCAAAGCTGGAGGGATCAAATTCTGGACCTCAAGTTCTATTACAAAGCTCTAGTTATCAAAACAGTATGGTACTGGCACAAAAACAGTCACATATATCAATAGACCAGAATAAAAAACCCAACAATGAACCCACAACTCTATGGTCATTTAATCTCTGACAGAGCAGTAAATATTATCCAATGGGCAAGAGACAGTCTCTTCAAAAAATGATATTGGCAAAAATAGGGGCACCTGGTGACTCAGTAGGTTAAACTTCTGACTTTGACTCAGGTCATGGTCTCATGGTTCATGAGTTCAAGCCCCACATAAGGCTCTGTGCTGAAAGCTCAGAGCCTGGAGCCTGCTTCAGATTCTGTGTCTCCCTCTCTCTCTGCCCCTCCCCTGCTCATGTTCTGTCTCTGTCTCTCTCTCTCAAAAATAAATAAACAGTAAAAAATTTTTTTAAATGATATTGACAAAAATAGCATGCACAAGAATAAAACTGTACCATTTTCTTACACCATACACAAAAATAAATTCAAAATGGATAAAGGCCTAAGTGTGAGACAGGAAGCCATCAAAATCCTACAGGAGAACACAGTAACCCGTCAGCCATATCAACTTCTTACTACATGTGTCTCTAGAAGCAAGGGAAACAAAAGCATAAATAAACTATTGAGACTTCATCAAAATAAAAACTTCTGCACAATGAAGTAGACAATCAACAAAACTAAAAGTCAACTGATGGAATGGGAGAGGATATTTGCCAATGATGTAACTGATACAGGGTTAGTATCCAAAATTTATAAAGAATTTATAAAACTCAACGCTCAAAAAACAAATGATTCATTAACAAATGAACAAAAGACATGCATAGACATTTTTCCAAAAAAGACATACAGAATGCCAACAGACACATGAAAAGATGTTCGACCTCATTATTAATCAGGGAAATACAAATCAAAACTACAATAAGATATCACTTCCCTCCCGTCAGAATGGCTAAAATCTGCAATACAAGGAACTATAGGTACTGGGCAAAGATGTGGAGAAAGGGGAACACTCTTTTCTGTGTGTGTGGAGACACAAACTGGTGCAGCTGTTCAGGAAAACAGTATGGAGTTTTCTCAAGAAGTTAAAAATAGAACTACCCTATGATCCAGGAAAGGATCCCAAAGGATACAAAAATACTAACTTGAAAGGATACATACACCTCGATCTTTATAGCAGCATTATCTCCAATAGCCAAATTATGCGAACAGCCTAAGTGTCCATTGACTGATGAGTGGATAAAAAGGAGGTATGTATATATATGTGAACACACACACACAATGGAGTATAACTCAGCCATAAGAAATAATGAATTCTTGGCATTTGCAATGATGTGGATGGAGCTACTGAGTATTATACAAAGCAAAATAAGTCAGAGAAAAATGTATGATTTCACTTATACGTGGAATTTAAGAAACAAAGCAAATGAACAAAGGGGAAAAAAGAGAGAGGGAGGCAAACCAAGGAACACTCAACTATAGAGAAGAAAGGTGGTTACAGAAGAGAGGAGGGTGGAAGATGGGTAAAATAGGTTATGGGGTTTAAGAAGTGCACTTGCTATGATGAACACCAAGTGTTGTATGCAAGTGTTGAATCATTAAATTCTACTCCTGAAACTATTATTACACTGTATTTCAACTAGAATTTAAACAAAAACTTAAAAAAATAAAAATTTAAAAAATATTTAATAGATATAATTATTTGAATAAAATACAAATATTTGCATATATTTAGATATAATTTGAATATAAAATTAAAAGTTAACATCAATAATATATCAACAGCTTCTAGAAACCAATAAGCAAAAGATGAATTTTCTGTTCCCTTCTAATCTCTGGTCTGCATCTTGCTGCTTCTCGGGCATGAGCTCTGGCCTAAATTGTCAGTCATTTGGCTCCACCCAATGATTTTATCAGACTCTGCTTGCAGGCAGAGAATATTAAAAAAAAAAAAAAAAAAAAATCCACTGGCGCCTGGGTGGCTCAGTCGGTTGAGCGTCCAAGTTCGGCTCAGGTCATGATCTCACAGTTCGTGAGTTCGAGCCCCGCATCGGGCTCTGTGCTGACAGCTCAGAGCCTGGAGCCTGTTTCAGATTCTGTGTCTCCCTCTCTCTCTGACCCTCCCCCCCGTTCATGCTTTGTCTCTCTGTCTCTCAAAAAAATGAATAAACATTAAAAAAATACAATTTAAATAAATAGATAAATCCATCCATCCATCCACTTTTTCTGGTTCAGCATCAGGATGAAAAAGCCACAAAGCAAGCCTATCTTTTTACCCTAAAAGTTGACAGTATTGAATGGCATGACTCCAGTTACCTTATTAACAGAATCTCTTTTCTCTACCTTATTAAGAACGCTACTGTTGCCTGCATCTGAGTACACTTCCCATTATATGGTCCTATCTTTTTCCTATCTTTTAAAATAACCTATACTATCATCAAGAAATGGTATAGGGAGGGCCCCCCCGGGTGGGGGGTTCAGTCGGTTAAGCTTCTGACTTTGGCTCAGGTCATGATCTCATAGTTCACAAGTTCGAACCCCGTGTCAGGCTCTGTGCTGACAGCTCAGAGCCCGGAACCTGCTTCAGATTCTGTGTCTCCCACTCTCTCTGCCCCTCCCCACTCTGTTTCTCTCTCAAAAATAAATAAACATTAAAAAAAAAGAAAAGAAAAGAAACGGTATAGGGAAAGACATCCTACCATCTTACAGTAGCATCAAAATCCCATATCATTAAAAATTTTAATAAATGCATATGCAAATTTTGAGATGCAGAGTTGTAAACCATTTACTTCACTAAGTTTATTTTAATTCTTTTTTCATTTCTTTAGTATTTATATCATTTGATGTGACAACGACAGATGGAAATGTGTTAAATTCTGCCACTAAGACTGGTTTTGTCTACTTCTTGAATTTTTACTACCTTTGGTTTTATATATTTCATATATTTAATGACTCAACGTTCATGGTTATGATATTTTACTGTGGTTATTTAATATTTTGTCAATATTTTTAAAAATCTTTCTTCCAAATTATGACTTTCCTCTAGTGTTTTCTGGTATTAATATTGACTACCCACTATCATTCTCTTGGCATCTGCCTGGCCTATCTTCCACTCATTTCTTTGTCTGTTTAGCCTTTCAATTTCCAAGGGAACTAAATAGTTTTAATAGTGCCCACACAGTCTCTGCAAATATTTGCAAATTCAAATAGTGAACTAAAACAGGTCTCCTTTTTTGAGGATGAGCACACGGAGAAAAATACCTTTTTATTGGACTGGGAATCCAGTTGAACATAAAGGGCAAAATAGTGCTGATTGTAAGTGCAGGGAGCTCTCCACTTTGCTGAGGGCAGTCCTTGAAATCATGGGCATTTCATAATTAGGTGATCTTGGGCGGGTTCCTCAACCTTTCTGTCTCTCGGGTCTACCTCCTCTGAGAAATAAGGAAGATGACAATATATACTTTCTAGGATAGATGTAAGAGTTAAGTAGGTTAATCCACGTAAAATGCTTACAATACCAGGAACATTGTCAGTATTCAAAGGACACGAAGTAGTATCATGATTCCTATTGTTACTCCTGTCACAGGATTTGTTCCATCTGTTTCCTACTTTTCTCTCTGGAGCCTGCTGTTAACGTTTAGGGGTCCATGACAGGTTCGAGCTGCAGCGACCAGTAGGAATATGAGCTTATGAAACCGGACTTGCCATTTTTTTCTTAACTCAGCAGAAAATGTTGTGTTTGACATGGTGAAATTTTTTCACAATATCAAAGGTCCCCTCAAACCTCCCTTCCCAAGGCAAATCCTATACTCAGCTTCTTAATATTTGTAATTTCTGAGAGAGACAGAGTGTGAGTGGGGAAGAGGCAGAGAAAGAGGGACACACAGAATCTGAAGCAGGCTCCAGGATCTGAGCTGTCAGCACAGAGCCCAACACGGGGTTCGAACTCAGAAACCAGGAGATCATGACCTAAGCCAAAGTCAGACACTTAACCAACTGAGCTACCCAGGCACCCCATGTATTCAGCTTCTTATGCTGCCTTTCTGAATTATGGTCTAAGTCTTTAAAAACAAGGAAAAAAGGGAGAAAAACCAAAATGGTACTGTTCTGCTTGCACACACTACTCTGCACTTAATAATACCCCTTGTTTATGGTACAGACTTTCCCCTATTTCAAGTATTCCCTGGCTTATCATTTTATTTTCAAAAATAAAAGTCACAATGAGTATCTTTGTACATATGGATATATTTTCTAAAGGGTAAGTTTTTAGAAGTCGAATTCTAGGCCAAGAGCATGAGCACTTTTAATTTTGGTAAATATGCCAAATTGTCCTCTGTGGAGGTCATATCAACTCACATTCCCAATAGGGTTGGAGGGCAGAAAGCTCACTTACTCTCCAAGTGTATTAGCAAACCTTTTCATCTCTGCCAGTCTGGTAGCTGGAAACAGTATTTCATCACAGTTGTGATTTATCTGTGTTTCATTCAGAATGAGACTGGGTGTGTCTGCCTCTGTCACGGTCATCGTCTAACATTTGGGCTGATGAGACAGTGAGTGAGGCGGCATCAGTCTTTGCAGAGCAGCAGGCTTTGAAAGTCTACGGTGGTCAGCCTGAACCTCGTTACAGATATTTTAAAAAGCAAAACTGCAGGTTTCTTTAGCCTAATATTTTCGTTTCTTTTATTTCATACTTTTGTACCAATTCAATAACATTTCTAAATTGCAGTGGCCGCACAAGTTCTCAGGGAGTCTTTTACACTTCTATTAATTTTCTTTTCTGTGAAATTATACTAAGAAAATATAAAGAAGGAAATCCTTTTCTGCTTGCCTACAGCAATTTAAAGGCCAATGATGAATGGTTAGCTGGGAGAGCAAGGCTCCCAAAGCAAGGGAAATAGGGTGATTAGGTTTTGTATTTTAAATGAGGAATATGTACTTGGAATACACAAGCAAGAAGATACCCATTTGTGCAAAAGAAAGAGGAACACAAAATTAATCCATTAATTACAAAAGAATCAAGCATAAAAATACAACTTTTCCCAAAGAATAAAAATTTCTTCGTAGAAAAATGCTTTTTTTTTCCTGCTCCAGACTAAGGGTAAGTGAACAGACATGTGTTTAGACAAAGGACAATGTATTTTCAGTGTGAAAAACTAAATCATGTAATGCCAACAAATCAGAATATGGTTGGGGTGCCTGAGTGGCTCAGTCAGTTAAGCATCCGGCTCTTGATCTCAGTTCAGATCATGATTTCATGGTTCATGGGTTCCAACCCCGTGTTGGGCTCTGTGCTCAGCTTGGGATTGTCTCTCTCCCTCTCTCTGTGTCCCTCGCTTGCTTTTGTGTGTGTGTGTGTGTGTGTGTGTGTGTGTGTGTGTGTGTGTGCATGCGCGCACACGCGCGCACACGCATACTCTCAAAATAAATAAGGTTAAAAAATATTTAAAAAGAATATGGTTATTCACGTGAATCATTTCTTAGTGAGGTCATTACCCCTAAATGAATTGATATTTATGAGTGGATATTCATAATCTAAACCTCACCTAGATTTTCTAAAATCCCTGTTGCCGTACATAATTGCTTAGCTACAGAATCCTCAATGACAGTACCTGAATCATTGAGTTGTGTTGGACAATTTTATCGCTACATCAAACTGGTCAACTGGTCAACTGCCCAAATATTTTCTGTTTCCTATAGTCACATTCATTTTTCTATTGATCAGATTCTGGTTTAATCTAATTTTTCCATAATGATTCATCTTAACCTTTTACTGGAATTTCTATAGAAATTAGGAAGAATTAAACACTTGAGAACATGCATCTGAAAACTGCATTGCTGGATAAATGTTATCAGTAAAGAGAGTTAATAGTTCATCAAGTTATTGTTTTGACTACCATATCTATATATGATAAAAATTGTTAAAAATGTTGTACAATATCAAATCTAGTAACAGAATAAATTAATCAATGAATAGAACAGAATTGGGCCAGGAGAGAAGGGCCAGTTTCTTTAACAAACCTCAAGACAGCTTTCCCTTCTCACTTTAACAGTTTTGACTCAACACGATTTTACCAATAATTACTCATCCTCTTACCCAAAGAATAATAAACACTGGTGTAGAAAATATTTGAGGCATCTGTCCAGTACCTTCTGGAAATACCCTTTCTCCTTCATACAGTCAGATGTCTTAAGAAGAGACACCTCACGGGGTGTCTGACAGTTAAGCATCTGACTCTTGGTTTCGGGTGAAGTAAAGATGTCAAAGTCATGAGATTGAGCCCCACATGAGGCTCTGCTTTGGGCTTGAAACTTGCTTGGGATTCTCTCTTTCTCCCTCTCTTTCCGCTCCTACCCTGCTTGTGTGTGCATGAGTGCATGTGCATGCATGCTCTCCCTCTCTCAAAATAAGTAAGTGAAAAAGAAAGAAAAAGAAGACAAAAGAAGAAGGCAGCACCTCATTCAACCAAACCCTCCCTAAGCCCTGGCCACAAAGAGGAGTACCTGATCAAGCTGGTTTCAGGTTTGGAACTAAAGAAATCATTAAGCAGTCTCACCAAGAGTTTGAATTTGTGAAAAGTAAAGCTAGGGAGTTATCAATGGCAACAGAAGAATAGAGGCAAAAACAGAAAGACAATCGCTTGTGACAAATGTCAAAAGGTAAAGGAACATACAGTTGACTGCTTTCAGATGGATGGGTCAGGGAAGACTTGGAGAAGTGGCATTCGAACTGGGTCTTAACACATGGATAAGAATTGAACATTCATCCTTTATGTGTGCCAGAAGGGGCTTTAGTGCAATTTTGGAAGTTTCTCTGTTGTTTTCCCTTCTGGAGACCCTCACATCTAAATCACAAGTCAGTTATTTGGATATATACATAAGTATGTGAGTATGTATGCATACATCTACACACATATAAAAATTTAAGAATAAAGTTATGGGGCGCCTGGGTGGCTCAGTCGGTTAAGTGGCCGACTTCAGCTCAGGTCATGATCTCACGGTCCGTGAGTTCGAGGCCCGCGTCGGGCTCTGTGCAGACAGCTCAGAGCCTGGAGCCTGTTTCAGATTCTGTGTCTCCCTCTATCTGACCCTCCCCTTTCATGCTCTGTCTCTCTCTGTCTCAAAAATAAATAAACGTTAAAAAAAATTTTTTTTAAAAGAATAAAGTTATATGAGTAGGGATGTTAAGTGCAGCTTTATTCTCATTAGTAAAAAGAAACATGAATATTTCTGTTATATATATATATGCACAGTTAATAATGACAACACATTATGACATAGAATGGTAAACAGATCTGTAAAAATTGTATTCCAGATACCTATGTATCTTTTGAAAAATTTTTATGCCGTGTATTTATTTCAATTTTTATTTTTGTCAAAGTTATACATGAACACAGTTCAGAATTAATAGCTCTTGTTTTTAAAAAAACAGCATGCCTCTGACCTCCCATATGCCACTGCTTCCTGATTTCTAGAGGCAACCACTTCTGAATCCTTTAACAATTTTTTATTAATTTTTATTTTTCTGAGTAATTTACTTTAATTGCTTCTTCTTGACCTTTGAGTTTTAGACACTATTGACTTCCCACTGTGAAGATGAGGCTCCCACCCATGCATTCATATTTCCCATTTCCTATTAAGATAACAAAACATAATTTTTATTAAATCAATATTCATTTTCAGCCATGGTGGACTATTCACTATACTATGATCATTTTGTGTTTTCTATACAACAGAAACTCTTCCCTCCAAATTACTTTATTTATTTCTTTGTTTCTTTATTTTTGGTGTATGCTTTTCACATTGGAGGCTTTTTCAAATGCCCGGTGATCCTCTACAGTCTGCTCCCACTTATGACTCAGCCAAAAAACTGTTGATTAGAAAGTCTACCTGCAGTGGACAGAGATGGTTGTTGAATGTGTATTCTTTTTAGGGTTGTCTGCCTAAATTAATCCACTGGAGGTAGTCAGCATCTTTACTTAGAGGATCAATCATTCCTCAGAGACAGTTTCTTCAATTCTTGCTTGTGGATATAATCCTAACAGGCAAGCTGGGAGAGTCAACATAGATATATCAATCTTTACTTCATTCCCCTGCTTCTCTGTCTCTGCAGGACAGAGACCTTCCAGAGAGGACAAACCTGCCAGCATCGGAGGAAAGCAGTGGCCGATTGAGCAGAGGAGAGGAGCAAACTGGGTGACTGGCTTTCTGGAAAGACTTTCAACCAAAATTCTTGTTTTCAACCCACTTTTGTCTCCACTTCCAGCACTTTCTAGCATCAGCAATTCTGGAGCCCTTTGCAGGTCTCATGGTATAAATCAGTTGGCTTATTTGCTTTCTCCACTGTGTAATTAGGATTCAGCATTCTGGGATCTGCTAAGTCAGTTTTAATTCTTCCATCTGTTCTTTGGCTTCCAATGTTTCATTACTGACATTTCCTCTTCTCTTTGTCCTTAGGTATCTACCATCTTTAAAAATACCTGTACTGTCATTTTATTGAATTTTCAGGAGGGAGCAGAGGCTACTGCCTATTCAACTCACTGTGCTTAACTTCCCAATTTGCCTTTTATACTAGACTTTTATTTTTTAAAGACTTCAAAAATTAGGCCTCAAGTAGCAATGTCTGCTTATTTATTGTAAACCCCAAACACTAGATCTTCTAGCAACAAACTTGGAGTCAGTTCTTTTTTTCCCCCCTCCAACTGTATGTAAGGGGATAGCAGGCAGTACAAATATATTTTAAAATAATTTGATATGATATTTAACTCAGCCTTGGTCCTGGAACCTGGGTAAACAGAGTTTAAAATGTGCACTCTGACCAATATTGAGTATTTGTATCCTAACTTTTGGAAACAGTGTACTGAAAGTTTTCTTTCTGTTTTGGAGTAAACAAAAGGGTCCCAAAAATGAAACAAAAACTTGAACATCTGTGACACCTGAACATCTAAGTCTGAGATACTTAAATTATTGAATACCTGCGACCTTATCCCCATAAATTATTGTTAAGAAATTTAAATTTCAGGAAGAAGTGAAGGCACTTTTCCCTACACCTAAGAAGTGTGCCATCTATCTTAATACTGAAACTTTTTTCAAACATGTTAATTTGAGGAAATTCTAGAACAAGTTTTGAAATCTTATTTGACAAGAATTCCTATACTTGTTTTTATCTCAACCAAAGGATATACTCAGTGGTCCATGAATATTTACCAGACTTTAATATTTCACTAAATGTCTCAGACATCTAAGAAGTAGCTTACCCACAGTATAGCTATCCATGCCGTCCAAGCAGAGACCTCTTACTAACTAGGTCATCAAAACACAGTGAGGGCTAGAGAGAACAGCCTCTCTTCAGCTTATGGAAGAGCATATGAGGAAGATTCATCTCAGGAGAGGATGGTGATCAAATCCAGGGATTTTTGCAGCAGCTCCCATTGATAAATACTAGGTTATATTGACTATGTGCACCACAATAAACCACCATGTATAACCAGTCCAAGTCAACACGGATAGAGGTGAAAAAAAATTTCTACAAAACATTTTCACTTGCCAAGGTTAAGATAAACAACTATTCTTCAAAATCGTCTCAACAAAAACAGAGGCTATGTGCCTGAATCTTCTGGGCTACATCCATCCTTCAAAAACTATTCCCTTTATCATTTTAGGGCACACAAAAACCTCTTGGGAAGAAAATGGTTAGTTCAATTGGAGTCAGAGCCTATGGCCATCTTGATATCTTAAGTAACTGACTGGTGCCAAATTCCCCAAGCTATTCTCAGTGTCATTATAGGACTGTGGTTCTGGAATCAGAGATTTGGATTAAAACCTGGGCCTGCCACCAATAAGCTGTGTATTTGGGGGGAAGTCAGGTAAACTCTTCTATATAAAATGGAAAGGAATCTTAGAATTCTTTTGTTTGTTCATGTCAAAAACCCTACTTAAGGTGGCTTAACTGAAAACAAACAAAAAAAAAATGCATTGGCTAGCATGATTTATTGGCTCTGCTTTCTTTTGGGTTGGCTTCATTTATAGGAAGATTCTTCCCATGGAGCAGCAAAAATGGGCCCTTATCATTCCAAGTATACAGATTTCCCCAATACTAGAAAACCCAGATAAAATGGCAAGGTGTCTCTCCCCACGAACCCCATGAATCTCCAACATGGATTCTGGATGACTTTTTTGGGGGTCGGTTTTCACCCTTGGGACCATAATTTTGGCTACTGAGATTAGTTTTTAAAAATGGCAGATTTGATCTATGTTACATAGAAATGAAGGCACAATTACCTTCTGTACCATCAAAATTACACGGAGGTGTAGTTCCAGAAAGAAAATGACAAAAGCAATTTAAAAATTGTACAAGTCTATAACATGGCCTACCCATTCCTATTTTACAGAACCACTATGACAAATTCACAAGGTAACTTCAGCAAAGCAGTGGACATAATGACTTTTGGCAATTATTTTTTAAAAACCTTACTTATATAGATAAGCTTATTGTATCCAGGCGTTTTACCCATTTCTTTGAAAGCTAGATATTTGCCTTTTGCTCAGTAGTCTCCCGTAAGCATCTAATCAGATGCTGTTTCTTTAATTTCTAAGCATGCTAAACATGATTAAAGCTAGAACCTTCAAACAAACTTCTTGCTTCAAAAACAAAGTCTGAAAACCTTAGCAAAGTACAGATTGCAACCAATATTAAAAGTCACACACTGCCAAAAACCAGAAAATTGCCCCACAGTCAACTTTAACCTCCACCTGAACTGGCTGACACAGAGGCCATAAACAGCCATAGAAATCATTGCAAATTTGGTGTGTTATAAAAATTCTGAATGCAGTCCTGAAAGTGAGATCTAGATGTTAAAAACTGTATGTTCTTGCTCTTTCAGCATGTATCTTAAAACTTAAAAATTAGAGACAGTGATATTTTTTTTTCCTAAGGTCACCATTACAACTGCAAGGGTGGTTTGTATACACACTACTTTAACCCTTTCGGGGTCCTCCCTTTGCTACTTATAAGATGATGTTTATCAGGTAGCCAGATAACTGTGTGTGATATAATTTATGGGTGAACTTAAATCCTTATTTGTCACCTACAAGAAGAGTATGGTTAGTTATATCATAACTAACTTAAGATAGGGTGCTTATATACTGCAATCCTTTGGGATTTCTGATGCAAATATAATGAGAACAGAGATTCAGAGGCGGGAAATTATACCAAGTGAATGCTTAGTAGTACAGTTTGCGCAGAAAAGAGAACACAAAGAAGAAGCTATGGGAAATATTCATGACACATTTTAAAGAATATCTGATGAAAGCAGTTTACAGAAAATTGGATTCTAATATTTCTGCTTATAGATGAATCAATAAAAATTATTTTAAAGAGAGGATTCTATAGACCTTTACAACTCCAGAGTGGCTCTAACTCAATGCTCCTTTCAATATACAAAAAAGTCAAAATTATTTCACATTTGAGAAGAAAAAGAGCTCTCTCTCACAGCCACTGGATCATTTTCTGGTCAAGCTCTCTTACTTTTTTTTTTTTTTTGGTTGTTGTTGTTGTTTGTTTGTTTGTTTTTGAGGGAGAGTAAGTACTACAAATTATGTGAGCTGCTTTTTAGAGCATGAATTCCACGTATTAAACTTTTTTGATTTTGTGCTGAAACTAAAGTAGTGTGGCTTTTTTATTAAGCAGTTGCTTTGATTGTACTGGTTTACTTACTGCCCACTACCAACCTTATTTCCAAAAGCTGGAGAGGAACCTGCTGTTAGCCTAATTGTCAACACACACCCTGGAGGAGGAAGGGGGATCATTTCCCAGGACAAAGACACCACACAATCTTTCTGGGCAAAGTCTTTCCATTAGTTTTCTTGGCCCCCAACTTGACCATGTGTTACTTTTAGCCTTGGAAATTTCTTCAAGCTTTATGGATTGTCACAGAGAAACCTTCTTATGGGAGAGCCCTGGGTCCTCAGTTTAAATCTGGCAATGTTGCATGTGGCTATACAATGAGGAAATTGGTTTTGTTAATTTCCAGAGACTGACTTCTTTGCGCATGATGATATTACTTACCAACAATAACTAGAGTCATGGAACTCTAAAAACCCCAAGAAGGGAATCAAATAATGATAGATCAAAACCTACATTGGCATTTGAGTGAGGAAAAAAACTAAGTACATATATCACCAAGAAAAATCCAATCCCTATTCTGTAGGTAGCTATTTTGAATAATAACTTTCAGAATTAGTCACCATTCGTGGAGAGAAGGGAGGTGAAAAGTTTTTATAATAGATGGTATCATCTCCAGATAGCCATCAGTAAACTGATATGCTGTTCCTTACTATTAACAGTGGAAAATACAAATAAACACCTTCCCCTCAAGTAGTTTACAATCTAAAATTAGAGATAAAAGATATTAAAGAGATATAGTAACAAAGCATCATAAAACTGACAATCAAAATTGTCATAAAAACATCATTGAGTTGAAAAGGCAGCATATATAATTTCATGTTGAGAGAGCCTCATGAAAGGGTGAAATTTTAACTTGGACCTTTAAGAAAAGGTAGGATTTTGATAGAGAAATGTGTTGAAAATCTCTTTGTAGGGAGAACAGAGTGAGCAAAGACATGGAGGAAAAACAATGTTAAAGGAATTGGATTGGAATTGAAGCTTTGTGTGAGAAAAGTAGATTAGCTCCAAAGGTATATAAAGGGTAAATTGTGTGAGCCCTCAGATGCAGTATAAAGGGATTTAGTCCCAAAGGCAAGGGAGATTAACCTTAAAGAAGATTGATGTATGCAGGGTGAGCTGGACCAGGGAGAGGCTAAAAACGCTTTGAGCATAAGCTAATCTTTGTGTGGCCTTTCAAATTCGGTGCAAGTGATCTCGAAGCGGATGGAGCCAGCGTGGTATCAGTGGGAATGGAAAGGAAAGGATGGATTCAGGAGATACAGCAAAGGAATGTCTGATTAGAGGAAAGGCTATCAGACTTTCTGCGTCTGGGTGACTAGAGAAGTGTGATACAGTAGCAAAAATGTGACATCAAAGGGATGGTTTGTATAGGGGAAAATGAATGGGTTTGGTTTTAAAAACGAGTTTTAGTACTAATGTCCAATGAGGAGTCCTGAAGCCAGAACTGGAGAAATAAATTTAGTGCCTTTATACATAAGCGAAGCCACAACTGTAAAAGGTGACCCCAAAGGGGGTGAGTATAAGGAAGAAGAATGAACCCCAGGAATAGCCAAGCTTCAGGATAACAAGTTAAGGAAGAAGAGGCAGCAATGAAGAAAAAAAAATTAGGTGGACAAGACATGTACAGGGGATAAGGAACCGAACATTGAGCAGCAATAGAACAAAACAAGGGCCGGGGGGCATGGGCACGGATTCCAGGAGGGCAGAGCTCTCCTTTGGAGCCCCATGTCCTCAGAACACACAACCATTCTCTGCTCTCCACTATGTGCACTTCCAGATGGCCCTGCAGAGTCATCTATGCCAGGATCCAGGTGGGCTAATTCGTTCAAGGGAGTATTTTAGTCCCATTTGGATGCCCAAATAAAGCCACCATTTCCCATGAGCCTTATCTATAGTAGTACTAACATTTTCATCTCTCACTGAGAAGGAAAAAAGGGAAGTCTAAAGGCAAGAGACGGGGAGAAAGGAGAAAATGTTACATAAAGTAAGATGCTATAGAAAAATTAAGAAGTGTGAGGGTTGTTGGCTGAAAAAAAGGATTAGAAAAGTCTTCTGAGAAGGCATCTGACTGAGGAAGAGAAACACCTTATTTTTTAAGGAAAGCTGTTTTAGTAGTCAAAATGTTTGCTGCCTTCACTATTCACAAAGAGAAAAAATTTGAGAATTTCCTATAGCTCAGTATACTGAATTGAACTTGGCAGAGTTCATTAACTGTAATGGTGCCCTCAAAATTACATCCCAAAATATGAATCCATAATCAAAAGTGTTCCATAGTTTTTGTAGCATTGATTTTGCATAAGTGAAAATTAATAGAATATTCACCAGTGAACAAAAAAGTTTTCTCTTTATTAATTTGGAAGGGCTACAATGACTTGAGTAGCCAAAGTTATGTGCAGTGAAAGCAAATAAACACCAACAGCTTCCTAATTGAACAGGCACACTATTGTGTTTTGAAATATTCACTGAAAAATTTTCAGGCTTGGAAGTGAGCTGCTCAGGGTCTCTTTCCTCCATATGTCCTGTAACAATTAAAACCTCAATACTACTTTGAGGAACATTTAACACCAGCTTTCCTGCTTTCTTCAAATAATAAATGTGGCTGCTAAATCAACTGTAGACTCATAAAGCTAAAAGAAATCTCAGGATCATCAAGTCCTAGAAGAAGCATAAAGGGTATTACCTAAGCAGTTTAATCAGAGATATATATTTCTATACTTGTGAAAAGAACTTCAGATTTTCAATTTCTATTGGCTAACGAGTCAGTGATTACTATGTAGATTCATTCCTACCTTTTCCCTAATAACCAATCTGTGCTTACAATAAAAGGATTGAGGTTTTCTAAAACATATTTTTAAATATTAAATACATGCATTAATATATGCATAAGCCAGCAAGTATGGTTACGTCAGTCAAAATTAGTTTGGGCTGTAACAGCTGAATCCCAAAAAGAATAGTACCTTACACAAGCATTTTATTTTTCTCATATAAAACTCTAAGGAAGGGCAGTGTGGACGATTAGGGCCATTCTGCTCCCAGCCTTCTTCCAACTTTTGTTTCCCTTTGTAAGGTCTCAATCGGCAAGATTTCCCCATGGTCCAAAATGGCTACCTCTAATTACATTTACCCAAATAAATGTGGTCTCTCATATTGTGTATTATAAATAGCTCTGTAATGAATTCATTTACACAGAAACCTTTGTTTATATCTCCCATTTACCTTGAGTGAATTCCTAGTGCCAAAATAATCATTCAGAAAGGGTATAACAAATGATAACTTCACCATCAGCCTATAATAGTACCCTTTTTACCAACACATGCCCTTGACAAAACGGAGTATATCATTTCCTCAATTATTTGACAGGTGAAAATGTTTTCTGGTAATTTTAATTTGTACTTATTTGGTCATAAGTGACCTTGAACAACTTTTGTGAATACTAACTACTCACACTTATTTCTCTTGCAAATTGTCCTGATACCATGGTAATTTGTTTGAAGCTGGAATAAGAAGACTGTATGAAAACATTTTGCATATTGTACGATACTTTATAAATAGGAGATGCTTTTAGAGTCTGATTAATAGTAAGAATGTCTTCCCTTTCTTCTTTCGGGATTATCATTCAGATCAAGTAAAATATTATATGTGACAATGCTAAACATAGTTTATATGTAGAATGCACTTGGATATATGTAAAAGTTCTTTAGTTTGTTGATGAATTGGCACCCATGCAAAAGGTAGGAAAGGAACATGTGCAGTTTTTCCCACGGTCATCACTTTACTCATGACCTATCTGCACAGGAGCATAGAGCATAGTCCAGGAGCATGGAAAAAGTATGTTTTCTAGAAAGTTCCTTCCAAAATCTACATCAACAGTAGGGAAATCAGGTTTACGGGGGCAAAAAAAAAAAAAAAACACAGTAAGATTTGAAAAAGAAACGGGGCTACTTTTGACACTTCTAAAAAGGAATTGTCACTAGGAGTTTTGAAAGTAACCTCACCTTTCTTCTAAGAGCAAACAGAAGCAGCAATGATGCAGGAATTACCTTAATATCCCCCCTTCTCATTAAGTTACCTAAATCCACACACACCATTGTTTGCTTGCCTTAGTATCAGAGATGATGCTGTATACATTCCCCATGCAAGCTCATTTCTGGCCAAGGCTGTAACTAATATGTGTATTTTCATCTCTCAAATACATACTTCCAGTTACATCTCGCTATAGAGCAGTTAACCCATATTTACTTCAAACAAAAACTAAATTCATCTATCTATTTTTGCATTTGGTGTCCCTTAAGCAAACACATTACTAACACTTTGCTAAAATCAAAACATCTTTTCTGTGAGTGACAATAAACATTGCAAATTCATATAATTTATGTTAATAGGATATGCAGATTTGGAACACAAAGAAAAAGAATGATGGCAATATTATCCTCCTCTATCTTATTTATAAATTTTTATATATTCTGATTATACTGCTTATTTCAAAGCAGAATATGATTTTATCCGAATTTAATCTATTCGACTTATGCTATTATTATTTTTATGCATGTTTTGTTTTATTAGTTGCTGGTTATTTTGGGGAGTTTGGTAAGATATTAATGCAAAGGAAATTAAAGGAAAAAATGCATTTACTAAATAATCCTAATATTTAAAATGCTTCACAGGAAATGAAATGAGTATTTCCAAAAATGAATATTGTTTAATAAATCATAATTATCTTTTTCTGGAGAAGAGTCAAACTTAACTAAGCCTTGGCTACTGAAAATTCTATGTCTCTGTCAGGGAGCAATGAAATGTTTCCTAAATGGCTTTGGAACTAGAGTGCAGGGCACAATACCTACATGAAGGGTGGTTCTTCATACAGTTGGGAAAAATAAGCATAATGATTCAAGTGCCATCTATAGGAAATGTTCAAGTATGTTAAGAAAGCTTGCAGAGTTGATTGACAAGTAATCTTTAGATAATAAATCTCTTATGCAAAATGAGCTAAGTCTTTGGGCCTTAATTCTGAAATGAGTAAGAATTTCTCATGCAAGGCAAACCCTGGACTTTAGTTTCCACCTCCCCTATTAGTGCTGGCTTTGTCTTTAGATCGTCTCTGCTCTGGGTCCATCAAGGTGACTGAGTGTGGCTCAATGTCTGATGCATTAGTTGCAATCTTTTCACTCTGATGATGTGTTATGAGTGCTGCTGCTAGCAGCTGTGATTGTTGTTTGTAATTATCTCTATTTTCCTGATAGGCGGTCTCTTGCTCCTACAGCTCTGAAGCAATCATCTGCAATGTTGACTTCTCAAAGCAGTGATACTCAGGACAGAATTGCCTCCCACTTTATTTGTCTACAAATGTCAAACGTGTATTGCCTGAAGCTACTGTCATGCACTATGTGAAATGGAGAGGGTCAGTTATTGCCTAAAAATTTAAATAAAATAAACATTGGACATTAAACTGAGGAAGACGAAGGCCAGGATGACAAGTTTTATCTGGACTGAACGTTTGGATTGGTAATGGCTGCCTGTGCTGAAGACGGTGAATCTGTATTTAATCCTAGCAGAAAGCTGTTAATTATTCATTAGCAATGTCTACCCTCAGTGCATGATTCAGATCGTGATTCAGATCTGTTCATTTGGGCAAAGGGATTCTAGACAAATCTGATTGTCTTCAAGAGTTGTTATATAATCTGTGAAGTAAATTGCTTTTAAAATCCATCAGTAAGCAGTGTAATATATACAGGTATGGGTTAACTTTAATACTCAAGGCAAGGGCATCCAGTTAGCATTTGAAATAGATTAAAGAGGAATCCACACTCAGAAAGTGCACTTAGGCATTTCAAATATTTTATCAAAATCTTTACAAGAAATTTTGTTAATCACAAAGAAACTCAGCTGTAAATTTTCATTGCTAAAATGAATGATTTCTGAAATATATGGTTGGCTAAATGCGAGACTAAATGAAGATGGCATAAAAATTCAACAAACCCAAATTGGCAATCACTTGATATTCAAGACTCCAAAGGCCTTGGGCCACTCCATTTCAGGAACAACTCTGTCATTTGACCCCAGTAACCAGTGGCTGACATGGCCATCAAAATATTGTAGCATTGGCCTCAGGTTAAATTTTTCATGTAAGCTACCTGTCAGAGTGGCTAAGGACAGAGAGATGGATGTTCCAGAGAAATCAAGAACAGATTTTATGCATATGTTTTTTCCTATTCATTAATAAAGGTTTATACATTAGGCAGAACCGGGGTTTAGGCTAAGACTTGCTTTCAACATCAAGTATCACCCGGTAACATCAAAGGTAGCCTCCCACATATCTCTATTTATCTGATGTGACATTGTTGAGCCAAACTGGCTTAGACTGGTTCACAAAAGTGGTTACTCTTTTGTTTGAGATGGTTATCCCAGCTCCCTAGGTTTCTTTGTTCCTTTTTCTCAGATACATTTTATGTGTAATGCTTTGTTGAAAATTGTTTTCTCCACCATCCTTCTCTGTACTTCTTCCTTGCTATTTTTTTATCCATAGCATTAAAGGAGGCATTTTAGTAGAATGTAAGTTTCAAATGGAGTAATGACAAATTCTGTCCCAAGTTTAAACTCACAGAATTTATAGTTATCAAATTCTGTAAGAGCCCGGATATGCTTAAGGCATATGCACTCTTTTTTTGCAAGCTAAAAGACCAGTCATCTTCTATTTGTCAGGTATCTAAGTCACTTAAGGAAGAACAAAACACAGCATGGGTTCTAGGCCAAGGAGCTGGAAGACCAGTTTTGAGCCACTGCCAAGTCCAGAGCTCCACTGGTCACACAAATGAAATGGCAGCTTCCCTTCTGTTTTGCCAGGAAGTCAAGAGCTTCGCTGCCCGCAAAACAAAATTTCAAACATTTTACTTCATCAGTATGACCCAAGACATGTGTGAATTCTGCATTTAAATCTTCCACCTTTGACTATGAAAGAAGATATTATTTGTTGTTGGGTAATTATCTGTGATATCTTTATTTCCTCAGTCTCTATTTTATATTTATTGAGAGTCTCTGGTCTGAGAGGTCCAGTTCAAGTATTGACAAAGTAGTTGGTATCAGAGTAACTCTCCCACATAAAACAATTAAAACTTTGAAAAAAATTATTAAACTGAAGAAAAGAACTGCACTGAGGGATATCCACATTTACATGCCTTTTCCTCTATAGGAGAGTCTCACCAGCACACAGCAGCAAAGTAGAAACCAAGCAGAAAGCAGAAGGTTTTTGAGGAGGAAGTGTCACAGGACAGAGTTCAATTAAAGTTATGCCATTTTGTGCAATTATTAAGAAAATTGAAGGTATTTTTAAATTGTCATATTAATTGGAAGTATTTACTATTCAGAAAGATGATATTTTTATTTTGCACATGACTGTACTTTTGCACAAGTGAAATATTTAAGAAGAATATTCAACATATAGTATATAATCTATAAATTCAGCTAAGTATATTTGAAGATGTCAATTAAGTTTCAAATGGTGCCAAATATTATTTCAAAAGTAATTTAAAATGATGGTTAAAAGTTGCTAGACTTACAAATTACAATAGTAAGATGTGTAAGCTAAAAAGAAGTTAAAGAATTACCAAGTCTTTGAATTCACATAACTTTAAAAAATAGTTCTAATTATTGGAACCATAAGTTAACCTTTGGGTAGTTATTCAATGAAAAAAGAAGAATCATCAGAAATACTAAACATCTTACACTGTCAGAGACAGGAACACAACTACTCCAACAAGGTGCCAATGGAAGTTCAAAGTTCAAGCAAATAGGCAAGACTGAGGATCTGAAGGAGCTGACAAGCCAGAGAGAAGAATGCAGCAAAACACCAAATATAGCAAAAACAGGAAGGATCTTGATGACTACCAAAGTCACCCTTTGTTCTAGCCAGGAAATGTGTGTGTTGGGGGGGGGAGGGAGGTATTAGATATAGATACTTAAAAAAAAAAAAAAAAAAAAAAAAAGAACTGGGCAGTAGTCAGCCTTTTCCTCCTTTTTATGAAGCCAGAACCTATCACATACTGCAGTCACTGAACTGTAGGAGAAAGTTACAGGCCACAGAGAAAACCTGCACCAGAGTAAATTGATGAACCCTACAGATCCATCATTATTTATTCTTAGAAATCAATCTGTTCAATAGCAGAACCTTAACCAGAGTTTGGACAATAAGATGTACTGAGAAGTGATGAAGTGAGTTATACCATCAAGGAGATCGATGTAAGCTACCAGATTATGCTTTGCTTAAACTACCAACACTCTCAAAGCCCATTCAACATGCACTTGTACAGACCATCTTATCCCTGGTGAGAACAGCTACTTTTCTTTACCATGTGATTTCTGGCTTCACTTTTTATTTTTAATGCTACCACATTTAGGAATATACACAAGAGCCTAGCATAGTTATGTACTTGTTCGTTTTAAAACCCACCTTATATTTGGGAGAGTAAAATCTCTATTTACAACAACACAGATCACTAGACAACAGAGTCCTGCCTTAAATTATTTTCATCTCCACTATGAAATATATTTTCTTCCCATTTACATTTTTTCTCCAAGGCATATTAGAGTTTTCTCAGTATCATGGAAACTCATTGAGAATAGATATTGAGGGGCACCTGGGTGGCTCAGTTGGTTAAGCGTCCGAATTTGGCTCAGGTCATGATCTCATGGTCCTTGAGTTCGAACCCCGCGTTGGGCTCTGTGCTGATGGCTCAGAACCTGGAGCCCGCTTCGCATTCTGTGTCTCCCTCTCTCTCTGCCCCTCCCCCATTCATGCTCTGTCTCTCTCTGTCTCAAAAATAAATAAACATTAAAAAAATTTTTCTTAAAATAGATATTGACTTAACTTTTCTGATTGACTCACACTCCTAGGTACTATTGGATGTCCAAAAACATTTTTGTTATTCAAGTAATTATGTTTACACAGACTCTACTGCATGTGCTGTCAAGTAAGCAGAGGTCATGGGCTAGAGACTCATTCAGGCCCCTCATTATTATTTTAAAAAATCTAATGGTATCAACCAGTTGTTCTCAAACATCTCCCTTCCCTGCACTCTTGGGATATGTGATAATTCCTATCAATAGCAGGGGCTCGCTCTGGCTAAAGTAAGGGTAGGGACCAACAGGAATGGATTTTTAAAGAAGCTTAGATGAATTTTTACTATTACCCTTCACCAAAATTCCCCTGGAAATAACTTGTACAAATGGTAGGTTAGTGGTCGAGAATGATAAGCAATTTAGGTGGGTAATTTGCTTTTAGGAAAATAAAACTTTATAGAAGCACAGAATTATTATAATTTGCAAATAAATTGCTCTCACAGCATGGTAGGTAAGAGCTTGTACTCTTGAGCCAAATGATGGGTTCAAAGATGCTACCACTTACTTAGTTCGTGGTATTCAGTAAGTTCCTAAAACTCTTGTGCCTCCCATCTCCTCATTTTGCAACACAAGAAAAACAAAAATGTGAGTACCAGCTTAATAGCCTTGTGACACTTAAATGGGTTGATACTAGCAGAGAGGTCGAGACTGTGCCTGGCCAAAACAGAAGACAAACAAGCAGCAGTAGCAGAATTCAGGAAGTATAAGCTGTTATTGTTTTCATAGCGTTAAACAAATATGCAGCCCATCTGTAATTATTTTATATGCTTGCAAGTACTAATATGCATTATTTTATAATACATATGTATTAATCTACTCAGGCTGCCATAACAGAATATCACAGATTGGGTGGGTTAAACAACAGAAACTTACCTTCTCACAGTTTTGGTATCACAAAGTCCAAGATGAAGGCCTCAGAGGTTGGGTTCTGGTGAAGGCTCTCTTCTCGGGCCTTTGTTCTGTGTGCGCACACACACAGGCAAAAAGGGGAAGACAGGGAGCAAAGGAGAGGGGGAAAGAAGGAGAGATAGAGACACATGGGGAGGAAAGGAGAACGGGAGAGTGGGAGAGGGTAACAGGGAGAAAGGGAGGAAACAAGGAGAGAAGGAAACAAGGAAAGGAGGGAGGGAGAGTGGGAGAGAGCTCTTCCATCCTCTTCTTCTAAGGACACTAGTCCTATTCAATTAGGGTCCTTCCTTATGACTTCATTTAACCCTAATTACCTCCTTATAGGCCCTGCCTTCAAATACAGTCACACACGGGGTTAAGGCTTCAAATTGTGAATTTGGGGGTAGGGAAGGGGACACAATTCAGTCCTCAACAATTCAGTCCTCTATATATAATCCATGTATTTCACATTTTTTAGCCAATCTCACCACAATATCCCTCCCCACTAATTAGCCCACATTACTTTAGCTGAATTACTCAATAGAAGAACAATTTAATGATGCTTTGTACAATTAAATTCCTAGTTGCTACCTTCCTATAAAACTGACATTTTCAGGTAGAACTGAATTAATCATACCTCTAATCCAGTATTTGCCTATATCCTACCTAAATACTTCATAAGGGAGGGCAGATTGGGCAGAGGAAGGGGTAGCAGCCCATAGATGGTACACAATAATTAAGTCACAATTATCTTCTGGAGCTTCCTCAAAATATACCTTTTTCACTAACCTCTCCAACTCTGCAAAGTATTATGTAGTTATCTTTAGATACTGTGCTAAGAACTCCCCAGATTTCTCCCATGACTTCCCTCTCTCCAGAAAATTATACAACAAATATTTCCCTGCCAGACCCATTGGCTGCCAGAGCCCATCAGCCTCCAATTCTCAGCAAATATCAAACACAGTTATTTAGAGTTTTCTAGCAATGAGCCAGATACCTTCTTATTCTCCAAGTCTATGAACCCAATTATTTTTCAGAAGAGATTTTTTTTAAAGAATCAGATCGTGTGTGATATATTGATGTCATTTAGCTTTATAAATACTTTTAAAAAATAACTTCAACTTCCTTCATCTGGCAGTTGCTAGTTTTTCATCACTATTGTAAGGTCTTTTTGTTCCTGTTCAAATCACATTCAAGATGTGTAACCCTAGAAAAACAATTTATCTGAGAAGTGTACTGGCCACACTAACACATCAAAATCATAATGGTGCACAAAGAGCAGCAAAAGGGGGAAAATGCATGGAAATATGAATGTTGGCAGGGACCTGGAGAAGTAAGTAGGTACTGTTCACTACAGTAAGTTTCAGAGTTAACTTTGAAATAACAGATATAAATATAATAGTTTACATATAAAATCAGCAGAGCTGGCTTATACTGGTTCGTAAGAACGGACTTATTAAAATTTTAGGAACTTTGTGGTAGTTTGAAATTGATCAACATGCAAGTATTTACACCACACAAGTAAGCTAATTTTACACATTAGGACTTTTTCCCAAAGAGCTAGTGGTTCCACATTTGCAAACGTATCACCATAATATTCAGTGTAATTTTTTTTTCTTTTTTTTTTAACGTTTATTTGTTTTTGAGACAGAGAGAGACAGAGCATGAACAGGGGAGGGGCAGAGAGAGAGGGAGACACAGAATCTGAAACAGGCTCCAGGCTCTGAGCTGTCAGCACAGAGCCCGACGCGGGGCTCGAACTCACGGACCGTGAGATCATGACCTGAGCCGAAGTCAGACGCTTAACCGACCAAGCTACCCAGGCGCCCCTCAGTGTAATTTATTTATGCACATGTATCACTTTAATTATGGGCAGGCGACTATGTAAATACCAGAATTCTTTCCCTTTTTCTCATCTATGCACTCCCAGTGCATCTATATAAAACTCTCTGATGATTTTTAAAGGAAGAAAAACCGAAGTGAAAAGCATATTGACTTGGTAGAAGTACTCTTATTCTCAAGTAGCAATATGTCTCTGTAGTCTTCTCACAAAGAGTCATCTGCACACCATGGAATACCTGCATCTCAGAATCTACATCTGTAGCTTCTTTATGGAAACAGACTCTTCAATGTTCACCTCTCTTACTGTACAGTACACAGTATGCTGTAAGCCATGGATTCTTAAGTGCTAATAGACTTGGGATTACTCAGGGTCATTACAGAAACAGTCAGATTTTCCCATGTCACTCTCAGAGATACCAATGCTGCAAACCTAGGGTACGATCTAGAGGTCAGACATTTCACAGTATCCCCAGTGCTTGTGCTCCAAGTGATCCTCAGCCTGCACCTATGAAACACTGCCATAAGGTGGTGTAGAAGGTGGTGGCAGAGTGTCTGCAGAATTTTGGTCACCTTGCCAAAAATTAACTTGAACCCGCCTACTCTAAGGAGCAGTATTTGTTCCGTCTCTCTAGGTCATGCTTACATGTCAATAATCACCTCTCTTCTAGGAGCCCTGATCAAATTATCTCCTCCTCCAATTTGTCTGGATAATTCTATCCCACCACTTTTCCTCTCCAAAATGTGTATTTTACTTGCCAACTGATTGCTGCTGAACAGCTACTGCTGGGTTTCTTGGCTAAGGATCAGACTTTTGTGTCCAACCTTTAAGTAAAAAAAGACTTTACTGGGTTGGGACTTCCCAAAGATCACACAACTTCTGTTCAAAATCATGCTTCCCAGGTTGCAACCTTTTCCTTGGAGCTCCTCAGAGACACCTAGTAAGAAATTTAAAGACTTTTGAATACTCTTTAAAAAAAGTTATTAGGTCAACTCTACACCCAACATGGAGCTCAAACTCACGACCCTGAGATTAAGAGTCGCACCCTCTACTGCCTGAGCCAGCCAAGGTGCCCCAAAGGCTTGTGAATACTCTTTTTTTTTTTTTTCCAACGTTTTTTATTTATTTTTGGGACAGAGAGAGACAGAGCATGAACGGGGGAGGGGCAGAGAGAGAGGGAGACACAGAGTCGGAAACAGGCTCCAGGCTCCGAGCCATCAGCCCAGAGCCTGACGCGGGGCTCGAACTCACGGACCGCGAGATCGTGACCTGGCTGAAGTCGGACGCTTAACCGACTGCGCCACCCAGGCGCCCCGGCTTGTGAATACTCTTAAGGGTCTTCTCTTGTCTCCCTTGAGGAGCAGAACAGCAATTCAAACTACTTACTATCAATCCTTTAATATCTATGAGGTTAATATTTGCCTAACAACTTCAAATACAGTGACTGACCAAGCTTCTCTCTTTGCTGGAGTTCTGATATTGTACTGCACACTATTCATTACCGGTACCACAGACCTATTTCTCAGAAATTCGTTTTATCTGAATCCTTCATTCATGACTGTATGTACTGGCCACTATCCTAGGTATTTCCAAAGCATTCTTTTCTAAGTGATTTCCAGCATATACACACATGGTAGTATAATATTTCCAAATTTAAATCTGTTTTCCCTATATGCACACCTTGTCTGAATTTAGTTCCCTGAACTTTTCCAGTTGTTTCCTCCAGGGGCCTCTTCCCTCTCCCAAGGCTGCACAGGGAAAAGTAGATGTGAATCATCCAACGCAGAAACATAAACAGAGCCTGAGAACAACGGAAGATAGAAAGATTCAGTTACGGCAGAAGAAGTTTTCCACTGGCAGAAGCTCTGGAAGGAAACTGTTGGGAGGAAGGTATATAACACGTAGAAAGAAAAAGAAAGTAAGGAAACCACTAGTCCCTGGAAGCTAACTTTTCTGGAATCTAACTAAATATGCAGCTGTTGCCTTTTGAGAACCATTCCCTTGAGCAGTCAGCCAGTTGCCCAAGTTTCCTTCAGTTTGTATTAACTTTGATCTAGACCAGAGAGACAGCCCAGAGCTCAGACCAGCCCTTTCCGTCAGCTTCTGAATCTGCTAGCTCTTTGCTAGCAGGAAATCTCAGGATTTGTGGAAGCTTCCGGAAGAGAGGGTAAAGGATGTTAGATCTTAGAAAATTTGTGAGTTAAAGAGGATACCAAGAGAAGTTCTAGTCCTCTGACCAACAGTGGAAGGTTAACAGTACAGTACCGTCACATAAATGGCATAATTTATATAAACACTTTGTATAAATGTGTAAGTGCCCCTTCTGAGTGAACCAACACAAGAAGGAACCATACTCAATACAGAGATTACAGAAAGGTGCCTCCTCTGGGCAGATGAATTACAAAACGGCGTATGAGAGCAAGTCAGATCATCAGGAGCTGGACTTCAGGGCACAGCCTGTGCAACTGCATCCAACATGCTGGCCATGGTGGGACTTCTAACTTCATGGACCACCCTTTATGTGGCTAGTTTTCATCCCTGAAAACTGAGTTTAAGCATTACCTCACCTTACCAGACACGGTCAATACTCTGTTCCTCAAAGTATTTGTAATGTTTCTGCCTAAATACTAATTTAAGACAATTATATCAAGATAACTTGTTCGTGGATCTGTTTCTCTCTCCAAACTATAAACTCATTAGACACAAAAACCACCAACCATTGATCTTGGGGCTTCCAGCACCCACTATAGTGCTCGCTACATAGTAGGATCTTACTACATGTTTGCTTAACTGCCTATCCCTTGCAAAGTTGTGGCATATTTACAGTAGCATTTGTTTCTCTGTTAAACACTTCTAAACAGAAAACGAAAGCTAAAGGTGAAGAGACTTCAGTAATATACAGACATCCCACTCAACAGATTTAGTGAAGAGTTTGTTTTTTTTTTTTAATGAGGCAAGTATAAATGGTAGCCTTTTGAATTATTAATGCACATGATCTCTCCTTTAATGTAAGTACATATTCGGGTGGATTCTTAGAAATAAAATCCTCCAACCTTAATCCATTCTGTGAAGTCATGTATTTCAGTGCAAATTTTGGAAATATCATGAAAGGCACTAACAAGATACAAGCGATTATTTTAACATCTGTATTTACAAGGTACATGTAGAGACTATGACCATTTTTTTTAAGCACACAAAATGCCATCACTACAATTGGTGGGATTGCACTGCAATTACAGGAAAAATAATCTGCCTATTAAATTTTTAGGTTTATAATTCATAACACAATAGTTAGTAAATGAAATATTTGAAAAAATCAGTATCATGTATTGTTCCAAAAAGATGTGTCAGGAATTCCTAATGACAGCATACTTTGCAACCTCATGATCCGCTGGAGTCTATAAAGCTAGGGATGTGTAGAGCCCAGGACTGTCGTGACATTTTCATAGTGTTTTCAGTTTTTGTAAGTAGTCATTTACGTCAAAAAGTAATAAAGCATAAAAATGGTGCTATGGTGGCAGTGGTTTCATAAAACTGCCTCAACAATGAAATTAGCAATATACTGCAATGGTTTGATAGTCTATCTTTTTCAGATATTATCTAAATGCAACTTTCAAAACCCCGGGGAGAAAGGCATTTACATTTTAATTTTATGGGTGAACTATGGTAGGTTTAGTATACATTAATTGAAATTCCTGTATGCTTGGTCAACATGATAGCCAATGATTACCCAGACTTAATGTTTTTTAACTTTTTTCTGTTTTTTCTTCATAAAGATAAGGAAGAAAGGATGGGAAAATTAGTGAGCAAAACTTGCTAGGGAAAATAATCAGAATATTGTTTAAGAAAAATGGAAACTATTATACATGTCCTATAACAGGACATAGGTTTTATCAGTTATGGTATGGCCTTGCCATGGAGTCGACTTTGCATCCATAGGACAAATGCTGCAAAATGTATTTATCATCTTAAAAGCATGTACATATTTCGGTCAGTTTAAGAATGGATAGACTATAAACCTTGAAAATGTAAAAAGTAGTAATGTGCTTGACAAAAGCAGTATAAAGTTGTTTGATAGGAAGTAGCAAATTGTGTGTGCAATTCATTTCCTAATCACTTACAGCAGTCATTTAATTGATAGTATCTAAAGTTACATTTTCTGAATGACATTGTTTAAAAGATAACTCACTTTTATTTTAGAAGCCATGGGCAAAATTATGCAGGAACAAACTGCACAAAAATTCTTTTTATTAATGCCTCTCTGAAATACTGCCTATTTTCATACTCAAACCTTTTAAAATTGTATTTTCTTCTCATGTTTGTACATTGGACTGATATGCTAATATATACACCTTGCCAAAGCTTTAGTCATAAAGCAATCAAAAAGATCAAAAGATAGTGTAGTTAAATAAACTGATTACAATCATGTACAGAAATAGACTGAGTGTCAAACTGGGTATGAATGAAGAGCTAAAGGAGACGGTGGAACTTTAGGTCCTGAAGTGTGTATAGGATAAGGACAGAGAGAGCTTTGAAGGCATAGGAGATCCAGAAACAGCTCTGCTAACAGGGACCAAATTCTTTTGCCTTTCAGTAAAGAAATGCCTTGATTCATTGATTCTGCTCTGGTTTGGGAAGGAGGGGGGAAAATAGTGTGCAGGGTATCAGTGAGAAAGCAGAGATAAAAGAGAAGAAAACCCAGAAAATAAACAGATAAATAGTTGAAAAAAACCTCCATATGTACTCCATATGTACTCCAAGCACAACTGGATGAAACAGGTTGGCAGGAACCAAGCATTAATGGCAGGGTATAGAAAGAACTCTAAATGAAAAGGTGAATTGGGATTCAAACATGGAAGGCACAAAGAGATAAACAGAGTAGTAGATTTTAGCAAGTATGAATAATCACTTCTGGTTTTTAAGCTAGACTCTGGAAATATTTCAATGGTGCAAAATGAACTAGAAGTACAAAAGAGGGAGGGGAGAAACAACCTCTCCTAACAATCAAGGGACAGAGCTTGGTAACTTCTCTTTCATTATCTACAGCAACCCGATGAGGCTTATGTTATGGTTTTCAATTTACAGATGAGGAGATTAGGGCTCACTGATGTTAAATAACATGCTTGATCAAGGTTGGCAGGAAATGAGACTATTAAGATGCTGTTGAAGAGACAGGTTTCTGGGACGGTAGGATAAGGATCTCCAAAAATCCACTCCTCCATACAAGTAAAGAAAACATGGACAAAACCAACTTTCTCAGACCTCTGAAAGTTAACTAATACACGCCAGAATCCAAGGAGTGTTTATTCAAGAAAAAATAGTTAAGTTTTGGTAAGGGCAGTGAGCTTTGAGGTGAATTCTAACAAACATTTAAAGAAAAGTAAACTCCTATTCTTCTCAAACTATTCCAAAACATAAGAAAGGGAAGAAAACTTCCAAATTCATTCCATAAGGCCAGCATTACCCTGATACCCAAACCATATAAAGCCCACTAAAAAAGAGAACTACAGGCCAATATCCCTGATGAACATCAAAGCAAAAGATCTTCAACAAAATACTAGCAAATCATATCCAACAGTACATTTAAAAAGTCATTCCCCGTGATCAAGTGGAATTTACTCCTGTTTTTCAAGGGTTGTTCAATACCCACAAATCAATCAACATGATATACCACATTAATATAAGAAAGGATAAGAACCATATGATCCTCTCAATAGACACAGAAAAAGCATTTGACAAAGTACAAAATACATTAGTGATAGAAACCCCTCAACAAAGTAGGTTTAGTTTACCTTTTGTATTTTTTGCTTTCTTTCTCTTCATTAAAGGTGATAATGTCTTCGGTAGTGGCTACTCAGCAAAATCAGAAAAGAAAAAAGTAAAGTAATAAATGAATATTCCCATAATAAACAGTCTCCTGAATCATTAAGAATTTGAGTCACTTTTTACCTGCCTTTTTTTTTTAATTTTTATTTATTTTTGAGGGAAAGAGACAGAATGTGAGCGGGGGAGGGGCAGAGAGAGAGGGAGACACAGAATCTGAAGCAGGCTCCAGGCCCTGAGCTGTCAGCACAGAGCCCAATACGGGGCTCGAACTCACAAACCCACGAACCCCTGAACCCACGAACCCATGTACTGCGAGATCATGACCTGAGATGAAGTCGGACACTTAACCAACTGAGCCACCCAGGCACCCCTTACCTGTTTTCTTAAGCTAACAATTCTTCCAATGAACAAATGAGCGGTGCACCTACAGAGGAGAACTGGGAGGAAAAAAAAAAAAAAAACAACCACAGCGGATTTATATTTATATTTAAATCTGAGCATGCCCTCTTCCACGCAATTCCCAGACAGGTGATTTAAACTTTGTAAATAGATGATGGGGATTAAGGAATGCACTTGTGATGAGCACCAGGTGTTGAATGAAAGTGCTGAATCACTATATCGTACAGCTGAAACTACTATTACACTGTATGTTAACTGGAATTTAAATAAAAACTATACACCAATAATGAAAGAACAGAAAGAGAAGTTATGGGATCAATCCCATTTACAACTGCACCAAAGCCAATAAGATACCCAGGAATAAACCCAACCAAAGAGGTGAAAGACCTGTACTCTGAAAACTATACAACAGTGTGGAAAGAAATTGAAGACGACGCAAAGAAATGGATAAACATTCCATGCCCATGAATTGGAAGAAGAGATATTGTTAAAATGTCAATACTACCCAAAGCAATCTACACATTCAATGCAATCCCTATCAAAATACCACCAGCATTTTTCACATAGCTAGAACAAACAATCCTAAAATTTGTATGGAACCACAAAAGACCCCGAATAGCCAAAGCAATCTCGAAAAAGAAAAGCAGTAAATAGGAAAAGCAGTGTGATCTACACGTGTAAGGAAAAACCCAGTCCTTCCTGTGTTTCTTTTTTACTCTCACACTACCAGATTCCCACAGAACACTTCTAGTCACCTGATGTGTGAAGGTTTTCCCCACACTACCAAACAGCACTCAATTCTCGTGTGTGTGGAGGGCAATGCCCAGGAGACCAACTGAGTGTCCTACAATTTAACTCAAATTTCAACTCAATTCTGACATTTTCTACCTAGAGAGAGCAGCAAATCCCACAGATTTAAGAGTTCAGTCCTACAACCATGGCCCCCCTTAACTCCCAACTTCAGATGACAGTCATAAGTACAGGTTGTTACCAGGGCTAGAACAGCTTACAGAACTCAGAAACACTTTACTTACTTGACTACCTGTTTATTTAAAAAAAAAAAAAAATAGGTTTTATTCAAATTCCATTTAGTTAACATACAGTGTAATGTTTAGTTTTGGGTGATTGTATACACCCTGTATACAACACCCTGTCCTCTTCACAGCAAGTACACTCCTTAATTGCTATCACCTTTTTCACCCAACCCCTCTCCTACCTCCCCTCTGGTAACCATCAGTTTTTTGTCTGTAGTTAAAGTCTTGGGGTGTGTGGGTGGCTCATTCGGTTAAGCATCCAGACTCTTGATTTGGACTCGGATCATGATCTCACAGCTCTTGAGTTTGAGCCCCACTTGGGGCTCTGTGCTGACACTATGGAGCCTGCCTGGGACCTCTGTCTCCCTCTCTCTCTGGTCCTCCCTAGCTTCCTCTCTCTCTCTCTCTCTCTCTCTGTCTCTGTCTCTCTGTCTCTGTCTCTCTGTCTCTGTCTCTCTCTCTCCCCCAAAGGAAATAAACATTAAAAAAAAAAAGAATCTGTTTCTTGATTTGCCTCCCTTCCCCCCCCCCTTTGATTACCTGATTATTATAAAATTTAGAAACAACCAGATGAAAGAGATGTGTAGAACAGGGTATGAAGGAAAGGCATGGAGTTTCCATACCGTTTCAGAGTGCACTTCTCTCCCTGAATCTCTACCTGTTCACGAACCTGAAAGTTCTTCAAACGCTCTCCTTTTGGATTTTTATTACAGCTTCATTACATAGGCTTGATTACATAGGCATGACTAAACAATCGGCCACTGGCGATTGATTCAAATTCCAGCCCCTCCCCTCTCGCGGGACGCCCTGGGGTGGGACTCAAATTTCTAATCCTCAAATCATGGTTGGTTCTGGCAACTATCCCCATCCTTAGGCACTGTCCAAAAGTCACCTCATTAACATAAAAAAAAAAATCTTCATTGCTCTCTTCACTTTGGAAATTTCAAAGGTTTTAGGAGCTCTGTGCCAGAAACGGGGATGAAG
This sequence comes from Panthera leo, assembly GCF_018350215.1. NCBI lineage: Eukaryota > Metazoa > Chordata > Mammalia > Carnivora > Felidae > Panthera > Panthera leo. The sequence goes on along the minus strand of NC_056679.1, from coordinate 146,817,573 downwards.
AACAAATCTACATTTGTTATTATAAATCACAGTATCCCATTTAGGCTTATGTAAAACAAGTGAAATCTGCACCATCCCTCGCCCCACCTCTCCTTTGCTTCCTGGCTTAGGTGAATGGGCAGATGGTGGTTTCCTAAGCCAGAGCATCTCTTCTGACAAGGTCGTTGCTTTGATGGCCTTTGAGTTGCTAAGCAACTCACCTTTCTCACCCCCAGGTCTGTCCCCATCACTGTTCATCAAACTCTGGCCCTGTCGTCTTACTCATTCCATAAGCCAAATACATACATATACATTGAATTTCCACATTCCGAGGTTCTTCCACACTTCAAGAATATTTTAGGGGTTTTTTTTCCTTAAATTTTACACAAATAATCTTGTAGCTGACATTGTTTAATCTCTTAACCATTTACCCTCCTTACAGGAATACCTTCTAATCCTTTTCTGAAGTTTAGCAGGTCTTTTTAGAGGTTCCCCCTGACACTTTCTCAAATTTTCAGATGGAAAATCTCTGCCTATTCAACAAAATGATAGCACATCTGATGTCATTTAACAAGTCCTGCCCCATAAAGGAGGTAGTACGTCCTTTTGTTTTCACAACAACCAGAATAAATAAGTTTAAAATGGGCCTCCTGGAGACACTTTAGCAACAACAACACACAACTCCAATGATGAGGATTCCAAAGATGCGGTAGCCAGGTGGGGGCTATTTTTGAACAAACACACCTCTCTCTGTCCCTCAAATTATACCACTGGCATTGCCTCCCACTCTGTTTATAAGTGGGATCACCCTACCTCAAACAAATTCACTAACATTTCTTATTAATAGATCTGGAAGAAGATTTGTACAGAGGAGCAAGTAAATTAGAATAGGAAAATATTTTTCTCTCCACCGTCAATGTGATTCAAAGATTCAATTAAGGACACTCTGTGGCTAAAATGAACAAATCAGGAGACTATAGATGCTGGAGAGGATGTGGAGAAACAGGAACCCTCTTGCACTGTTGGTGGGAATGCAAACTGGTGCAGCCGCTCTGGAAAACAGTGTGGAGGTTCCTCAAAAAATTAAAAATAGATCTACCCTATGACCCAGCAGTAACATTGCTAGGAATATACCCAAGGGATACAGGAGTGGTGATGCATAGGGGCACTTGTACCCCAATGTTTATAGCAGCACTTTCAACAATAGCCAAATTATGGAAAGAGCCTAAATGTCCATCAACTGATGAATGGATAAAGAAATTGTGGTTTATATACACAATGAAATACTACTTGGCAATGAAAAAGAATGAAATATGGCCTTTTGCAGGAACTGGAAAGTGTTATGCTAAGTGAAACAAGTCACACAGAGAAAGACAGATACCATACGGTTTCACTCTTACGTGGATCCTGAGCAACTTAACAGAAGACCATGGGGGAGGGGAAGGAAAAAAAAAGTTAGAGAGGGAGGGAGACAAGTCATAAGAGACTCTTAAAAACTGAGAATAATGCTCTTCAGATTGCATAAATCTTTCGCCTTTTAAAAACTGAGAATAAACTGTGGGTTGATGGGGGGTGGGAGGGAGAGGAAAGTGGGTGATGGCACTGAGGAGGGCACCTGTTGGGATGAGCACTGGGTGTTAGTTCCTCTCTAATTTATTTGACAATAAATTTCATATTAAAAAATAATAAAATAAAATAAAAATAAAAAATAAGGACACTCTGGACATGAAATCTAATTTTAGTTATGGAGTTTTTGGTCTTTTTTATTTTTATTTTGTTACTTTTAACTTTTTTAGTGTTTATTTTTGAGAGAGAGATAGAGAAAGAGACAGAGTGTGAGTGGGGGAGGGGCAAACAGAGGGAGATACAGAATCCAAAGCAGGCTCCAGTCTCTGAGCTGTCAGCACAGAGCCTGATGTGGGGCTTGAACTCACGAGCTGTGAGATCATGACCTGAGCGAAAGTCAGACTCTCAACCGATTGAACAACCCAGGCATCCCTTTATTTTTTTTACCTTTAAATAAACTTTATTTTTTAACATTTGTCAGATATTTGTCATTAACTTTCCACATGCTAGTCACTGAAAATAAAGTGGTGAACAAAATGACTTAGTTGTTGTCCTAGGGTAGCTTAGACCAAGGAAGACAAATATCAAACAAGTCATAAAAACATGATGTAAAGGGGTTCAGGTTGCTAAGGAAGTATATGACACAGAAACTGAAACTATAATCCTGTGTGTGTGTCTGTGCGTGTGTTTGTATTTTGGTTCCAAAATTTATTGGTATTGACTGCAGCACAATGTTCCATTTAACTGAAAATTTTCTAAGCCACTATCCCTACAGAAATATTAATAAGCATAATTATTCTAGATAATAAAGCTATAATTCTTAAGAGGAAAAACTTAGATATCATTTACTTCTAGATCTATTACAGTTTTCATACTTTATCATTCCTCTTGTGAAAAATATCATAAGAGAAGAAATGAGAGCAAAAGAGAATTTAATTGAGGTCCTTTTCAGATTCCTGTTCATATATAACTGCACTTTTAATTTCTAAATAGGGTTAGAACTTGGTAGGTAGTAATCTTACATATTCTAACTATAACAGCTTAATCTAGAGTATAATTTTAAAGAGACTGAAATTCAAAGACAGCATAAGCAGAAGTCTTCCAGTATTTTGACAGATCAAGTGAGTGGTTTTTCCCAAAAACTATTCCTCAAGTACAAATAAAAATAGCAGTGATTACAGCCCCTTTTACCACTGTGCTGGTAAACACTTCTAAAGAAGAGAAAATCATGCAATGTCTCTAAGAAAAACCAACAGAACTGTATCTGGCAAGGCAATTGGGGTTCTAAACTTACTGCCCTATTACAACTTTTCCAAGCATCAAATTTTCACAGATTCTGTCCTTGACACAACATGTATTCTTTTGAACAGGAGAACACAAAGACCTCTACAGAGAATGATTTACCAATAAATAAAGTACAAGTCCATCTAAGCCTGTAGCCTCAAAACTAGACAGAGGTACTGTAATGCTCACTTGTCCAATATACATATATTTATATGCCTTTTATTGTATGAATTATTTTTTTTAAGTAAAATGGAGATTCCCAATGCAGAGCCCAACTGGGGCTTGAACTCATGACCCTGAGATCAAAACCTGAGCTGAGATCAAGAGTTGGATGTTTAACCAACTAAGCCACCCAGGCACCCCTATGAATTATTATTTTCATTGCATGAATAATCCAAATAGTCTCAATAATTGCTAATGAATTATTAATTCATTAAGAATACAAACTAGATGCCTCACAACATAAAGAATGGACTATTGTTATGTTATTTTACTGATCAATTGATTAATGTCATTGCCCAATCCATGGTTTGGGGTAAAACCTGCTTCCATTTTCAAATGAAAACAACAAAAATTTTAACCAAAATAGTCATCACTTTAAAAACAACAAAGATGGGTTGTATCAAATTACCCCTTTTCTAGAGGTCAAGTGAAGAATGGAAATTATAGCCATGGGTCTATTATTTCTCTTATTATTTGATAATACTAGCATACATAATATCAGAAAGATTACAGGCATTAAATTTAAGTGTTTTATTATTTAAGAGTCATCTTTTTTCTCTAAACCCTAAGGAAAAAAAGATATCTTTTGACAACCAGAACTTTGAAGAATCAGTGAGATAAAATATCCTTCAAATTCAATTATTTTTTTTAAATGGTAGAAAGAAATCATTTTCACAGTTAACTTTTCAAAGGGCAGTTACAAAATGACATACATATTTTACATTGAAATGAAAATAAAGCCATGAACCTTAATTTTACCTTAAATTATAAAGTTGATTAAAAATGATTCATGATTTTTAATAGCAAAACTACAAAACAAAATAATACCATCAAAGGTTAATTAATGAATTAACTATCAGGAATGTGAACCAGCCTTCATGATAGTCTAACAGACAGAAAAAAAAAAAAAAAAAAAGCTTGACCCTTATTAAAGGGCCAGGAATATACTCCTACTACACTGATTTTACCTTAAAACTTATATTTATCCTTTCCTATATAGAAGCTAGACAATATTAGGACATATTTTAAAATAAATAACATGTATTTTAAGCTCCCAAATTTGTGCTTTATTGTGTTTTCTAAGTGGGTGCTAGTACTTATATTCATTCAGAATGGGATTTCATAGAAACTCATTCTTAGCTTCTTCAATTATCGAGAAGCATCAAAAACGGAAACTCAGTCAAGTGATTGCTAGGAGTTAGGTGGAAAGAGGGATGAATATGTGGACCACAGAGGATTTTTAGGGCAGTGAAAACATTTTGTAAGATACTGTAATAGCGGATACACGTCATTACACTTTTGTCCAAACCCAAAGAATGTACACCACCAAGAGTAACTAAGAACTTTGGAGGATAAGGATATGTCAATGTAGTAGATCCATCATTTGTAATAAATGTATCACTCCAGTGGGGTGTTGATAATGGGGGAGACTATGCACATGTGAGGGGAAAGGAAAATTTGGGTGATCTCTATACCCTTTTCTTAATTTTGCTGTTAACCTAAAACTGCTCTAAAAAATAAGACTCAATAAGGCAATGTACACAGTTTTCTGTTTTTATTTTCTGTTTTTATTCCAGCTGGGGGGGGGGGGTAGCTTCTGAACTCTGTACACTATTCTAATAGCGATACTCAAATAATAAGTAATACTCAAATAGCTCAAGCCTTACAGCCACAGGTAAATCCACAAAGGGATCAAACTATAACACAAAATGATCAAGTATATTTTTTGGTCTACAAATATTTCTCTATTGTTTTTAGATACACAAAAAGGTAGCATAGTAACTGTCTATGAAATTGGAGTACAAAATTCCATTCAGCAGTGACCTATATGTTTAAGTTTCATGCATAGTTATATAAGGAATCAAAAAATAGATTTTAGGAGCTGCCAGAGTCTGATGAACAACTATATTCACTCAACTTTATCCAAAGATAGTTTCTACTTCCTCCAAACAACTTAATTAATTCAAAGAGTAGAGAATGCCACACTCAGGCCAAGTATAGTAAAGCAATGTGGTTTTTAACATCTAGATCACAAAACCAAATATGCATCTCAGGTTTTTAGAGCTTAGCTATCCAGCGAGCTTTGTCAAAAAGGTTTTGATAAAGGCAGTGTTATGTTCAGAGTCATGACAGAGGGAAATGGTATCATGAGCAAGTAGAAATGGATTCCTGATGAGAGCTGAGTCAGGGAAGGCAAGCAGGATGCTAATACAAGAATGAGGTTCAAATAAGAAAGGGATATTCAAAATGAGAAAGAGGTGACAGGTATGAAAAATCCTTCAGGCTTCTTTCTAGGGGCAATAGAATCCTGACATGTTAATTCAATTTGCAGGAATGCTCAGGCATTTGTGTGGCAAGGCACTGAGATGATGAAGAGAAAAACTAAGAGGGAAGAGGCCATAAAAATGAGTTGAGTCCCAAATCAAATCATATTGTTATTTTTTAACAGAAGATAAACCTGAGAGTTCAGTCAGAAATCACTTTCCAGGGGTCCCTGGGTGGCTCAGTCAGTTGAGTGTCCAACTTTGGCTCAGGTCATGATCTCACAGCTCGTGAGTTCAAGCCCCGCGTCAGGCTCTGTGCTGACAGCTCGGAGCCTGGAGCCTGCTTCGGATTCTGTGCCTCCCTCTCTCTCTGCCCCAACGTACTCTCATTCGGTCTCTGTCTCTCTCAAAAATAAGTAAACATTTTTAAAAATTAAAAAAAAAAAGAAATCACTTTCCAATTTCTTCCTGCTAACATACTTCCTCTGTGGTTTTGAGGTGATTCAGTTCAGCAAACTTTCCTTCATTCCTACATGTAGAAGGGATTGTGCTTGGGGTGGGTAGTAGGCAACACAGGAAGGTTTCAAAATACATTTGACATAAGCAGTCAATGTGCTTATAGTATAATGAGGGAGATAGGTATATACCTAACTAATGAGTTGAACTATGCAAAATTCTGTAATAGAGTTATGAGGTAATAAACAGAAAGGAGGAAATAATTAATTCCTAGTTATGTTCTAGAAGAAATACACTAGTTACAACCGTATTCTAAGTACTCTGATTTACAGAAATAGGTGGCTGAGAACATTTCACATGATACCAGGGTGACTTTGGGACAATTCCTTAATCTCAGGAGACTCAGTTTACTTATCAAGAAAGTAAAGGATTGAGTTAAATCATTTTAGCTTACTTTTAATTCTAAAAACTTTCTACTTCTACTTAAGTATTATTGGAAGGGGGTAAGGAGGGCTTAGAGTAGAGGACATTTACAGGATTCTGAAGTTACTGATGAGGTTTTCCCTGTATAAGCTGAGAGGTAGTCACCTCAACTTTGCTGATGTTCAGAAGATTTCATGTTCCCAAATTACCTGCCTTTAAGCTCAAAAGAGATGTGACACTGGGTATTTACACCAGCAAGCATTTTCTAGTTGACATTTAAGGCAGGATTACTGAAAAATTACAGTGTGTTCAGCAGCAAGGCTAGTAGCAATTAGACACAAAATGGGGGAAATACTTCCTCTTTTTCTTTGTTTACAAATTGAGTCTTTCTTCCAGTTTAACCTTTCCTAACTTAATTTAGCCTTATGTTGGAAAAATTAGATTATGGTTAAGAAAGAAGTTCAGATTTCCTATTTACAATGGAATGAATTGGCTGAGCCAGGCTGTGAGAGCAAGTATTGAAGATAAATGTATGTAAAGCTATTTCTACTCTCACTGTTCAGAGGCTCCTTCTAAAATCCTTTTCTTTCCTCAGCACTTAAAATAAACCACAAGTGAGCTTTCTAATGACCTTGATGCAAAAAAGGATACATATCTGTCTATATATGATAGATGTATGTGTATATATATTAAGTCTTAGCTATTCTTTTAAATACTGTCTAGTGCCTGCTTTGGATATAAAGAGAGAATTAATTCTGTATATTTGGTCATATGAGGAAAAAATTAGATTTTACCTATCAAGTTTAGCACAGATTTGTATATAAAATTTCAAAGCATCTCAATGTTTATTCCAATCCAAGCTTAAATCACAATTTACTAAGAGGCATGTTGCTCTAAGTATTTATGTTAATATTCTCTTCCAGCCTTCTGGTAGAATTGTCCCGAAGCTTGGCACTTGACTAATCTCTCCTTTTTGAAATTCTTCATAGGCTTCTGATACAATATAATCTTGTCTTTCCCTCCATCTGTCTGACACCTCTAGACCATTTCCTTCACTTTCAAATAATCAAAGCCCTACACTCCAGTCTCTCCTGGGTAGTCTTCTCTATGCCAACCTTAGCTAATTCACCCATTTTAGCCTAAGAAGAATTACATATTAATCATTCCAGCCCAATTAAACTTGACATCCTTTTCTTTAAAGGTTGTAAGAAAAGAGAATAAGAAAAAAAAATACAAAAAGGACTACATTTGCTGATAGTTACAATAGGTTTAAATTTAAAATAACAATATTATAACAATATAAGCAAAAAAATCAATTCAAGTGGTTAATATTATAATTCTAAGACAATAACCTTATTTTCTCCTAACCTCAACCTAGTTTCTAGGTTGGCCTAGTTGGCTTTTCTTAGTTTCTTAGAAGAGTAAAACAGTTTACCTTTGTTTATTATCATTTATAAAATCACTCAGCAGCCAAGCATGGAAGAAAAATATGTATTATGTTTCTCTTAATTTTATTAGATCAATAACAATGATACAAATTATTAATCAACCTTCGATGATTTATTCTTTATGCCATTGGCTATTAGGTACAAAATACCCTGAACTAGCTTGTTCAATAACCAGCTTTCCTCATTTTTTTTTTTTTTTACTTTCTCTGCTGAATTTAGACTCTCATCGTTATCTTCAACAATAGCAATAAACATTTTTTGATCAGGTTCTAACAGCAAGGCTGTGTGCTAGAAATTGAATATACAAAGATATAATATTGTCTTTCAGGAAGTTTATGACATAGCCGATTAAAAAAACTGAATATATGAAAATACCAATAAAATGCAAGGCAGCATAAAGTGGCGAGTGGGTGTTCTTAACACAGTATGCATTTGTGAAAGATGAAGAAATTTTCTGATACTAGGACAATCAAAGACAACATGACAAAGGTCATGGGACTGAATCTGGGCCTCACTGCAAAATGGGAAGAATCTGGTTAATAATGAAATAGACAGCAATTTATTGAAAAAGTGAAGAAAGAGTTTGGGCATTCTGGACAAAAGAAACACACTGAGAAAACAATAGATTAGAATAAAGTTGCTACGACACCAAAACCAATCCAATAGGCAAGCAGGGGACAATGTAGGCGCTCACTTCTCAGGAGCTGAGGATATTTATCACTTGATATGATATTCATATGGCCTCACTAGCTTCTAGAACAGCTCTGCTCTTAACATTTGAACAATTTATTGCCTAATTATTTCATCTGCCCTTTTGAAGAGGCTCTCTACAGGACACTTTCTGGGAGTGAGAGCACAAAAAGGGGGCCCTTGGAAAGTTATCCTCTCCCCATTGCATTAAAAGCAAAATAACCTTTTATCAAATGCTTTGTGACCATTTCGAATATTGAATTTGTATTTTAATCTTGGAGTTCAACAGGAATATAGCCAGTGGGAAGGACTTAATTACAAATGATGTCTTTCTCATGGTTATGCCCGCAATCCCAAGGGATGGTTTAATGAAGTTCTGAGCCCTCAGACAGGAAAGGTCAAATGACTTTCCTCCCCTGGTACCTCAAAGTGCACATAGCTACACCTTTATCCTCACAGATGTTCAACCAGGTATAATATTAGCCAGAGGCGAAAATTCCAAGAAATGTGAACTCACAGGGTTAAGAGTTCTTTGGAATTCAGTGGATAACAGAACAGCCTCTTTCAGTTTGAAGAGCAGATGAATTTAGATAATCACCATTTGAATACAAATGTATATTTCATTAGTGATATAATATGCCAGGAGGAATGCCATTCTCCTTGCAAATGTATCACATATTAAAAATTCATGATATTTTAGGCTGATTTTTTTAAATGGTGAGGATGCTTCTGCAATGTTTATGCACATATTTAAGTTTGTATTACGTTAGCTGGATGAAATTGCCTTTTTTTGTAGGTCAAAAATGGTTGAATATTCCATTTTATCTGGTTCAACCTGACTATTTAAGCTGTCTTACAATTAGGAAAAGAATGCAAAGTTACATTTTATAATACCATCCTGACCTAATTTATTCTTAAAAAGTATTTTTGCACCATGCTAAACAAGATCTTTTCAAAATGTGCTGATTTGTGTGTGTGTGTGTGTGTGTGTGTGTGTGGGTGTGTGTGTCCATTAGCTCTAAATTTGTATTTGCTTTTCCTCGCACTGGCCTGGATTTTCAATTTTGATTTTTAGGTTTTGTATCGCGAGCACTAGCCAAGTAACTTAAGGTAGAACCTGACATACATTTTAAGCACATAGTCGTTTTAAAAATTAATACTGGAAAAAAGATTTGGCTTTTCTTAAAACGTTAAAAAGCTGGTTGCCCTGCCTTCCCCAAACAAAACCAAAAAAACCTCAATATGCCATGAAAAGCATGTGTTTCCACATGAATTACTAATGTTAATAATTAGAAGATTCATACACAGAATGCAAGTATTTGGGTCTTCCATTTTTTTTCACAACTTATACTTTCACAAAATATTTGGTCATGAAATAGATTTGAATTTATTTAGTTAGTTCCTTAATTAGACTTTTTAACCAAAATTTATTAATATGACTTTGCCCTGATGCATAATCATAGTAACAGATCAAAGTAATGTCTACCTCTATAAAGCATTATTTAGATGAATATTAATTAACTTAAACATAAAAATATTTTTAAGATTCTTAAAGCTGATTCCAGTGTAAATTTTAAATAATTACTAAAATATGTGAAATCAAAAATGAATGGAAATGTATATAATGTCAAATTAAGTCTGAATAAGGCTTAAAACACACACTTTTGGCAGTTTAAGTATCTGTGATTAAAAATACTGGAGATCTTTTAACAAAGACTAGTAACTAGGTAACTTGGAAAGGGAGCTAGGAAATAAGGGTAGGATAACTCTTGTCTGGAACAGTAGAGGTAAGTAGCTGTCCTTATTTCTTGAAGCTTATCTCACTTGGTGGGGTTGTACCTGAGACTGAAACAAACAAAAATTCTAGAAGAACTCACTGCGATCCAACCAAATCGCAAAACAGATGGTCTTGTGTGCCTAACAGACAATTTCTGAAGAGAATAAATTCATGGAGCAGACCACAACATAAAGGGAACAAGTGCCATGCATGGGCCAGCCCATCTGATGGACTCTCCAAGCAACTCCCAGAAATTAGGTTTTTAAGCTGAAAGAACAAGATTAGGGTCTAAGCTCTCTTTACACGGTTTCATAACCACACACTACCAGCCTCGCCATCGTTATGAAGCTTTGATATAAAAATTGTAAGATACTTGTTTTTAAGTCTAATTCCTTTATGTTCCTTAAAATACGGATCATCATGAACATTTACAGGAAATGGCACAAAAACTCTTCTCATGATTGAAAAGCAGAGAGGTATCTTATTTTTATTGGCAGTTAATGTGGGGGCCTACACTATAACAGCTGTCTCAATAGCCATTAAATTAACAGCATAAAATCGCAAAACCTTTAGCGGCCTGTTTTCTGTGGGGAGAAATAGAAAAAAAATGACTAAAACGGCGTCTTTCCGGGGTTTTGGAACGACTGTACAAGAAAGGTGTTGGATTGGCTGTTGGGAGATTCATTTTTAATTATTTCAGTTTGAATATAACTGTCTTCTTTTAGTGAGGATTTATGGGTGTTGGGTTTGTTTTTGGAACAAAATCTTTCCAAGAGGCACGTGTTAATTTACCAAGCACCTGAATGGCAAGGACGACGAGTCTGGGGCAAGAATCAGTGAAATACGTCAAGGGAAAGCTTGGGGATGGCGCGGGGGGGGGGGGGGGGGTGGGGGGGTGATTTTTTTTTTTTTTTTTAATTTATTTTAAGATCTCTTTCCCGCCTCTCTCCAAAGGGGAAGCCACCACAGCGGTTTAGGCTTAGACTTTATCTCTGAGACAATAGCGCCGCTCGCCGCCTCGGGCGCAGCTCAGACCTCTCGCCCTGCCCTGCCCTGCCCTGCCCTGCCCTGCCCGCGCCCTCGTCCCCCCGCCCGGCCAGCTCATCTGCCCCGCGAGTCACCTGCCCCGCGGACGTCCCTGCCTCACTGCGCCTGTGTCCCACTGACGCCGCCACTCCACTAGCTCATCTGCCCGCAAGTCCCCCAGCCGCGCCAATCCCTCTGCTCATCAATCCTCGGCCCCGCCGGACCCTCTGCCCCACGGGTCTCCCCGCCCCACGAGAGCCCCAGCTGGGCTGCAGCGGTGGTCGTGAAGAGCCCGCAGTCAGTCCAGCCTGCACATTCCCCGGCCCTCGGGCCAGAGCCGGCATGAGGCCGCGAGCCCCTGGACGCCTCCCAGCGCCCCGCGCCCACGGTGCCCTGCACCCCCGGGCTCTCGGGCGGGCCAGCCCACGTCTCGCCTCCTCGCTGGCCCGGAGCCCCTCAGGCTTGTTTGCTTGTCCTCATCCCCGGGCCAACCCCGCTCCCTCCCGGCTGCTTCAACAGCCGTTTGCTTCCTGCGGTGTGTTTCTTTTTTTCCCCTCCTAGGCTCCATCAAAGGTGGCTCTGTTATTGAAATATGAAGCCATTTCCTCTCCAAAACCCTTGGTTACTCAAGGCGGGAATCAATGGACCTATATACTCTCCCAGGAGTTATAAATAAACGTCTGTTTGTTCAGGAGGCGTTTTCCCGCGTGTCCCAGCATCTTCCCCAGTGGTTATTTTAGGGGTGTGTGTGTGTGTTGCGCGCGCGCGCGCGCACCCTGTGCCCATCTGGTTCTAATCCTGGGTATGGATCCATAAGCCAACCCCACCCATCTCGTCTGCCCCTCGCATTCCTCACTCCATAAATAAATCCAGGTTCTTTGAGCTCTGTCATCCAAGGATACAATAGCAGTTGTTTGTTAAGGGAGAGTCAAACCCAGATTGATAACTGAGTCCAGTTAACAAGAAAATACACTTCTTGCAATTTGGGTGGACGGGTACCTCCAGTTTATGAAATTTTGTCTCCTGTTGTCATGATTGCCTCTCTACCTATTCACCCTAGATCTACTTTGGGGAGAGGGAGGTGGAAAAGCCAGGACCTTTTCTACCTTTGGATTTTTCTTTTAACCAAGGCAAACACACACACACACACACACACACACACACACACACACACACGCTAGCGCGCGCGAAAATGCACTGTCCTGGAGTTTCTGTCTCACACTGCTGCCCCATAGACCATCCTCCAGACCCCTTACCCCAGCCCCTCTGTACAGACCTAGGAGTGGTGAGAGTTCAGGAGGTGTGGTGTGGGTGGGGGCTGCGCCTGTAGCTGCTGCTTTCCCTGAACCCCTGAGCGGGATACTCAGGGATCTGAGCAGAGTGGAAAGTCATCTAAGAAGCTGCTGTTTCACAAGATCTGGGCACAGAGCTGCCCCTCCCTTCCTCCCTGAAGTTTGCATGAAGTGCACGTTAGGCTGTAATTAGGGGATCTGGGAGGAGAACTTTCCTGGTGACGCTTTGCTTTTCTTCTGCTCTTGGTGAGAAAGTGCCTCCTTCTTCCCAGGACCAGGACCTCTGCCATCCAGCGCCACAAAGACACATTCTGCGCGCGCACACACACACACACACACACACACACACACACTTGCCCAGAGACAAACTTAAGGTGAGGAGAAAGAGCGCTAGCTTCACTTGATCTCCAGGCTCCAACCTCAGCAGGACTTGAGAGCATCTGAACTTCTGGATTTCAGGACAAGGTAAAACTTCCATAAATTTTTCACTCTTCCTCTCAAACCTTGTGCCTTTAAGATTTCAGAGAGCAATACATATTATGATGTATATATACATTAAAACAATTTTTCTTATTTTCTTTAATTTTCTTTTGGGTTTAACATGACATCTCCACTTTTTTTTTTTTTTTTTTTTTTTTTGAAGAGTCATATTGTCAGACAAAATGCTGAAGTGCAATAAAAAAAGTTCAGTCTACTTTGGGGTAAGGATTAACTCTAGTATCCTGGGTTTTGCTAGTGCTACTATAAATCTGGTAGGCATGTGGTTTCCAACTCTTGGCTTTTCCATCTGTGTTTCAACAAGCATTTTTATAGCACCTGAAATTATAAAAAAAAAAAAAAAAAGATAGTATAGATTGAAGGAAATGCTGAGGAATGGGAATGACCATTCCAGACTTATGAGTTTTATTTTAGGGAATATATAAGTTTGTGTGGAAAAGAAAGATACGGCAATCATGTAGGTAATACCTGTTAGATTGATAATCTTTGAGGTGTTACCAGTTTTGTTCCCAGTTTCTCCGATTAATTGTGAAATGAAGATTATAGAATTATGTGTGTCATACATAGAATGATGTTGCTAGATAATTTTAAGGCACTGCAAAATATTTTAAAGTCATAGTTATTAAGATTACTTTTAAAAGTTGGTTAAACGATTCATGTATTGAGACTGTTCACCACCCTAAGCAAATCTGAACACTTTGGGGCTTAAATGAAGTTGTTTTCTTCCATTGAATTTGACTGTTGTGTTCAAAATGAGATGGTTTATTACTTTGAAAATAAGTTATTTTATTTTCATTTATCACTGGAAAAATACACAAAGTGGCTAGTACATTTGGGAATTTTTAGGGTGGAAAGTGTTCCTGTACATGTTCCAGCGTGATGTCATAAAATCAAACATACTGGCTGGCTTCTTGGAAGCTAACGGTTCTTAAGAAATAAAGCCTGTGAATTAATTTCTAAGTGAAATGTAATATTTATTCATTACAAATGTAGTTTCTGGTAATCATTCTATTTGATTATTTCAGTGTACTAAATTTTGCAGTAATTTTATACATACTCCAGTGACTTCAATATTTTAATGGAATCATAAAATAGGAATATTGTTGTACCACAAATATATCATACAAGTTCTTTTTGGATAACTTTTAGTGTGATAGTTCTTGATTCTTACATTAGTTTTTATCCTCATTTGCATTTATTTCTACTAATAAAAAAGTTTTCAATTCCATTCAGTAAAATACAATGTATGCCAGAGGTCTATTGAACATTTATTAGTCTTAGTCATTTGGGGGCTATCTGTTCTTAATAATTTAATTGTTTAAGCTAAGAGCTGACGTTACATTTTTGGTAACCTCTTCACAAAATTGGAAACAGCTTAAAAATGGGAGAAAATAGATAAGTAGGAGTAATTTTCTTTAAGCTTAATTAAATGAGCAAGAGAAAACCAACAAACTTAAAAGATCACTGGCCCCCTGGGAGAACATGCCCAGAAGCCAGTATTCCAAACAGAAGTGTCCAGTGGGCCTGGGCTTTCCATGAGAAAAGAAGAAAGAGGAGCGCATCATGTTCTTATAAAGTGAGCCATTTATTTATTGTCAGCAGGCCCTGTCTTTCAGAGGAATGACGGACACTGTAATTTAGAAGTACTGAAGAGACTTTCACAGAGAAGAATCAATTCATTATATCCCTAGTAGTTTCACTTCCTCTTCCTTCCTTTGGGAGCAAGTAACACATCCAGGATAAATACATTTGGCGGAATATGCAGAAAGATACTTTATGTGTAGATGGTTTACGGAACGGTCCTGCCTTTTAACATCTTGGTTGTGGAATGCTGGTATTTTCTGAAGAGTTGAAGAAGTCTTTGAATCTTAAGGTAACACTGTACTTTGTTTCAGGAAAAATGAACGCGAATCATGTTCAGAAAATAACTCTCATTTCCAGAAAATGCTAGTGCCAGCTTTCTTTTCATCTCCTTTTGCGTGTTTCCCATGCATGTTTTATTTTCCAGATTACATTTTTAAGGTAATGGTATTCCACCAATTAAAATTCCAACAAAATGCAAAGCAAATTTGAAAATAACTTTTACATCAGAGTCTTCTGTTGCCTTTAGTTGATTTTCCAACATCCTGGATTCATTATTAGTAACCATGGTACTTGGTTTGTGCTATTTAAATGTACTTAGTTTGTTATTTAAAGGTAACAAAATATTGTTGGAGGAAAATGGGGAGGGATGGAACCCTGAATATGCTTAGGATTTTAATCAATAGTGTTTAAGGAGAATTAGAGGAAACAGCTGGTTAAGCAAATATTAGGTGTAGAGTGGCCGTGATAGCATAAATTAATAATGCAGCTCTTTATTTACACCATGAAAGGTAGACTCTGTGATGGTTGTGTGTGAAGTACGGTCCCTGTGTGCCACCTAGTGGATGAGTCAAAGAAGGGTTTTTTTTCACCAGCCTCTCTCCCTAAAAAAAATCTGAGACTTCCATTGGGTTGACACTGAACACTAACTGTATGCCAGATGTTGGGGTAGGAGCTCAGAGTAGAAAATACAGTAAGTGACTTTCATATAATTTAAAAATCAAGGCACCACTTAACAGTTGATTAAATTCCCAGTGGTTGCATTTAAAATCAGCTTAATCTTTACTGGGTAATTTACCATCAACTTTCTGCCTCCATGAGGATATAGTTTAATAACTGTAACTCACTTCCAACACAGGATGTGTTTTGTAGAAGGATGTCATGACCTACCTAGCTCAAGAGAGGACTGGAGAGTTGGAATCTTGAATCACTCTTTCTCAAATGAAAATATATTTCTGTCTGGAATCACTGTTTCTCACATGGAAATATATTTCTGTAAAGTTCAGTGTTACTGAGTTTAAATGGGTAAATAAATACTAGATTAAAAGACTAGCACACATATACTAGCATATATTATTACATATTCTCTAGACATTTTTTCATTAAATGTAAAAGGATAGTAGTAAAATTTGTTTGGGGGTCCTGGAGGAATATTGTACAGAATATTGCCCTCAAACACTAATAATTCATGTAGAACAACATCTTCGATACCTGTTGCTCATATGCAGTTTTGAAGTAGGAACATTGTTTTCATTAAATTGACATAATAGAAAAAATCCTAAAAAAAGAACTATTGCCAGGAAAGCCAGTGTTTGAAAGGAGCATCAGGAAGGCATAGATTAATCCATCAGAATACTACATTGAGAATTTGGAAAACCTTTTCTCCAGGAGATACATGAATTATTATTCCAATTGGCTTTTTGCAAGCTCTATGACTTAATGGCAACAGTGTTCAGCACACTGACATTAATCAAGACAAGTTCTGAAATTCACATTAGAAGGTAAAATGCCTCAGTAAGAAAAAAATGATTAATTTGTTACTTGCTGAGCTCTAGAGGTGTCATCCACATATCGAGTTAGGGCATGCTGGTGTGGAATGGAAGTTCCCTATTCAGGGGACTTCGGTTTTGTGTATGGCAGTGAGACCTACACGGTGAAAGAAGGACAGCCTCTCATTAAGTCCTTTTTCATTAATTCCACAAAATTATAGCCTGAGTTGATCAGAAGTGGTGGCTGAAAACACTATCAATCATGTAAAATAAGACATATTATCTTAATTCTTATTTCCAATAAGCTGTTATCCACCAGAAACAAACCATTCTGTTAACAATTTCCTCTGACCATCCTCGTGATTTAGAATGAATCCCATACTTGTAGTTTAAGCACCTAAAAGTCAGAGGCCGTGAAAGAAGCAATTCAAACATGGATTACAAAATTGTCATTAATGATTTCAGATGACTTAAGGATACTAGAGTTTATGAGAAAGACCCAGTCAAGCTCTCTGAAATGCTCTGTTGCTACTGCATTCTCAGCTATATCATAAGTAGTAGGTCCACAGAATGGCTTCTCCTGGTGATGGAGATGAGAAGGCTCCTGGGATTGAAGGCTTCCTAGTCATGTTCAGATAAAGCCAGGATTTGTTTAAAATATCAAATGGTGCTGGACTATTTTGAGCTTCTATTCTATTTTATAGTCTAACGGGGGGGGGGGGTGGGAGAGTGACACCTGATATAGGGGTGGCAGGGGTTGCTAGAAGGCCCGGAGGCCATTTGCAAAACAAGGCAAGACAAAAACAAACAAAACAAACTCACAAAATAAAAGTGACAGAAAACTGACTACAGTTCAGGGGTTGGTTCTCAGTCTTGGAAGCCATAGAAATTTCCCTACAGGGAACACAAATCACTTGATTTGTTACTAAATTCCAATTACTATACTCCAGTTACATTTACTGTATTGAATAAAATCCAATTAAGTTAAATAAAATTCAAATTATTTTTATGGTGAATCTGGATTTTCCTAAACTTTTAAAGTTTCATGGATATCTTGGATCAGTCTCCACCTACACTGTCTGATTTTTTCTTATTTTGACTCTCTTATTTTGAATTGGGGATCACTTCATTTGATCATTCTTGCATTCATTTTGTTCATTCAATGAAAAGTTATCAAATACTTGCTATTTGCCCGGTACTATGCTAGCAATATGTGCTGGGACCCTTCCATGAAAATTCATTCTAAAAAAATCAGAAAGTCAAAATTAATGATAATGAATCTAAAATGCACAGGATCCTAAGGTATACTGAGAAACAGAAACAACTAAAAAATTCTAGCCTCATAGTTTTTATATTAAGAGAATTTGGGGCATACATCTTCAAAATCATTTTCCTTATTTGCTATCTAGCTGAGTGGATAAGAGCTTTGTTTTATTCGGTTGTGTGGGCACAGATGGGCCTGGGAGGGCAGCTCTGACACTCCAGAACTCCAGGAGGGCTAGGGTTCCAATAATCCGTCTGCTTGGATGGACAGGAAAAGCAAAAACTCATTTGCACACAGTTGCTGTCTGCCAGTTTGCAGCTAAATTCAGATTGAGCACAGGATGATGTAGTGCTTACCATTTGCACCAGGCACCATACTAGGGGTTGCACAGTAATTGGCTCAAGGAGTTCACAAGCTAGTGGAGAAGACAGATGGACGCACATCATGAATCACTAGTAAAATTTGCCACGTAGGTGAAGTTTGGCTTCATAGTCTCCTGGGTCTCTTTTCTTTGCCTTTATCCAAACTTTCCACCTCGCCTCTACCTCATAAAGTGAGACTCCTGCTCTCTACCCCAACTCCGGAAGATCTGATACTTCTCTGGTTTATTGATTTCTTGACTGACTGATTACACTTCAGTGTGAATGAGTTTCACTCATGCATTTACATTTCAAGCCTTTTATGTCCCTAAAGCAAATGTTTTGTTTTCTGTAAAAAGAATTTCAAACATTTGGGGGCCTTCCTATCCTTACACCAAAGGGTGTAATTAAGCTGATTTAGTCCTCCATGGTCTTCAATCTCTCAGTTACCCCATTCCGTGTGTGAGGCTAGAGGGACTCCCTCAAGGCCCATTTCTAGAAACTTGAAGGATGTTGGATTCTGTTAATGATTGGCTCCTTTCAGCTGAGCCGGATCAATCTGTCCTTTCATCCTCTTCCCAGAGCTTTGCCCAGACCAAGTTTCCCCTCTCCTACCTGGAGGGGTTTCCAAAGCCCATCCCTTTACTTTGCCAAAACCTGCCCTCACGTCCTCTGCAGCACTTGGGTCGCTGCCCCTGGACAAAGAGGGCACCTAGAGCTTCTTATGTTCTACTCTTTGAGCCCTTAGGTCACCCTGAATGTCCAGGTATAGAGGGAAAGAGCAACAGGAATCCACATACTTGGTCCAAGGACTCCTCTAAGTGAAGGGGCTGAGGGAAGAAGATGAAATACGTGTAGGGCAAGCATAGGAATGAGCCCTCATGTTGAAAAGATGGGTCAAAGTCAATATCTTTTAAATTATGCTCAGGTACCTAACTATGATTAGCTACAGAGAAATTTTGACATTGATGCTGATTCTAGATTCTGGAAAACTAACTACAGGAAAAAAATTGAACATTTGCTTTGGCTTTATATAAGAAGCACTAATCATAGTCATTTGTGTAAATTCTTTCCCGTTTTATGTTTAATTAACATACAGTATAACAATAGTCATATTTTATTGGTTGTTTCAGATTTATGTTCTCATTGATTACATTCCTTGGATTATGCTACCATAGTTTGCTAGTCCTGTTAGATACTATCTGTTCTTATATAAAGATATGCTCACCACTTTTTAAATTGCCAGGTCAGATAACCCAGATTTAGAAAGTCCCGTTTCCTTCCCTTTCTTCCCGGCAGCCTAGAGGAAAAGGAACATTTATCTGCATTATTCACCCAGCTAGAAGATATAGATGCTCACATTCAGTAGGTGCCCTATAAATGCTTACTGTTGTTGTCAATGCACAGTACAGTGCAGAACACGGGGCTTTCTTCATCTCCTGGCCTTTTATCTCAAATGCCTATGTTCCAGATGTCTGAACACTTCCCAACCTCAGGCCATTCCCTGACTCTTTGTTTCCTTTTTAGTCTTCTTCCCATCTTTCAGTGTTGTTAAGTGCATAAAATCTTCTCAGATTTAAATAATAATAATCGGTATAAAATGAATAATGTAAGTAGAAATAATTGATAATTTCAAAAAATCTCTAAATTTAAGAAAAGCAAGACTAAAGCCTGGAAATGAGTTTAGAGAGGCTTTGGAACAGTGTAGGCATGGTCTAAAAAGGATGCATTTATTGGATGAAAGAAAGAAGTCAAGGATAGTGTGACTTTTTCAAGGGCAGACGATAACATGAAGAGAAATGCAATAGACTAAGATTGAGAATAAAGGAAGAATAAAGGTTTCTTGAAGAATATTGTGAATCTAATTTCGGAAAGACTGACAGGACAGTGGAGAACCCATGTGAGTTGAATGTATATATTTTAAGCACAGGAGAGAACTCATGGCTGAAAATAGATTTGGAAGTCTTTAGTATTAAAATGGTAGTTGAAAATCATACAGAAGAGGGAAGGACATCATCCCAGGGAAGAACAAAGGGGAAAACAGCTGACCATGAACTGAAACCCAGGAAAAAATTGGTAAGAATGAGTTTTGCCATCGTGTGTGATTTTAACTCTTACTTTATTAATTATAAATGTCCACTGAGTTGGATAACATCAGTGTGTTATTAATCCTTATGTCTCAGAGTCTTAGTCAGTCCTCTGCGTATAGAAGGTGCCAGACATGTTTTAAATTAAATGAAATTAAAATGGTATTTCCGAGCCTTGATACTCTAATGACAGATTTTCATAATGATAACTCTGAACATGGGTAAGACCCCAAAATGTCTGAATTGTAGTTATTTATTCAATTTTGTCTGATACTGAGCTAGCTTTAAATATATGTTGTTGCATTTTGTTGTTTAAAGATCAGTAATCAATGTGTGGTGTAGATGGTAATTCACCAGAGTACTTGATTAACCTTAGCCCATGTTGTTTAGCTTAACATACAAATGAGTTCGCCACAGAATGCAGCCTAGTTCAGGTCCATTTATAATTATTTTCCTAGTTCCTTGATCTTGAAGACTTCCAAATCTTAGATCAGATTTGGAGCCCAGAATCCTGGATTTCTCTGGTTTTTCCAGCAATTTGCTCCCCCCCCCCCCCACGCCCCAGTTCTTCTCCCTCCCATTGTCCTCCCCACTAGGGCTGCCATATAAAAACCAAAGGATAACTGAATAATGTTTAGTAGAAGTATGTCTCAAAGATCTCATGGTACATACTTATGCTAATGAGATTATTTGTTGTTTATCTGAAGTTCAAATTTATCTGGGTGTCCTGTATTTTTCATTGACTAAATTGGATAACCCTACCCTACACTTGAAGTTCTTACTACTAGAATATGGCAAACAAGAGTTTCTCCATGAGACTTCTGAACACTTTCCCTCTAAAAGTCACCAAATGAAGTTACTGAATTTATTTTCACTAGTTAAATGTATTAAAAAGATCATCGAAATAAAATTGTCTAACTACAATATACCAATTGATGCAAATTTATAAAACATTTATAACTATGGTGTTTCATATATATAGCCTATACACCAACAGTTATAAAAATGACATAATGTATATTAGTAATGTGTTTTGGTCTATGTAAAATGTTATAAAATAATGTACATGTTAAAAACAAACTTTTTAATTTTCACTTTTGCAAGTCAGCAATAATGATAAAACAAGCAATTATTTTTAAATGAAAAAGCATACGTTCATACAAGCATGTACAATGGGTATAAACTCCCAAATATTCTAACTGCAGAAATAGATGAAAGGGATCTTTTCTCTTCTTAACTATGTCATTTTGTAGTTGTGCTGCCACCTTGTGATGTTTTGAGGTATGATTCAACTTAACTCAGTCCATTTACAATTTGGTCAATGTTAAAATTATTCCTCAGGTGATTAATGTTTTTCATTTTACCAAAAAATGTCATTTATTTTTATACCTCGAAAGGGCTTTCAAATTTTTAATGCAAATATTTTCTAGAAGTTTATTGTCTGCAAATTAGTATATCATTCTTAAGATAATAAATTAGAAGTCATTTAGTACTTTTATGTTTTATGATAGAATTTTGGTTGTATGTGCATGTAAAGTTTACTTGACCTTTCACCCTGAATTTCCCTTAAACTAGTTGAACTCAACATGTCCATACTTGAACTCATTATCTTCCTTCTACCAAGCCTGGTCCATTCCAATTCTACATAGATACCAAGGCCATATAATTTATTAGCCAACCGGGAACACTTTGAAGGTGAAATTAGTAAGGTGACTTATTAATTATTCCAGCAAAGTAATATAAATCAAGACTGCCTCAAGCAAACTGGTTTTCTTATACATAAGTCAAAAATTGTCATCATCCCAGTCATCCTAACAAGAATGTCTGGACTTTTGGACAACCGGTCCATCAAACTGACCTGAAACTTCCATCCCAGACTTCCTGTCTTTCTTCTACCTGTTTGCTCCCTCACCCTTTGCTTTCTCTTCTGTTGTCCATCAGCTTGCCAACATTCTCAGTGTCTTTGACCTGTTGTCTACAGAGGGACCCACCAGCCAGAAATGCTTTTTCAGGAAAATCTAACAGCCTACCTCTTCTATACTTGCTCCAAATTGCTGGGGACTGCTAGGAAAACCTCCTAACACCTTGCATAATGGGTCATCATATCTGGACCACAGATCATCATATCTGACCTCAGATGGATCTTTAATGCTATGTGGCAGTTCTATCAGATTTCTTAAAGGTTTTCTGTTTCTTGAACGCCCTGTAGCAGATATCTAAGCCTCCCTAATTCATACTAAAAATAGAAGCCATCTGGAAAGAATTTTGTCACTGTTCTGCCACCAAAAGTTGTTTTTGACTACCAGCACCTCCATAGATTCTCTTTTCCTTTCTATTAGGGAAAGAAGAAAAAAAAAAAGCTATGCTTTACCTCTAAGAGTCTAAGGCAGACATTGCACCCTGAGCTCAAGATCCCATATCCTCTTCTCAGAAACAGTCCCGATTAATTAAGGTTTTTCTCTCTTGTATCTTCAACCTCTCCACTCTGGTTATTTCTTCCTATTTATTGGCATTTAACCATGGTCATAACTTTTTGTCTTAAAAATATATAACTCTCCATAATCTCACATACATTCTATCTACCAATCTCTCTTCTTCCCATCAGAGCCAAGCTTCATGAATTAATTACATGTGGTCACTCTCTACCCTTTCACCGCATCCACTTTTCAACTCACAACAATGTGCTTTTTCCCTCAACTACTCCAGTGGAACGCTCCTCATCAGAGTCACTAATGATTTCTTTTGATACATTTTCTTTCTCTGAAATTTGAACTGCTCCCAGTTTTATCTAGTGTAGTAAATTATACTGTTTTCTCTCCATTCTATTTACAAAAACAGAGTCACCATGTTGATTCTATCCCATAAATATCTCCTTTTCTATCTCAATTAGCATAAACCCTACCTTCCATGACCATCCCCTCTTGTCTAAATTCCTGCAAACCTTACCCATTGGTGTCTGCCTCTTCAGTCTTGTTACTTTCTAATGCACTCTCCCACACAGAAGCTAGTGTTTCTCAAGTGTGAATCTGAAAAAAGTTGCCCGCTTAACCCCTTCAACACCTTTCTATTACTGTGAACATTAAGTTCAAATTATTTAATATCATTTGCAAGGTTCTCAGGGACCAGTGCTAGCTTACCTTTCTAGCTTCACCTCTTCTCATCTACAGTTACGCAGCATACCAGATGGCAGGCCCAAAGGACCAAAACAAACAAGCAAAGGGGCACCTGGGTGGCTCAGTGGGTTGAACATAGGACTTTGGCTCAGGTTGTGATCTCGTGGTCTGTGGGTTCGACCCCACATTGGGGTCTGTGCTGACAGCTCAGAGCCTGGAGCCTGCTAGAGATTCTGTGTGTGTGTGTGTGTGTGTGTGTCTCTCTGCTCCTGCTCCACTCACACTGTTGCTGTCTCCTTCTCTCTCTCTCTCTCTCTCTCTCTCTCTCTCCCTCTCTCTCAAAAATAAAAACATTAAAAAAAAGAAACAATCAAAAAAATCCAGGTAATAAAACAGAAAATAGAAACAGATCAATAAGAGATCTAAATATTAAAATTATCAGATACAGATTTTATGTGAGTAATATGTTTAAGAAATTAGACTCTGAGAGAATTTTGCCAAAGAACTGGAAACTACAACAACAAAAAAAGAGCATTCAAATGGAAATTCTAAAACTGGGAGAACAATTAATAATTAAATACTAATAACTAAAATTAAAAACTCAATCCAGGAGTTTCTGAAAAGTTGAGACACATTGAAGAGATAATTAGTAAATGGAAAATAGTTCTGAAAAGCAACAATGACAATAAGAAGCAGACTGAAACCTAAGAGAAGAAGGGGAAAAAGTACTGGGGCTTGGGAAGCTAGGTGTGTGGGGAAAGGAGAGCAAAACATCTCTGGGCATTGGGGACATTGCCATCCATCCCAGAAGGAGAAACAGCAAGTGGGGCAGAGACAATGTTTTAGAAATAAATGCTTGTGAGGCGCCTGGGTGGCTCAGTCTATTAAGCTCAGGTCATGATCTCTCAGTTGGTGGGTTTGAGCCCCACATTGGGCTCTGTGCTGACAGCTCAGAGTCTGGAGTCTGCTTCGGATTCTGTGTCTCCCTCTTTCTCTGCCCCTCCCTCCCTCACACTCTGTCTGTCTCTCTCTCTCTCTTAAAAATAAAAAAGTAAACATTTGAAAAAATAGCTTGTGACTGTCCATGTCACAAATTCAAGAAATACTACAAAGCCACAACAGAATAAATACAAAAAACAAAACAAAACAAAAACAAAAAACCAACAACCCACACCCAGGCACAGGACATAAAAAACTGCTGACAACAACAAAGACTGTTAATATGTTCTGGCAATAAAAGGCTTCAGGTAGACTAACAAATAGCAAAATTAGCCAGCTGGAAATTTTGCCTTTTTTTTTTTTCCACATTAGAAAATGCCCAAAGTCAGCAGGTTGGCTTGACTGGGTGGCTCTTATCTGCTGAGCCTACTTTCTCTGAGAGAGCAAAGTCTTTGAGCCCAGAGGGCTTGAAGGGTATCAGAGAGATATCAGTTCCCTGAAGGAGCTAAACTGAGATACTGAGACTTAGTGGTGACTCAGTTCCTGCAGTCTGTTTTCAGATGTCGTCCAGTCGTATTGCTGTTTAGGAAAAATTATGGACACGTTTGGGAGGTTCATATCCATCTGTAATATGATCGAATGTTATTTATGTATTTATTTTGGTTATCTGGGATACTTTGTTGTCAAAAAAGTAGAAAGTGCAAACATCAGATGCTCAGAAAAACATTCTAAAGAGAACAATTAAAAGATGAAACTCAATAAATAGAGTATGGCTAAAAATAAACTGCCACATGAATTTTACAGCTATTTGACCCGAAATTGGGACCCGATGGATCTTGTAAGCAGATCAGACTAGGTCTATGATTTAAAACATTATTTACTTTTTTTTTTCCTTCTGAGGGAAGAAGCTTCCTAACTTTGTAACTTTATCACTCTCCAATGTTATTTTACATTACAAAGAGGAAATCAATAGAATGATCGTAAAGTTTATGATTTATATAGGATAGTTTACAATATTGTAACTATTTAAGGCACCAAGAGGCAGATCTTGGTAGCTAAAGTAAATGCAAACTTATCACAAAGATGATGACAATGACAGTCTCCAGACTTCATTCTCCAGATCTTTCTTCCCAAACATTCATGCAGTTCTTTCACCCTTTGCTCCTTCACTTCTCTCAGGCAGGAATTGCTTACCCTTGATCCCTCCCTCCTGAACTATGGCTCCCAATAGGATCATTAACAGAACACTTCCTCCAGGCAACCTTACATTGTACCGCCTGCCCGCTGAAATTAGTCACTTTTGTCTCAGTTCCCTCTTAGTATTTTATTTGCATCACCATTACTCTACGTAGCACAGTTTTCTATGTATTTATGCTGTAATTAATTATTGACATGTCTGTCACTCATTTATAGCCTCCTTGTTAATGGACTGTTTTATCCACCTGATATTCTTAAGACTTTTGACCTGAAAGGTTAGATCAGATTCAAACCTGAAAGGTTTGAATCAGAGTTCAAAGAACCTGATCTGTTCCAGTGTTCCACCCACCACAGGAATCCCTTGTGTGATATAATTTGTTGATCTACTTCAACACCTGCAGCCTCGGAAAGCACTATGTATTTTGCAGGGCAATTCGTTTCACTTTGAGAGGACTTACCAAAAAGTTCTTGCTGACATTGTGCGAAATCAACTTTCCTCACTGTCATCCATTTGTTCTAGTTTTGTCCTGTGAAGCTACCTTGAATAAATTTATTATCTTCCTAGTTCGTATTTGGGCAATTTATTTCTAAATGCAAAACAGTACGTTTTGTTCTATAAAAGTTTATTATTTGGGGCACATCATTCCAAACTCTGCAGATCCTTTTATTTCTTCTAGCTTCTAAGCCACATTGCAATCACTCTTAGTATTAGCTTTATAGCCCACGTACAGGCTTTGAGCCTTGGAAGTCTATGACTGAAAGGAAAAACCCAATTTGTATTACCATGACTTGAAAGCAAACCTCCTGATTGATAGTGCTCACAGAATTATAGAAATGAGTAAGATAATGTCCTTGTCACTGGAAAGGTCTCCTTTTATTAAACAAATAGCTGGTGCACCAGAAAAATGGAAAATAAATGTCAATGCAGAGTTGAAAACCTTTATTTTCAAAATGGAAGGCATTGATCTTCTGTACTCCTTTATTGTGACTATCTCATTATGTATTATTACTATTTCAAATTAATCTTCAGATGGCAGAATGAGAAGAACAGTGCATCATCATTTAAACATCTGCATCCCATAAAAGGTTAGGTTATGTCAAAAATTGAAACCTAGCTTGGTCTCATAGTGAAATCATTCATGGTAATGCATTAATTGCCCAAACATAAAACAAAATAGTTCGAAGAGTTTGAGGTCTAAACAGTGAAGGAAAATACCAATTTACTATAATTGATATAGAGCAGGGCCACCTGGGTAGCTCAGTTGATTAAGCATCCAACTCCTGACTTTGGCTCGGGTGACGACCTCACGGTTCCTTAGTTCAAGCCGAGTCCCGGTTAAGGGCTCTGCACTGACAGCATAGAACTTGCTTGGGATTCTTTTCCCTCTCTCTCTGCTCCTCCCACACTCACACTCACACTCTCTCTCAAATTAAAAAAAAAAAAAAAATCAGTATAGAGCAAAACACGATCTTAATGTGTGTTACTATGCATTCTGTGAAAAAAAATGCACTGCCTCCCCTCATCCCTCTTTGTCTGCACCAGCATGAAAATGTCCGTGCTAAGGATCAGAAGTAAACAATCTATGACTCCTGGATAATAATTATTCCATGGCTTTGCTATAGGCCAGTAGCTGCCACCTCAGAAGGGGAGAAAGCCATTCAGATATGACATACCTACAATACCTAGAATGCCAGGGTGCCCTCTTTTTAAAAATCCTGGTTTCTATGCAGCATAGGAGTAGATAAGTGTAATTTTAAATAAAGCATGTGTTTTAACCAACCAACAGAAGGGATTCCAGTTGTTCCATTCTCCTAATGTTAAAGTAGAAGTATAGAAATTATGCTCCTGTTATTATCAACATTTTAAATTGGTTGTTAATTAAGCCTATTATCCTAAATTATGGAACAGGACTGGTTTACTATGAAATTTATCAGGAATCAGTTCTTTCTTTGTTTATGTATTTCATTTATGTATCAGAATGTTCTCATGAATTGCAAATCCAAATTTTTGGTGCATGGGTGAGCACTACAGGAAATTCAAGTTTGAATGGACTATATAAAAACATTTCCCCTCATCTGTGCCCTGCTATACAATTGAAAATTATCTAAGCGTACACAAAATGTCTTGCAGTGTATTGACTGCCTGTGAAGTTGAGATTTTGATATAATTGCATTCGTGCTCTGTGTAATGCTTAGGATCCTTCGATTAAAGAAGATTGTTCCAGAGCAGAGCAACTTTCTATATAGCCCATGGGATTTCTCTTGAAGTAAAACAAAGGCATTCTGGGCCTTGATAATTTACAATTTGAACTATTTTGCTCCTTAAGGACAACCAAAGTAGTGTTATTCAGCATGAGTAGGCTCTATGTAAGTTACCCTGATAGTAATCATATGAAGTCACCAAAAATATTTTGGACACACCTGATGAAAAAAATAATAATCTCCTTTAAGATTCTCTGCTCTTGGAGGATTATTAACTGGTTAAAGAGCAAATTGAAAAGTGGTGAATGGAGATAAAAACAAACTGTATCTTTATTTATAAAGCCAGATCTTTACGTTTAGATGCTGGAAAGCACGCTTGTTGGCTGAGATACAAAGTGTAATAGGGATTGGAAGCTTACTTCAAGGGACAGTATGGAAGGAGAGAGAGGACAGAAAGAATAAGTTCTACCAAAAAACCCAAATCCCAAAAAGCAAACAAACAAAAATGTTCCTTCAGTAGTTTATTGAAGGTAAGCTCATCACACTGGATATTTTACATTTGTTTGATTACTTCAAGGTTCTCTCTACACAGCCCATAGCTGAAGTAACCAAACAGATATAAAATATTCAGTGTGATGTACCTTATCATCATTATGCACTGAAAACAAAAAGAGCAGTATCCCTAATATGCAAAAAGTTCTTAAAAATCAATAGCATAGTTTCAACAGGAGTGCCAAGACAATTCAATGGAGAAACTATACTCTTTTCAACAAATGATGCTGGAAAAAGTAAACAGCCACATACAGAAGAATCAGTCTGGACCTCTACCTCATACTATACATAATATTCATTGAACATAGATCAAAGGCCTAAACATAAGAGCTAAAACTATAAAATTCTTAGAAGAAAACAGAGGAGTATATATTCATGACCGCGAATTAGGCAGTGGTCTCTTAGAGATGACATTAAAAGCACAAGCAACCAAAGAACAAATGGATAAACTGGGCTTCATCAAAATTAAAAAGCTTTGTGCTCCAAATGTCAATATCAAGAAAATGAAAGAACAATACACAGATTGGGAGAAATATTTGCAAATCATACATCTATTAAGTGTCTCATATCTAGAATATATAAAGAACACTTACAACTCAATGACAAAAAAACAACTCAATTTAAAAATGGGCAAAGAATTTGAATAGACATTTCTCCCAAGAAGATATACAAATGAGCAACAGACACATGAAAAGTTGTTCAACATCATTAGTCACTGGGGAAACACAAAAACCAAAATGAGGGCTGCCCGGGTGGCTC
This sequence comes from Panthera leo, assembly GCF_018350215.1. NCBI lineage: Eukaryota > Metazoa > Chordata > Mammalia > Carnivora > Felidae > Panthera > Panthera leo. Next base: position 146,788,826 of record NC_056679.1, on the reverse strand, counting down.
AGCAGGTTAAGTATCCAACTCTTGATTTTGCCTCAGGTCTTGATATTACAGTTTGTGAGATCGAACCCCACATTGGGCTCTGCACTGATGTGGAACCTGCCTGGGATTCTCTCTCCCTCTCTCTCTGCTTCTCTCTCTCTCTCTCTCTCTCTCTCTCTCTTAAAGTAAATAAATAAGCATAAAAAAAATGAGATGCCACTTCACACCCACTAGGATGGCTATAATTAAAAAGACAGACAATAATTTGTTTAATTAAAACCTATCCTGGTAAGGACGTAGAGAAATTGGAACCTTCATGCATTGTTTGTAGGAATGTAAAATAGTGAAGTGCAATCCCATTACTAGTCCACACAAAAACTTGTACATGGATGTTCATAGCAGCATTGTTCATCAGAGGCAAAAAGTGAAAATGTAAGCCTAATAGCCATCAACTTCTAAATGGATAAGCAAAATGTGATATATTCATGCAAAGAATTATTAAAAAGAATGAAGTACTTATATATGCTACAGATTGAAAACATGATGCCAAATGAAAGAAGCCAGTCATAAAAAAAAAAAACACATAGTGTATCATTCCATTTATATGAAATGTCCAGAATATGATAAATTGAAACAGACAGAAAGTGGATTTGTGGTTGTCAGAGAATGGAGAGTGACTATCACAGGTATAAGGTTTCTTTTAGGAGTAATGAAGTGTTCCAGAATTAGATAATGGTAATGGTTGCACAATTTTGTGAATATGTATCTTTAACTTACTAATCTCACTTTGTAGAATTGAGCCTAAGAAAATAAATTTAGATTGCTAAAATTTACCTATAGCTATGTGATGACAATGTTTTATTAGAAAAACAATAAAAACATACTTAAATATACAAAATGCATGATTGTTTAAAATATTTTTGGCATGTATATTTTATACACACATAAACATCCATATCCATGTAAAAGAAGATTTGATGAAATGGAAAGATGCCGATCATATATTCAATTTTAAAAATCAGTTTTAAAGACACTGTATAATTTGGTTTTATTTCGGTGAAAATAAAAATAGCACTTGTTATTGGCTAAAATGTTCAGATATGTATGCAATAAATATCTTGCTATTATAAAAATAAGGCTGCAATAAACATAGTGGTACATATATCATTTTGAATTTGTATTTTTGTTTTCTTTGGGTAAATATCCACCGGTGGAATTACTGGATCGTACGGTGGTTCTATTTTTAGTTTTTCAAGGAGACTCCATATTGTTTCCCACAGTGGATGCATCAATTTACATTCCCACCAAAAGTGCACAAGAGTTCCCTTTTCTCTACATCTTCACCAAAACTTATTTCTGGTCTTTTTGATACTAGCCATTCTGACTATTTTGAAGTGATAGCTTATTGTTGTTTTGGTTTGCATTTCCTTGATGATTAGTGATGTTGAACATCTGTATGTCCTCTTTGGAAAAATGTCTATTCAGATCATCTGCCTATGTTTAATCAGATTATTTGTTGTTTTATGGTGTTGCATTGTAGAAGTTCTTTATATATTTTGGCTACTAACCCTTATCAGAGATATCATTTGCAAATATCTTCTCCCATTCAGTAGGTTACCTTTCATTTTGTTGATAGTTCCTTTTGCTGTGCAAAAGCTTTTATTTTTGATGTAGTCCCAATAGTTTATTTTTGCTAGTGTTTTCCTTGACTGAGGAGACATATCCATAAATATGTTACGAAGGGGAATGTCCAAGAGATTATTGTCTATATTTTCTTTTAGGAGATTTAGGTTTTCGGGTCTCAGATTTAGGTCTTTAATTCATTTTGAGTTTATATTTGTGTATGCTATAAGAAAGTGATCCAGTTTCTTTCTTTTCTTTTTTTGCATGTAGCTGTCCAGTTTTCCAAACACCCTTTATTAAAAAAGACTGTCGTCTCCCCATTATATATTCTTGCTTCATTTGCATAGCTTAATTAACCACAGAAGTTTGGGTTTATTTCTTGCATCTCTATCCTGTTCCACTGATCCATGTATCCACCTGTCTTTTTGCAATTGATTTCTAACATAATTCTACTATGGTCAGAGAGTATATTGTGCATGACTTGGATCCTTCTACATTTATAAGAATTATTTTATGGCCCAGAATGTAGTATCTTGTAGAATCCTGGTAGATGCCTGGTATACACATGAAAGGAATGTATATTCTACTGTTATTGAATAGAATGTTGTAAAAATATAAATGAGATCAGGCTGATTTATAGTGTCCAAGTCTTCTTTGTGTTTACTGTTTTTTTGACTAGTTATTCTATAAATTACTGATAAAGAGATATTCTCTCCTTACAGTTGTATCAGGTTAAAACCTTCATGTATTTTGAAACTCTGTTATTAGGGGCTTCCTTTTTTTTTTAAGATTCTAATGTTTTACTAATGATTTTATCAACTTATCATTATGAAATTATCCTCTTCTCCTTGCTGATATTTTTTGGTTCTGAAATCTACTTTCTGATTTTAATATAGTCTCCCCATCTTTTTTTTTTATTAGTATTAGCATGTTATATACTTCTCCATCCTCTTACTTTTAATATATTTTTGTCTTTTTCATTTAAAGTGACTATCTTTTAGGAAATATACAGTTAAGTCTTTCTTTTCAACTAAACCTGACAATCTCTGAATTTTAATTGTTTTATTTGGATCACTTTCATTTAACATAAATATTGATATTGTTGGTTTTGAATCTATCATCTTGGTAATTTTTCTACTCGCTTCTTCTATTCTTCATTCCCTGCCCCCCTCCTTTTTCTTTTTTGGATTAATTTAACATTAAAAATTTTTCAGGGCATCTGGCTGGCTCAGTCAGTAGAGCATGACTCTTGATCTCAGAGTTGTGAATTCCAACCCCACATTGGGTGTATAGATTGCTTAAGTTCTTTCTTTGAGCCACTCTCTCCTCCCCACACCCCTTCCCTCTCTTCCCCTATCCTCACACCTCTCCTCTCGTCTCCTCTCTTCTTCTCTTTTCTCTCCTCTCCAACATTCTGCCCTGCGATGTCTGACTTCATTGGATTTCCAGAACTCTGGGCTCTATCCCCTCAACTCAAGTTTTCCAGTGGCATCGATGTAGACTCCATCATCCTGCACTGTAGCATGGAAACTTTCTTTTGGCAATAACCTTGGACAATCACACACAAAGCACATTTTGAGTGCTGTTTTTTTCTATATTTTGTCCATTTTCCTTTTAGTTATTTTAGACAAGAGGTTATAGATCCTGCCCCTCTTACTCCATCTTTATCAGAAGCAGAAGTTCTACATGGTTTTATTTTCATCTTTTGCTTTTCTTTATTTTTGTAGTTTTTCTAAAGTAATACACATATGCATAAATAGAAACGTATGATAATAAAAATATATGACTTATTTTAATAAAGTAGACAGGACAGTACTAAAGGATTTACTTAATTATTAATCATACTAACATGCTTGAATATCTAACAAATAGTTACATAAATGGTTTTCAAATTATATCAGGTACTTTTCCCTGAGTGGAGAAAAGGCAAACAAATATCATAATTTGAGAGAGGAAAATGGGGCAAAATCTTTAAAAAATGGACTTGTGGCTCTTGTCACAATATCAAACTCATATTAATAACCCTAAAATGCTACAATTGTACTGATGAAAATACCATTAACTTGGCTCTAAATAGAAGTTGCCCAACATTTTTCTTATTCTAGGTTCCAATGTGTTCCCTCAATATTTTTTCATAAACCTTTTAGTCCCCATTTGCAGATGTTTCTCTCATGACCAAATAGTTAATGAGAATTCCAAGGCCTAAATGCTCTACTTTGAATTACATCTTTCACTTTTCCCAAACTCAGATTCATCACACTACTAAAAACCTGTTTCTACATCTGTGACTTTGGCTTTTATGATCTCCTTGGGTGGCTCGTTTATTACTGGCATTTCTAAACCTCAAATTATGAAGGAATTTTTCTGAAAAAAAAAAGTATCAGAGATTCTTAACTATGAATGTCTTGGGCTTTTAAGGGCAAAAAGAAAAGACCACGGTATTTTCAAAATGACTGTCCTTTGCATTATATCCAAGTAGATATGACCAAGGACTAGTGCCAGGAATGTGTTCCATGCAGTCTTTCTTCTCAAGTAAGCTGAAGATTGCTTCCTCAATTAGTTCAAACTTCTGGGTGGTCTCTTAACAAATAGTTCTTTGAAGAAAATAGTGAACAAATAAAACTGCAAATGTAAAATAATATTAGTTATTTAACTTTGAAACTAAGGAAGGATGACTTTTAATGTTTTGTGTTTATTAATATAGAATTTCCTATCTCCGACTTTTAAGAGGGAAAACTATGTAAATCCAGTGGAAGAAAAAAAGTTTGAAGATGCATATATATTTGGACTTAGAATTAACTGAGTGTAATTGTGTGTGTGTGTGTGTGTGTGTGTGTGTGTGTGTGTGTGTAAACTACTTGGTTTTATTATTTTTATGTGGAAATAGATGCCTACATGCATACTACATTCTATATTAAAATCAGCATACAATAAATTTAGAATATCTAAGGATATTTGGCAAATAAATAACTTCCTCCATTTCTGAGAAAAATTGTCCATTACTTGGCCTTAGTTTGCATATTTGATTCTACTTTCAAGTCTGAAGTCACCCCATGTGTTCTACAGATACCATCCACCCTCTGTCCCCCCGATTACAGCCTGCCCTATGCAAAACACTAAAGTAGTTCAAGTAGGTTTTTGTCAGCACTTCATTCTTCCAAAGTCTCCTTTTTCCTTTTTACACTTCTTGGCTGGTCAGTGAAAAAAAAAATTGTATTTCCGTTTTGAGGACGTTTATTGCCCACAAAATAACCATTTGGGCAGCTGTTCCCTCCAGAGAAACATAAGACAGGCTGACAATATTAGTAATCGTCACTACTCAAATACCCATAACTGTGGTTTTCATTACTACACTGGCTTTGTCTACCTAACAGTTTGACAATGAAAAGAGTCACCATTTAGGCTCAGAATATTCAGTTAGAGACTTGGCTAAATCCAGTGACTCCAAACCCTCCCCACCATCCACCCCAAACAGAAAAGATGGCCAAATTAATTTTGTCATGAAAAAAGAAAATCTTATATAAATGGGGGCCTAATAATTAGAATGATTGGTTAATGGACTGAGAAAACTCCAATAAAGTAGACTTTATCTGTACCTGTTGTAGAATTTGCAAGTCCTCCAGGCAAGCTCATATTAAATGGCATTTTTTTCTGTACCAACACAATGTCTGTACTAAGAATTGTACATAAGCGTGAATAAGTTCCCCCATGGTGCTGATAGGCTTCATCTTCTATTGGCCAAATGGGCACCAGTGAGCAAATGAATATTGTCTGGTCTTCAGCTTAGTTTTCTTAGTTTAAGGCTTTATTCGTAGAATTATTAGTAGCTATTTCTCATTGTACATAAGCAGAAAGTGATAGAAGTTTTCTGCCTCTGTCCACTATTGCCCTGAATGCATCATCTTACAGCGTTATTGTCTCCTCAGTCTATACTAATGTCTCCCATTTAAATAACATTTCCTCAAATATCCATTTTCCAAAGTAAAAAAAAAAAAAAAAAAAAAAAAAAAAAAAAAAGATTCAAACCTGCCCGCATTTGGCAAATACTATCCCAGGAAATTATCCACAATCGTGGGCGCCCACAAAAGAGGTCAACAACCATTTGCTTTTCATGTGCATTTAATTATTGGAGAGAATTTGATTTGCCAATTATGGTAGTATTTTAAAGCAACTTCATTTTACAATTAAGAATGAAGACTTCTTAAAGTGGGGACTATGCCAGTGATTTCATGCCAGATCCATTGTGGATATTGAAAAGTTTAACTGGTGAAGAGAACCAAATAAAGAATGGCAGGAACTATTCTGCTATATAGAGATAAACATAGCCTGTGCCTCAGAAAAGGCAGCCAAGGTGGATGGTGTGATTCAGTGGTCATTGGGATGACTTCCTGAGCAAAATATTTCTCCCACTGCCCAAAATGTTCACTATGGAAGATAAAAATCAAAGGCATTGTTCAAGAAGCAAGAGACCAACAGAAGACTAAAGGCAAAGGAAATACTGGATTTAAGGGTAGAGAGGGTCAGAAAATAGCTATCACTTGGGTCAGGGATGGCAGGTCTGAGGAGAGAGCCTTGAAATGTAAATCCATGAATAGGTAAAATGTCTCAGACATCAGGGTATTCTAGAAAGAGGAAGAAGAAAGAAAAGAAACAAAGGAAGGAATTGAGGGATATGAGAACACATTTTCTTCATCCCATTTGGCTTATTTTGTGACTAGAAATTCTTGTCTATCCAGTATTTGTTTCTTAATGAAACCAAGGGGGTAAAAACAGCCTTTTGATGTGTCAGTTGAAGAGCAGTAACGGGGAATATTCTTATAAATGCACTTCCATAATTTAGACATTGTAACACCAAAGAACAAAAATACAAAGTTAATCAATTCTCCTGATACTTTCTTTTTTTTTTTTTCATTATCCATATTAAAGAGTAGGATGTCCTAAATATTAAAATTGACAGATAACTTACACAATAGTCTGAAGACATTCTTCCAGCCTGCATGCTGGAGATTCAAGGGCTGATAATACAATAAGGGCAATGGAGTTACATTCTAGTTGGGGAAACTGAGCATCTAATCACATTAGTGTCACATCCAATGCAATCCAATGGGATTTCAAGAGGTCATTGCTGGTTTGGATTCCATAATGGTAAGACATTTGGGGCTATGGATTGCATTTTATATGCTTACTTCTAAAACATTGTTGAATAAATGCTTTGAATACTATGCCAGGGAGTAGATATTTATTCTGTCATTCTGCAGGAGACTAAACAGAAATTTATGCTTTTGCTGAACAGGGTATTTTGCAAAGATGTGCCTACAGTATCACTAAAAATGCAAATTTTGGGCAAGGGTTCCTTAAATGAGGGGCAAGCCCTTCCTCTCAATGGGAGAAACAGCAGATGTATCCTTAGGCCATTCACTACATACTGAGAGAATATTTGCTAATTGTGCAGTTTTTAAAAAATTGATTTTGACTGGACTAGATCATTGAGGTTAATGATTCAGTGAGATCATTGACTTTCCCTCTTTTCCTCTGTGTGTGTGTATGTGGGTGTGGGTGTGTTTTGCTTTTTAATAACTAGTTGCCCTTGTTATACCTGTTATGTTGAAGTCCTTTCAGTATTTTCAAGTACATTTCCTCTTTTGCATATATTTTAAAATACCTGTCACATTAACTATCTTAACTTACAAACAGCCAACTTAACCTATTAGCTTTTTTTTCTCTAATGGAATTTTTACAGAATGAAATTCTCCCCTTGAAAATCAGGAATGAAAAAACAAAAACAACAACACACCCTCCCAGATGTGGAGAAAATAAACCTTATCCTGCTTTGAACTTCCTGAAATTTAATTGACCTTCTTTTGTTTTGTGTCACTTTGCACCCCACCTGTTTTACTCTCCTCTCCCACCCTTTGGCTTGGCAGTGTAGATTCAAGGTCTTTCCTGAGTTCACATGCTGAGTCTCTGAAATGGCTGGGATGGCATGAGGCGTGGGGCCTGTGCCTGTGTTGACACTGGATTTGCTGCACTACATTTTTAGTCAGCATCAGCAGAATGAAGAGGTGACATGGTTGCTTCGGAATTCATTGCTAGAAATTACCACCTGAAGTCCAACCACACTGAGCCTTTTTATTTCTTTGCTGCTCTTGCTATTACCAACTCAGATGAGAATTAAAGTACGTGGCTTTCACTATCTTTGCCTCTCATATAAGCCAAGGGAAGGTTCTAGAAGCTGTGCAGGAAGAGACCAGCAGAGTTCAGAACCCCTCACTAAGGTGATTATATTGGACAGACTGGTCTTGTTCCCTATGCTACCTTTTCACCACTCATAACCGCTGCTTCTTTGTTTTCCTGGTCATGTCTTTCCCTTTTTAACACAGAGGTCAGATAATCATGCAAGGAGTTGGCCAGAGGGCATGATTCTTAAGTAAATTTAAATGAGCAGGTAGGAGAAAATGAGATAGAAAATTTGGCCTCAAGTCCTGTTCTTTCCTTTCCTGTTCTTCCCCCTATTTGACTGCATTTTACATCCCTAATTTTTGTCTGACTCTGCCTTCACTGGAGGTACAACTTCAGACAATCTCCAAAGTACCAGTGTGAAGAAATAAAATGGGAAATACTGACGAAATATTGGCTCACTCACACTAAGCTTTCAGAGGCTTATGCTATGTTTATTTTCCACCAGTGTGAGAATACTCTATCAAGAAGATGGCTGAGGGATTGGTGACAGAGGTAGAGGAGGTGGGCAGTTAGCAACGAGAGCCTGTGTAAATGCTTCAGTAACTTTTATGCTCTATGTTCTTCCACAAACGGACTACAAAAACTTGTGTGGACATACTTGAGAAAAGGCATGGGAAGACGTAGGCCCTGGGTCAAAAGTGGTCTTTTAGGTTAGATTATGTGCTTCAAATGAGCAGCAAACATGCAAGATATGCCCATGGCAGGTTGAGATTGAGGTAAGCGAGAAAGGATCGTAGCAATCCACACAAGCAATGGAGTAACTGAGTTACTCCGGTAACTAGTTAACTCTGGATCACCCTTACATCAGCTGTAAGTACTGAATAATTCATTCATTATTATTCATGTACACTCAGAGGAAACTCACACGATGCTAGGAGTATCTTTATAAAATATCATAAAGTTCTGAAATCCAGTTTTTGTCCTCAGTGGGGCTTAAACTTCTGTAACATTAACATGGAATCACTTTGAGGTGGTTCATTAATCATTTGAAAATTTTATGATTGTTTCATTTGTATAAAATGTGATGATTGTTTCAACAGGTTAGTTGTGTGTATGTGTGCGTGTGTGTTATGTCTCATACCAAGAAGGCTAAAACATATGGTTGTGTAGGTTGTGTACTGTACAACACTGGGGGTTGCCCTCCATTCTGCAGTGCACAGTGCAACACCAATGCCCCTGAACTCCCAGTGGGTCCCAGGGGATATCATGGTAGATAGTTTCTACCCTTCTGGAGCTTTCATTCCAGTAGTTACACACCCATGCAATGGCGTATATTCTGCTCTTGAATCCCACACAATATTCAGAGAACTACTTTCAAGTATGTGGCTTGACACTCTTTTGATATAACCCAGTATGAAAATGTATAAAATTTTTGGTGTGCTCTGTGACTACACTGATGTTGAACATACAGTAACATCTGTGTGAATCTGGCATTTCGGAACAGTAAGTGAAACCCAGTACTAAAAGTTAGCCTAATAGGCTTTGAAATGTTTACATCATACTTTTGTAAAACACTAGAAATCTTTGGAAAGTGTGTTACGGATGCATCTTCCTTAGTCAATAGAACACGACACGTGTAAGAAAATCCCTGTTTGTGATGTGCTCTAGCAGTTATATGTTTAGGGTATTAATTTGAGGTATGTAAAGATAAACTAAGCCACTTGCAGTGGTGGTGAAGATTTGGTTAGAAAACCGGCTGGCATCAAGAAAAATGCAAATTAGTGTGCCGTGCAAGGCCTTCTTGCCCGTGCCCTGGATGCCTGTCCAACCACGCTCCAGCTTATCCACATCGCTATTCTGATTATCCTACTCTGCAGTCACGCGGGGCCTCGTGCAACCGTTCAGCGCCCCAAGGCCTCTCCCAGCTCATTTCCTTTGTGCGTGCTATTCTGACAGACAGCAACATCCTCTGCCCCCTTCTCTATCTCCTTGTCTTGCAGATCCAGCTGTGCCATCATCCTCTTTGCGAAACCACCCCTGTCCCCTCCCAGGCTGGCTTAGGTGCCTGCCAAGGCTGCTGCGTCCTACAACTCTAGAGGGTGCCCATCCCATTGCATTCTGGGGAGCCCTTCCTCTTTCTCCAACAGCATCCCGAGTCGTCTCTATGCACTTAGCATTCTGCTCCGTGCTACTTCTTTGCAGCCTCCCTGAAGGGTGACTTTGGGATCTGAAGCCTTATTTCTACTTGCCTGGCATAAAGTGGTGCTTAGTGGATAATTACGTGAATTGTGGCTTCGTATGGCACAATACATAATTTAGGGGCCCTTAAGCTATGTAAAGCTGGGTTTTCCCTCTCTGGATCTGCTCAGATTGTTGACTTAGCCTATCTGGTGGGTTTTTCTTGGTTGTGATTTCTGTGCTTCAAGTCATTTCTCCCATTTCCAGGGGCTGTTGCTGCCGGCCGCCTTTTTCAGGTGTCCATTAGCACTAAGGAGCACTGCTCCTTCTCTTCCAGCGGCTGGGTTTTTCCTCTCCTTCTCCTCCTCCTCCCCCCTCCTCTTTCTCTTTCTCCGCTTCCCCTTCTTCTCTCTCTCATCTCCCCAGTTCCCCATTCCCCTCTTGCTTCTCTTCTCTTCTGTTCTCTTCTCTTCTCCTGTTCTTTTCGTAGGCTTCTCATTGATAGGGGCTTTGGCACTTTAAACGACTGCTTACAAAAGCACACTTTTCTAGAACCCAATCTCTGAATCAGCCATGGACATTTTATTGCCCATGACATTTGTAGCTTTAGTGGTCCTCTCGGTATTTGCTCTGTAGCATGCACTACAAATTATTTTCAGGTGTGCAGTTATTACCAACATCTGAGCACAGTGACTGAGAGCTGTGTATGTGAGGTGTGTATGTGCTATTTTTGGACAGCAGTTTCTTTTTTGAAGAGTTGTGCAAATGTTACCATTTCTCTTGCTTTCTAGGTACTGTGTATTCTCAGGATCACATTTCATCACCTAGGTATAAATACATCTGCATACCTGCTAAAGTTAACAAGGTAAAAGAGATTACTCATAGGTCCTTAGTACACAAATAATTCTCAACTGTCATTTGCTCAACATTGATGAGAATTTGGGACTTTTATGTTTGTGGAATGAATGCTGCTTTCTATGAAAATTATGGAAGAGTAAAAAACATAGTTTTTATAGTTGTTCCTTTCCTCTGAACTTTGGCAAAACCCACCCAGGAACAAAGGCACCTCTCCTAGGCTCTCACTTGCAGGGACTTGAGACCCTCTATTAACATTTACAAAGCCACGGTCACATTTGAAATGGAAAAGACCCTGAGAAACTTAGCATTGGTAACTCTAGTGGTGGGAATTTGGAGCCAGGTTGAAAGGAAGAGTCTGTGGAAGGGGTGGGGGTGGTAATTTTATGGTGTTCAAGGACACTGAAAACCTTTGAGATTCAAGTGTACATGTTTTCCTTACTTCTTGCGAGAATACAACTCACTTTTATGTTTTATACTCATAGATGATTATTTGGTTCTAAGTCAAAGGCAAGCCTAATACATACTACAAAAGTTTTAACTGATATTGTTATTTATAAAAGAAAGTTATAAATTATGTAGATATCTTTACAGTCTAGAGTAGTCAGTTCTAAGTGACTAAGTCAGTGCTTCAGTGCCTATAAAGAAGATTATTTAAATGATTTTAGCTGCTTTCAGAATGAACAAATTCCTCAGCTAAAGAAGATGTAAATGAGGATAATTTTGTTTTAAAAGCTTAAAAAATACTTTCAAAGATTACTATAACTTAAAAACCTATCAAGGTGAATTCTTGGGCTGTATCTTGCATCATAAAATCAATTTGGAAACTTAATTTAATGAGCTTAACTGTCGATATTTGCCAAGTTAATTCAAGAATATCGTATTCTCCCTTTTTGTGCAGTGTAGACACAGCCTTTTGGGCTGGAACAAGCTTTGTTACTCATAAGCCAATGAACTGAATTCTGATGAGAATTGTGCTTTGACGTAGGATGTGAACCAATACTAAACCTGCCTCAGGGTCTTGGAAGAGACCTTAAAAGTGGCAGCCAAAAGAGGTGGGGACTGCACCAAGCAAGAAGGAGACAGAAGTTTCTGCTGCAAACGATCATTAATGGATTTTTTTGTTTTTATCATGACTTAGTACAATCAGATACCTCAGTAAATCATCGATCATAAAGTTCTTCCTTGTATTTAGTAAAAAATCAGAATTGACATACATTTAAAATCTTTCTACACCTTCTCAGAGTCTGATCACCGTAAAAAATATATGTGAGTTGCCTCATTCTTGTTGTTTGTCAACTATTTTAGAATTAGATGTGGGATGCCGTGGTGAGTTAAGAGTTGGGTTTTGCATTGTGTAGAAAACTTGTGACTGTTACATCTGTGATGCCACCAAAGCTGTCTTGTAGATGATGTGCAGTTGTATTTTTAGATCCAGTGTTAATATAATGTTTAACTGAGAGATGTTGAAATTTTTGAGCTTTTAAAGAAATGCTAAGATTTTAAATGAAACGGAGTCCTAAAATATTGTTTTGCTAGCTCAATTAGACATAGTTTCAAAGATAGTTTAATTGAAAGTGATGTTATGATGAGTTTTTTACCCATATAAACTCTGCTTCTAAATATTTTATTTAAAAATTTTTCTTTCAAATTCTAAGGCCTGTGGACGTTTGCATCCAATTACTAGTATTCATATGAGCTAGATTCTAAACTCGTTTTTATGTAACCTACACTTAAAAGCAGTTCTAGCATTTCTCAATTTTATTCATATTTGCACATTAAAATATTAAAAAGGGAGTTACTTTCCATGGTTTTAAAATGATGTAAATGGGTAATAAAAAATGGAAGTGGTTTTATTTTATTTGCTATTGTCTGTTTTTGGATTTGTTATTTGTTAGGACAAAATGAGGTAGCAATCTAAATTCTTAATCTTATATATATATTGATTCTTTTATAATGTTTAATAGTGTTTATATGTCTACATTGTTGGTTAAAGGCTCGTTTCAATCTCTTTTAAATGCTGTGTTTAATTAAGTTCTATTTGAATTGCCGTTCACTAGGGAATATGTCTACCTTTGTAGAGTTCTTAATTTAGTGCCAAATTCCTAGTTCCATGTTCAAAAATCATTTACTGTTACTGATAATGACAATAAGTCATTTGATTTTACACATTAAGAAAAAAATATTTTTGAAGTCTAATTTTCTATTACTCAACGTAAGTTGTTGATGCTACTGAGATTTTTGATCATGGAATCAAAGAGGAATGAATTATAAAATGAAGTCTTTCTTGCACAAGTGTGCCTAGCAAGAATACTCTTTAGAGCATGCTTATTCACTCTACAGAGAAAGCTTTTTTTTTCCCCCCCCAGAACGATGCTAACATAGGTACATGCTTTATTGTTTGGTTTTTGAAGAAATTACTCTAGGCTAGAAATGAAGAAAATTTTAGTGAAATTTTTATTTTCGTCAAAATTTAGCATGTGGACTTACTATTTCTGTAATATAATCATTACTATAATGTCAATATAATGCAGCATTTAGCCTAGTAAAGAATAAAGAAACTATAAGATGGCCTGAGAAGTGGCAGCAACATTAATTTATATTCTAACAAATTGAATTATCTTTTAAGAATTCTTCATGATGTGATTTGATTTTTGACCATTTTCTTTATGTGTAATGATAGGAAATGAATATTTTCCTCTGTATTCCATGAAGGATGCACTTTTAAGAACAAGCAATATAATATTCATATCAAATATACTCTGATTTTTAATGTTCTATGGTAAAATTATGGTTTTCAGGGCAGCAAAAGTAGGATCCATTCGCCAAAGATAAATAGAAGGGAAGATAAGAGATTTTCTTTTAGCATCGCCATCATCAAAATGTATTTTTGTTAATATGTTAACAATGTACTTATTGACTTCCTCTACTAAGAACTGTCTGGTTAAGAAACAAACTATTAATTATAGAAGACATGTTCCTGCCTGAACCTGAAAACTTAGAAACCTCATGTAAAGGAAAGCTTTTGAGTAGACAGTGAGAACACCTGCAGATAGTATGTAGCCAGAGCTGGCAAAAATACACTAAAGCTACTGTGCAATTTCTTCTACACTCTAGGGCTTTGAAACCATAAGTCTTCTTGTCCACCTATTTTTCTCCAACAAACTGTGAATTATATGCTAACAGTAGAACCAGAATATTGGAATATATTGACGGCATGTCTGTGATTTCCTTTGAATGACCAGAAAGGAGGGTCTTACTGACTATCCATATAAATGTGCAGAGAAACACATTTTTAAGTATGTAATTTCAGAATGAATAGGTGTGTCTGTGTCCACATGCCATCCCACCCATATGATGTGGCTACACATGCAAAAGTCACTAAGAACATACGATCACGAGAAAGTCATCTTTTACTATAGTTACAATGTACATTCTTTCCTTCCTGTCACGTGAGTGAACTTTGACAACTACCTGTCCTGTGGTATTAACCCACTTGGAGAGATTCTTGGGTGAAGAGGACACACTACAACATTGGAGAGCCATAGTTTACTCTGCTTACTCTTTTCATAGAAGAAAAATGAGTCAAATAAGATGTAAAATAAATATAAAATACTATATTATATCTATAAATCCATCTCCAACCTCAATATGAGCTGGGATAGATAACACAATTCCAAAGGAAGGTATTGCATGCCAATAAACTTTGAATGACATGTTTGCAACTTTTAAGTATTACTTTCAGTTTAGGGTTTTACATAGTTTATGACCTAGACATATCAGAATCCTGCTACATGTGCTTCATTCATTTATTCATCCAGCAATGCCAGACTGTTACTCAGAAACAAGTTCTTAAACTTATTAATTTGTGTATGCACTGCTTCCTCCACACCCCCTAGATATTCAACAAAAGCATCCCTTCACTTAATCAAAGTGCATTTGCTTTGTTTGTCCCAAACTCCATCAATATTCTCTCAGAGAGAGCTGGCAAAGAATAACCAGCCAAAAGCAGTAAGTGAATTGAATTGGCTATTTAAACAAGTATTATTGATATCATCCCTTTAAAAATCCATGAATTTGTTTGCTGAGGAGGACAGTCCTAAAATGCAATATAAGTAGATTGGAGGAGGGCCTGATCTCTCCAGTAGGAAAAAAATTACATAAAAACAATAATAAAAATGTGCATAGAGCATTGACATTTGTCATCAGCTGTTCCAATTGATGGATAAAAAACTTGACCCCTTCAAAGCATGACTTCTCTCAGGGTCACATAACTAGATAGTGGCAAAGCAAGGAATGAAACTAAATTCTGCCTTCCCTTTTTTACCCTTCTACCCTATCTCCCCATCTGCCTAGAAGAGCTCCAATTTACACGCTACTGTTTTTCCATGTAATTATAGTTTTCCTGTACATTCTATGCCCTGGTTTGTATGATAAATCAGATGATTGTGTCAAATATTGAATAATATGATAAATATAATAAAATATAGGAAGAAGAGAAGAGTGGAGAGGTAGGGTAAGATTTATATTCAATGAATAGAGAAATAGAAGTAGAGAGGAAAAACAAGAAGAGATAAAACAATGATGGAAAATGTAGAGAAAAATTGGAAATAAAGTAGGTGATTTCAAACTACAGAGGAAGAAAAAGAAGTAACTAATACATTTTAAGACGCAAGTTATTCTGAGAGTCATGAGGATCCTAGGAAGCAACAGACCGACCACCACCAGATTAGAAAGTGACCATGGCTGGCCGTCTAATTCAGGGCATCATAAATGCTCTTTAGCTTCTCCAACAGCTTGTGCTTTCATATAACAATGCAAGATGACAGGCGAAAATGCCACATTCACTTGAAGTTTATATAGACTCACTCCCTGAGGGGAGTTGTATCATTGAACAAAGATTTCTTTTTTTTTTTTTCAATTATGGCTTTTCTCTTGAGCAATGGGTATATTCCAAGCAGTTCTGCATTCTACTACCCCCATGTGTGCAATGAATCTCAGGGCTTAGGTAAAAATCCAAGTGTCCCTCTGCACACTGAACAAATCGAACGCATCATTAGGGTCAATTCATTAGCCATCATCTGGGTCAAAGGTCTGACTACTGGATTGCACCTATGTGTAGAGTCAAAACAGAAAACAAGGGCGCCTGGGTGGCTCAGTCGGTTAGGCATCTGACTTCGGCTCAGGTCATGATCTCATGGTTTTGTGAGTTTGAGCCCTGTGTCAGGCTCTGTGCTGACAGCTCAGAGCCTGGGGCCTGTCTCACTCTCTCTCTCTCTCTCTCTCTCTCTCTACCCCTCTCCCACTCATACTCTGTGTCTCTCTGTCTGTCAAAAATAAATAAACATTAAAAAAAATTTTAAAAAGCAGAAAACAAGGCCAACCAACAACAGTAAAACAACAGAGAAACTGACATAAGGTTATTTAAAAAAAAAAAATTGCTCAACACACAAAAAATAAACAATTTGAGAAGTCTACAACTCTTAATTCCATGAAATAAAGGCCATTCTAATAGCAAAAGGGTAAAAGAAAAAAAAAGGTTACTTCAAAAAAGAACTAATTTTTTAATGGATTAACGTTACCTAATGAAAAATTACACTTTTGGAGTCCCTTCTCTTTTGTTTTTCTTTCTTTCTTTTTTTTTTTTTCATTGCCCAAGTTTTACCACTGACCAAGTTTGAAGAAACACTGATCATAAACCCTCTTCTGCCTGTAACTAGATCAGACTTAAAAGATACCAAAGAGGAAAAGATTCCATCTATTTCGAAGTAATTCTGTCAAAGGAGATTCTTAGTCAATCTTTAGCAACCTTTGTATTGATTCTTGTAATTTCTAAACTAAGTTTCAAGTACTAACCTGAAACCTGGTTTACTTCATTAAGTTCTCAGTGGAGAAGAAGTAACTTTTACCATTCTTCATATAATAATAAGTGTAACTCTTTACACAGTATTAAGCTCTCCTCAGTCTCAGCTGCTTTAGTCCTCATAGCTATTTCTCCCAGATTCAATTTTCCATTCATTCTTCCTCTTGGCACAGGGAGGTTCTGGGTGCTGGGTGTGCAGTGAGAAAAGCATTCATACTGTGCACTCAAACATGTCTTGTGCAAACAGGGCTGTGATTAAGTGCTACTCCTATAACCCAGTGAGAAAGGGATGAAAGACAGCATTCCAACCTGTGTGAACTGTAAGAGATCTGGGAGACCTGACTGGGAGAGTTGAAGGTCTTTCTCAAGGCACAAAGGACAGACGCCGTGAGTGGTGCTGGAGAGTGCAAGCCAGAGCTGGGGGGGGGGGGGGGGGGGTTGGGTCAGACTGCCCAGATCCCCAGTTTCTCGTTTTATGTGCTTGGGACTCCACCACTCCGACTCTGGTTCTGTAACTGTAAAATGTGTATAATAACACAATTCTTCAATTGCATTGTTTTGAGAAGTAATAATTAAATGGGTTCAGGAAATGTGTGGCATAGGCCTCTAGGCACAGAAAACAGCACCCACGCCTTCCATTGAGTTTTATTAACCTACTACCTCATACAGTAATTTTATTTTTTGTTATTTTCTTAAACTGAAGTAGAGTTGACACACAGTGTTACATTAGCTTCAGGTGTACCAGAGTGATTTGACAAGCCTATATGTTACCTTGTGTCACAGTGTAGCCACCATCGTAACACAAATTTTAGCAGTGTTTAAGAAATAGCAATTGGCGGGGCGCCTGGGTGGCTCAGTTGGTTGGGCATCCGACTTCGGCTCAGGTCATGATCTCACGCTCCGTGAGTTCAAGCCCTGCGTCAGGCTCTCTGCTGACAGCTCAGAGCCTGGAGCCTGCTTCAGATTCTGTGTCTCCCTCTCTCTCTGACCCTCCCCCGTTCATGCTCTGTCTCTCTCTGTCTCAAAAATAAAAAAATTAAAAAAAGAAATAGCAATTGGCCACTTCGCTATTAGACTACTGGTATTGGTATATCTATACTTGTATCAAACTACTAGACTTCTATGTTGACCACACTATCTTACTTCCGAATAGCGGTTTAATTATCACCAAAGCAGCACTGGAAAATTACAGCCCTATCCTATGTCTTTGACGAAGAACACAGGCATTTCTGTTTGAACACATCTTGAAGATGGCTGCAGCATCAGGCAGCCAGGCTTGGTCGGCTATAAAAAGAGACGTCAATGGTGTGCACTGCAGGTGAACTGAGTGCTAATTCAAGGTTGGTAAATAGGTGGTGGTATAAAGGTTCCCTAGATTTCCTAAATTTTACTCATATCAAAAACTGAAACTTTTTACCTAACACGCCTGGATATTCAGAGAAAATGTTGTTACAAAATGCAAATAAGCAGGATTCAATTCATTCCCTCACATGACTGCCTGCTACCTCCGAGGCATCCTTCTCCACTGAGCACCAGCACGCAGGCCTCTGGCACAGCCCTTGTGCTCTAGGACCGCACCCTAGGACCTCACGTCGCAGTGCAGTTGGCTTCGACACCTGAACACTGTGGCCCTAAAGTTTGTTCTAGGGGAGCTTAGCATGTCATAGTCCCACGCTATCCTGCCTGGAGTGCGTTAACGCCAGTGAGGGTGCTTGAAAGTGTGCACCGACCCACACTTCTATTTGAATCACAAATCACTGATGATGTGCCATATCCTTGTTAAAATGAAGATGGTGTGTGTGTCAGTGTGTGTGTGTGTGTGTGTGTGTGTGTGTGTGTGTGTGTGTATGTGTGTGTGTATGTACACACGTGAGCACCAAGGCAGTGTTTGTGGCCCTAGGTTGGTATCACAAGTGAGGCAGGGCACAGTCATATTACAAAAACTGCCATCTGACTTCTCATCTATAAGCTGTGAAAAAAAAGTTTATATTCACATATAACACAGATTAAGGTTTTAAGAGCTTGGTAGGTTCAAGTTAAAGAGGCTAAATAAAAAAGGCAATAAAACAAATAACAAGTTTCACTTTCAGAGCAACAAGCGTAGCTCAGGGTAGGGGTTGCTTTTGCTTGAAAGCAAATACAACTTACTAGATGTGTGACCTTCAGCAAGGTAACTGTCCGTGTCAGGAAAAATGGAAATTTTGGTCTCACAGTCTCAAGGCATTGTAGGTACCGTGCTTAGCATAGCACTTGGCAAATAGTAGACATTCAAGTAAAAGGAACTGCTGTTGTTATTATTATTATTGTTATTATTATTTATACCCCTCACCCCACCTGGGATGTTTGCATTTTAAAATTGAGCTGTTGGACAATGAATATGTTAATTCAATGGAAAGAACCTCCAGTGATACAATTTCTAATTCTCTGGTATGGAATTAAAGGAGATGCACAAATTTGTGTGGAATATGCTTTAAGAAGAAGTGAATAGAAATGAGGATGACTGTAGGTCTAGGATGCACAACTGTAAGAGTGTGCATGTGTATGTGTGTGTGTGTGTGTGTGTGTGTATAAATTCTGCTGTAAATGACCACGCAAATGTGGAAATTAACATAGCAAATTCTCTGCTTCTGCTCATCTGATCCCTCAGAATTTTTCTGCTCTTTAAGTGATGAAATTATACATGCTTTCCTCCCACTCCCTCTTCAACATTTTCCTCTCCTTTAAAAAAAAAAAAACTTTTTAAATGTTTGTTTATTTTTGAAGGAGAGAGACAGAGTGTGAGTGAGGGGGAGGGGCAGAGAGAGAGGGAGACACAGTATGTGAAGCAGGCTCCAGGCTCTGAGCTGTCAGCACGGAGCCTAACGCGGGGCTTGAACTCTCGAACCTTGAGATCATGACCTGAACCAAAGTTGATGCTTAACCACCTGAGCCACCCAGGTGGCCCCACATTTCCCTCTCCTTTGATTCCTGTAGCAGGCAGAGAGCCCATGATACCTCTTGTGTTGGTTTCCCCACTGTCTTATGCTTGAGTATGGAATTGTCCCCATTATATTCCAAATTCGAAAAGATCACTTTTATTATGTGTATTCACCCAAAGTACAGTGTGGGCTGAAAAGAGGTAATATTTATTAATAATATTCCTATGGACAAAAGTCAGTATCTTCAAAAACGTAATCATTTCTGGGGCATCTGGGTGGCTCAGTTGGTTAAGTGTCCGACTTTGGCTCAGGTCATGATCTCACAGTTAATGGGTTCGTGCCCCACATCGGGCTCTGTGCCGACAGCTCAGAGCCTGGAGCCTGCTTCAGATTCAGTCTCCCTCTGTCTCTACCCCTGCCCCACGCATGCTCTGTGTGTGTCTCGCTCTCTCAAAAATTAATATTTTTAAAATTAAAAAAAACAACAACAAGCATTTCCAAAAAACCCTCAGAGACACAGTCAAGTGAACTTCAGAAAATAAGATGAGCAAATCAAATAACATTTTAAAAGTGATACCCTCAGTGTCCTGGAAAAGTAAGTTTCTTCATTTGCTCATCCACTGTCTTCTTTCTGTGTCATAAGGAAGAGAAAGAAAAGGGTTCAAGCTAACATGAAAGACTGAAGCCACAGGCACCACAGCAATGCCCAGTGTTAGGAGAACGCAGAGGGATTTCTGTCCCAGGAGAGACGGGGACGCCTGTGTCTCGTGTGTCTTCAGGCTCTGGAGTCAAGGCAGGCCTGCAAGGACCTCCAGGAACAGACTCAGCGCTCTGTAATGAGTATTCCAGGGAATCAGGCTTTCCTGGAAGAAACAAATTAGTGTGAGAAGCCAGTGCTGTGCAATTTCAGTTTTAAAAATAGCCAAGTGTTGTTAAGGCTGCGATGTGCATGGGAAAAAAAAGGAAGCCCTTGTTAATATTTGCCTCGGCTTTCACATGGAAACAGAGGAGCTACACTCAAATTCTTCCCTGGCAGCTATTGCCAAGGTCATAAGGTTTGTATCACTTGGAGTCACTTTTTGGCCCTTCCAATGACAACGTTTGGGGGCATTGTGTCCCCTTTGATCAAATTGGTCTCGCAGTAAAGAACAGCCAAGTGAGGGCTCTGCCTCTTTCACTTAGGACCAGGGCTGTGCTTAGCTGTCGTCTCAGCCCTTCATTTGCATAATTGCCCTGGGAGGCTGGCAGGGACGCTCCCTGCAGCCGTGCCTCTGCTGACTGCAGAGACCCCACCTGGCACTCTAAGTTGGTGCGTCAGCATTTTAGGGAGGAATGAATGAAAAATCAATCAGGATGACTGCAGTGGTACCATGCACAACTCTAACCTAGTTTGTCCATAATCTTCAACTCTTGACCATCGACCCAAGCAGTGTTTAAGATGGTAAGTGAATCTGTAATAAATGTGCTGCTTTTACTTAATCAGGGATTTTTGTTTGTTTCTCCTTCTTCTTCTTCTTCTTCTTCTTCTTCTTCTTCTTCTTCTTCTTTAGAACAAGCAAATCCAACTTGCTTAGGAATCCACATGTAAAATGAATGACGATGTCAAGTTTCATGCAAATATTTTTCATTCGCTCCGGTTTAAGATTCAGTTTCTAATTAGACCCGGTGATACTCACGTGCAGGGCAGCTATGTCAGATGGTGGTTTTGTTAAGTAATACTTCAAATTCAGAGATCAAAATAATTTTTTAAGTCTTTTTATATCCTTGCCATATCTTTTTGTAACTAACTGTAACTCTCTATATCAAAACAATACTGATTTACATCTCTAGATTTACAATTCTGCAAAGATAGAGTTAAACACTATTTGGACTCTGGCTGCATAAGGGAAACTGGAATTGTTCAAAGCTGCAGTCTTCAGCTCCCAAAGACAGCTACAGTAACTTTCTGAACAGATTGGGTTAAATATTTTTACAGACCCATTCTATGATGATAAGGCGGTAATAAGTTGTGCAGTGCAACACTCCAAAGGGTTCCAAATCTCACAAGCCTCTTTGTATGTGATGCTCTCACAGTGAAGAAGATTCTTTGGGTTATAAAGATGATGAAGAGTCTACTTCTCCTGGTGCTGATTTCAATCTGCTGGGCTGATCATCATTCAGACAACTATACTCTAGATCATGACAGAGTTATTCACATGCAAGGTAAGAAAACGCAGGTTCTCATATGAAAGTCAAATTAATTTCAAGTTACTTGGAGTTGGGGTGCTTGGTTGGTGTTTCTTAATTTTAGCTCTGCTGCATTGGCTTTTTTCTTTTCCTTTCTGTTAACTGGTGAACATGCTTTTCTGGTTTTTGAATGCTATTGCATTATAGTAAAGAATTGAGGACAATTAAAGCAGAATGGCTTAGGAATGTCCAACCGCAAGGGGCTGATGCAATTTGTTCAGGGCTTTTTACTACAGTTGGTGTCTTCCAAGTAGAATGAAGGGCATAAAGTTTATTTAAATGTAAGCAAAAGGAGGGAGAAATAGGAAGTAAAACTCACGATGGAAGGTCATTCTGTTCGAGTAATCATTAAGAAAAACCGTGTGAAAATGAAAGTGGGACAAGCTAAGGTTCAGGAAAGAGTAACTCACTTTACGACAATCTCCTCTGGCAAAGCTTTAGTTCCCATAGACCAATGTGTTGCCCCTGCATATTTTGCAGCTCAGCTGAATCCTAAGCTTGAGAGCTGTAGCAGGATTTAAGGCTGCAGTAGAATGCAGCTGTTTCCTCAGTCCCAGCTTCAGACGAGGGACATCCTGCACTAAGAAAGCCGACAGACTTATGCAATAAGAAAAAGATAGTTTGCAGCTTCTCTCTTTGCCCTTGTAGGCTGAATAATTAAAATAAGAATTATAGACTTTAACAGTTCAAACACACCAAGATATTCATTTTAGATGAGCTCGGTTTGAGGACCAGAGGTATTGTAAGTTTGCTAAGAGACATAAAACATTAAGTTACATCTTCAAGGTCGAAAGCGTAGCCTCCAAAAACCGCATCCACTGTTGGAAAGTATGGTTGGCGAAGGTCAAATGCTAGTCTGGCTAGAAGTATTTTCCTGTATGTATATTATGACCACACAAATCGAATTCTGAATTTGATGACGTCTAGCTATTTTAGACATCTCTCTTTCAGTTCTCTTTGCTTCCCGCAGCTTTAAGTTTTCCAATGTTGGACCATGAAAAGGAATTATATAATCATAAATTTTACTATGCAAGCTGCTGACTCAGCTGTTTCCTTGAATGTGTATAGTAGAATCCAGGCTGTCTCCCAAAGACTATACGGTGTTTACACATAGAGATTTTCTAATGAGGGATAACATCCTTTAACATCTAATCACAGAATTAAATGCAGCCAAAATAGGAATACCTAGTCATTAACAATAGCAGTTTGAAGCGCTCTATAAAATAAATTCTAGCTGTGGTTTCAAGTAATTATTAAATTCCTGTGACATTATGAACTATGTACAAACCATTTAGTCTAAAGTGCACCCAGAGTATGCAAATATTGTTTTTAAAACGTGTTAACATGTTAAAAATTACTCTGGGGAGTCTCTAAGACTCAAGTTATCTCAGCAAGGAAAACTTGGTTGGCTCCTGCCTTTCCAACCCATATATTCTGCTGAAATTTAGTGCAAAGGAATTTCTTACACAGGGATCAGAATTATCCAGATCATTTGCATACACTACCCAACTTTTTTAAGTGACCTGGTAGTCCACCTCATTTTAATTGTAAATTCCTATTCTTAGAAAGTTACTCACAGCTTTCAAGTAATAACACTCATAGGCCTATACTTTGCTTATGGAAGTTGTTACTGAAAGGTGATTTGGGACAGTATTGGGATGCTAGGTCCATAAGTCAGAATTTATTTTAAAATTGCTCTAAATATTCATCATCGTTACTTTTGTTTAATAAAAAGTTTTCTTTTTCCTTTATGATTGTACTCAGATGGAACTTTCATATTCTTCAATCCTTCAGAGAAACACTTCCAGTGGTCTGCCACAATTTCCATTGTCTTTTACAATACAAAAGTAAAGCAGACAGCAAAGTAGATAATCACTGAAGTAGGCAACCTTCATTATTTGCTGAAATACTACATTATTTTTTCACATTTGGAACTGTTATTAATCAAACTTGGCCCAGAAAGGATTCAAGGGAGCTGAAATCCTTGTGAATTTTCTATGAATTTTGCAGTCAGATGATTAAATTAGGAATCTAAATCTCAGATTCCTGAACTGGACTGAAGAGCAGTATATGCTTCTCTCAAGGATAGAAAATTGCTCAAGATTCATGTTACTGCAAAAATACTTCTTCTATCTCCCATTTTTCATTATATATCGATTTTTGTATTCTAAGTTCTCCAGGCCTAAATAACACCCAGAGGAATAATGCTCATCACCCTCAAATTCTCCTTGGCTGCAATGGTAAAGATGTTCAACACTTTAATACATCCTTGAATCTCATGCATAAGAGTTACCTAATTAATTTTCTGAAGGCTTCCTGCCAATTTTGTTTTAGAAGGTTCTTTGGAGATATAGGCACAAAAAAACTTAATCTGGGTTTTTTTTTTAAAAAAAGTCAGATTACCAGGAAAAAAAAAAAACAGCAAGGGTAGGTCCCTGTCCAAAGTGTTTCTAGTGAAAAGAATTTTCTGGTGATGAAAAGTCTCCCAGATTCCCATGGGGGGAAACACAGCTTTAAATAAAATTGCACGCATACTAATTTATTCTTTTTTTTTTTTTCTTGAATCAATTTGGTTACACAAGAAAGCAAATGTCACTTGTCCATAAAGTCTGCTAAAAATGAGCAGTCAAGATATTACATTGGCTGTCATACACTGCTCTCAATATAGGAGAGGGCCATTTTCTCAAGTACTTGTACAGAAAGAGACAGTTCTCATTAATGCCTTCTCCATAACCCTCTCAACTAATGGATTATATTCCTCATTTCATAATGTGCCTAGTCAAACAACTTCCAAATCCTTTGAAACTTGAGATCTTTGGGAAGGATTTTGTATGGAAATCCAAAATACACAGAAGTAAAATTTTTTAAATATTTGGGTCAGGCCCAAAAACTCTTTGTGTAGGCTTTCAATTACTAGTAGAAGTTCAGAGATGATGAATATGCTTTTTAAAGTACAAGTCTTAAGACAGAAGAGAAATGTTGTGGTCCTTTTCCCATTGACCAATGTGAAAAGCAAAGCAGGTACAGTTATCCTGAACATGTAACTGTTTGACCTTATCCAGGTCAGAGAGCCAGCACTTCCTGCCTCTGGTGTTCAAGAGAAGGTCTGATGGCAAGTTCAAGAGTTTTACCCATTATGCCACTTACTGGCTTTAGCACTTGGACAATTGATCTCTTCAAGTCTCAGTTATCACATCTAGGAAACTGGGCATGATCACTGATTCCAAAAAGTTTTGTGAGAATTAAATTAGGTAATACATGGAAAAGTGCTTAGTACTAAACCTGGCACACAATAAGCTCCCGCTAGATAATAGTTGTTGTCGTTGTGGTTATTACTTCCTAACCATCATGGAAAACTGGTTTTTATGGGTGGAGGGGATGGGCTAAATGGGTGATGGGGATTAAGGAAGGCACTTGTGATGAACATAAGGTGTTGTATGGAAGTGTTGAATCATTAAATTCTATACCTGAAACTAATATTGCAATGTATGATAATTAGCTGGAATTTAAATAAAAAGTTGAGGGCCGCCTGGATGGCTCACTCAGTTAAGCGCCTGACTTCAGCTCATGCCATGATCTTGCAGTTCGTTGAGTGTGAGCCCCGCATCAGGCTCTGTGCTGACAGCTCAGAGCCTGGAGCCTGCTTTGAATTCTGTGTCTCCCTGTATCTGTCCTTCCCCAGCTTGTGCTTTGTCTCTCACTGTCTCTCAAAAATAAACAAACATTTAAAATAAATAAATAAATAGTTGTGAAAAAAATAATAAAAATAATAACAGCAGCAGCAACAACAACAACAAAACCCTGACTTTTAAATAGAAAAAGGAGGGGCGCCTGGGTGGCTCAGTTGGTTGAGCATCCGACTTCGGCTTGGGTCATGATCTCACGGTTCGTGAGTTGGAGCCCCACGTCAGGCTCTGTGCTGACGGCTTGGAGCCTGGAGACAGCTTCAGATTCTGTGTCTCCCTCTCTCTTCCCCGCTCATGCTCTGTCTCTCAAAAATGAATAAACATTAAAAAAAATTTAAATAGATAGATAGATAGAGAGATAGATAGATAGATAGATAGAAAAAGGAGCACAAATACCAGTGGAAAACCAGTGGTTATCTTTTCAAATTCATTTGTTAACAGAACCATATCATTACCTTAGCTCTAAGGGAGTAAACATTTTATAAGTTGCCTCTTTGTCCTCCTTAATTTCACAATTTAAGATTTGTTCAACATTGTTAAACATCATCTTATAATTTTTACTTTCCTATGGAAACTGAAGCTTTCCAAACATAAGTAGTATTTCCCTTAACATACTTACTAGGTAAACACAGATAAACTACTTTAAATTTTTTGAAAGAATATTAAAAGGAAAAGATAATGTGTACCAGGAACCCTTGACAGAAATGGACATTCCCACTCACTGCGGTTGGTCCTTCCATTCGCTGTGTGTCCCAAACGACTCCTCTGTTCCAGTTTAATGTGCGTTCCTTTTTGCTAACTAACGTGCCTCCCTTGCCTCATCAGACCGTGAGCTTTGTAATACCCCAACTGTATAGTAGTGCTTGGCACCTGGTAGGTGCTTAACATACGTTTGTTGAAAAATGAGCGAGTGTAATGAGATACTTCCAAATTATTGCTATCACAATGAACATTTAAGTCCTGTGTCATTCACAGCATTTAGCATATGTGACACTTTACACTAGAGGATTGCTTCCATTCTGTAATGTTGGCATAAGTTAAATCATAGTTTATAGAATTTGAGAATTCAAAAGAACTAGTGTAGATCATCTAGATCAATAGTCCATTGTACAAATGAAGAAATCAAGACTCACAGCCTTTAGTTGCTTGTCCCAGGTTGCATGGCTGATGAGGGAATTGACTCTCAGCTAATGCCCTCCCTTTCTTCAAATCTGGGCTCATTTCTCACTTTCTTAATGAAATTTCTCTCTCAGCAGCATTCTGCCCCTCCTCGGACACCCCGATCTCTCTCACACCTTCTCTTCCTTTTCTCTGTAGTGCTGATTATCTACCCTACTTATTGTTTTTAATGTTTATTCATTTAATTTTGATACACACAACATGAGCAGGGGAGGGGCAGAGTGAGAGAGAGAGACAGAGAATCTGAAGAAGGCTCCAGGCTCTGAGCTGTCAGCACAGAGCCCAGTGCGGAGCTCGAACCATGAAGCAGGACATGATGCCCTGAGTCGAAGTCAGGTGCTTAAATGACTGAGCCATGCAGGCACCCCTCTACTCTACTTATTTTTATGTAATTGTATCCATCTCTGCTTCATGTGTCCATCCACTCCACAAGGGTAGATAGGGATCTTCGTCTGATATATCCAGTCACCTAAACCACTACCTGGCACATAGTAGGTGATCAATACATGTTTGTTGAATAAATGCAAGACCAGCATCCAGGTACTTTTTCTAATCCAGCCCTATTCAGTGTTACCAAAGCCATGAGGTGTCTTTCTAGTTCGTGGAATGACAGGCAGTCGAGGAGGAGGAGGATTGGGAGTGTGGTAGCAAATTTTGTTTGCTTGTATGCATGGCTCCCATACTGCACACAGCATGTTACGCTCCATGAGAGTCCACCAGAGGCAGGAGGCAGCAATCTTCCTGATGTGTGTAGGCAGCTTTGAAGAGTGTTCGATTTATGTTTGGTCACTGCAGTGCTATCCTGTTCCTTATGTAATATCTGCAGAGTTGGGATCTGGTGGTACAGAGTGGATCACAGTGGGTGGAATGAATTTAATAATGTATGATCACAAACCGTCTGCAGAGCCAAAGTTTAATGTGAGAACGAGATAAGTGTTATTCCAGCTTAATTTTCTCTCTTCCACTTAAAACTCATTTGGACTCTGAGTCTGTCTTGAAAAGTTAAATTAATTCATTTTTGTAGTTTTGAGGCAGAATAATGCTATTTGGCACAAATTTAAAATCCACAAAGATTAAGTGTATTTTCCAAGTCGCACTTACAGAAATATATATACTATTGATAATTCTATCTAGAAACTACTAGCTATAAAATATCAACAAAGTTAACCATAAAATTATAAAACTTAGCAACATCATGAGTATTGAACGAACTTTCTAAAATCTATTAGTTTACGATAGGACATAAAGCCAAATACGATAATAAGAACCAACTACATTAAACACAGGCCTATCATTTGGTCAAACTAAGAATATGAATATAATAAATGGCCATCAAAAGAAGGAAAATAATCATGTACTGCACACAAACGTACATGCACTTAGTGGGGCTGCTATAAGGGAATACCATAAATCGGGTGGCTTATAAATAACAGAAACTTATTTCTCACAGTTCTGGAGGCTGAGAAGTCCAAAATCATAGCACTGGAATATTTGGTGTCTGATGAGAGCTAGCTTCAGGATTCATAGAACAAGGTAGAAAAGAACAAGGTAGCCCTCCTGGCTCTTTTCTATAAGGGCACTAATCCCATTCATGAGGACTCATACTCATGACCTAATCACATACTAAAGGTTCTACCTCTACAAATCATTACTTGGGGATCAGTGTTCAACATATGAAAAAAAAATTTTTAAGTTTATTTATTTTGAGAGAGAGAAAGTATGAGTGGGGAGGGGCAGAGAGAGGGGGAAAGAGAGAGAATCCCAAGCAGGCTCCACACTATCAGTGTGGAGCTCGATGCAGAGCTCGAACTCATAAACTGTGAGATCATGACCTGAGCCAAAATCAAGAGTCAGATGCTTACTGACTGAGGCACCCAGCTCTCCTTAACATAGGAATTTTGAGAGCATACAGACATTCCGTCTGTGGCAAGCACCTACTCTTACAGGCATTGGGGACACAATGATGAACAGAACACACAGTCTTTGTCTTCATGCAGCTTTTCATCCAGTAAGAGGATGAAACAGACATTACTATGAATATAGAACTAAGGACTATGATAACTGATCGAAAAATTATGGAATGCTACAGAGAGAACACCATTACCTACTATTTCTTTTATTTAAACAGAAGCATTCAAAAAAGCAGTTTCTTTAAATTAGAAATAAAAGTCAAACATGGCAACACCTTTCTTCAACTATATAGTCCTGGATACACACACATTGTATAATTATACGTATATACATACATACTTAATGGTCATGAATAGAAAAGGCAAGGGATTAAGTGATTATAGATTAATATATAATTTCTATAAATTCCTTAATCTTGATTCAGAAATATGTATATTTTCATACCAACTTTGCATCTGCTAGCCCATGCCCAAGCGTTCCCTGCATTTGTGTGTCCTTTTGAGAAAATCTGCAGTCAGGCACTTGATGAACATTGGCCTCTTTCAAGCAAAGCACTGGGTTATTCTCTGAGGAAGGACAGACCATGTCCTCAGTGAGATTACCAACAAAATTATGGCAACAAAAAGTAACAAAAAAAGAACAAAGTAAGTGTTAAACAGAGGTGGAAACATGGAGAAAAGAGTAAACAGCTACTAAACAAAAAACTCTTATTGTTTAGAACTTTGTATCCATACTCACTAAAGTTTTTATCACTTAGTAGATTTAAACTCATAAAATACATCTTAAGAATATTTCTAAACTTGTTACTGAGTAACCTAGAATGCTGATTCTATGTTATTCTATAAAGCACATTAAAGCAACACATTTTATAATATTTCCAGGTATAAAAACCTACATTTAAAAATCTCTTGGGCCCGCCTGGATGGCCCAGTCGGTTAAGTGCCTGACTTTGGCTCAGGATGTGATCTCACAGTTCGTGGGTTTGAGCCCCATGTCCAGGCTTTGGGCTGACAGCTCAGAGCCTGGAGCCTGCTTCAGATTCAGTGTCTCCCTCTCACTCTGCCCCTCCCCAGTTCTCTCTGTCTCAAAAATAAATAAACATAAAAAAATGTTTTTAAATCTCTTCAGGTAGCAACAAATTCACACCAACAGCCATTGCTTTCTCTGTTCCATTCTGGGTGCTGATATGCGCAAATCATGCAGGAAACCAATAATTATTTGGAAACTTTCCCAAATAGTGAGAAAATCCATTTAATACAGAAACCTTTCCCTCTGGTTGCAGTTTTGCAAGAACCAATGTTGACTCAGCTAAAGCACTGACCTATAGCTTAATGGCTTAATGTTAAAGTAATTTCAACATGCTATGTTTCTTTGACTTTACTAGATATCAAGAAAAAATAGATTTAGATTTCTTTGTTGATTTGGCGCTTTATTTTAAATGTGAAGTAGAAAATTACTGTTTTAGGAGAGTCTTTTGGAATAGAAAAATCTACCAAAATGGTAAAAAGTTAAAATATTCAATTAGGGGTTATCAAACTGATAATATCCAGTGGGGATAAATCTTCGTTATGGAAATATTTTTATTTCAAAATGAAGACAATGAAAGAACAAGAAATGTAAAATTTCTATAAATCTTCAGAAATATTTTGTGTATATTGTAGTAGCACTAAACATATGTGCCCTCAAAAATGTAGTCAATACAAAGAGTAGGTATTTTAATCTTATTTAAATTACATATGTTGGTTACTTGACTTTTATGCTTACTCAGTGACTAGTTACCACATGTATGAGCTCTGAGTAGTATGTTCTCACACACTTATGGATTATTCTGTGAAGTATATTGAACAACTGAAGTTAAACAAGAATTCTCCAGAACTACCTTTTCCAACCCTGCCCACTCAGAAGGGTCAGGGACATTAAAGATAAAAACACATAAAGTCTACAGTCCATCACATATGAAATTAACAAGGCATGTTAGAACAGGGAGCATTCACTATAGTCAAGTGGGTCAGTTAGGTGAAGAAGGAAAAAAAGGAGTATCCTACCTTGTTTCTAAAGAGGGATCATAAACTTTAAATAAGAACACCACTGAAAATCTATCCTTGAAGTATGGAGATTCCCACTTCTAGATGATTCTATTTGTAATCATGCTTGCTTTTGCCTTATTCCTGGAAAGCATTGGAAATGATGTCTGTGTATTTGGCTCAGAGTTACAGAGTTATTCACTGAATTATAGTGAAAGCACAGGTGAACAAGAGATGTGGAGGTTGAAGATAGGTAGGTTTCCTTATAAGTCACGATAGGCATTATGTAAATTTCTTATGTTCTTAGTTACAGGACTCTATTTTTTCACTATGGATTTTTGATTATCTGTGGCTAATTATGTTGGTAAGAAAAAATAATTAACATCTTCACACAAGTTTATTTTTCCTGTTTTGTTTTTTTAAGAATAGATGGGTAAATTTTAAAGTTTTCTTCCCTAGTGTAATGTGGGTTATGAATAATTATTACTTTCTTTTGAAAAGTATCATAAGTTATACTGATAGGTTTTAAATCTCCAAAATCTGCATATAATTATTTTTAATTCTCACTTTGCTTTTTCTTTTATCACACAATCATTAACAAGGAGTCTTGTAGCGTAAAATAATGAAAAGCTGATTAGATGCTTAATACTGTACTTCCCTGAAATGTTTTCAAGGAAACAGAATACCTTATTTTAAAAGATGAATAAAGTAATGGGTTTTTGTAAACTGCCTACAGTGTACTAAGATTGTGAGGGGGGCCTCCAGGCGGGCATGGGATGAATTGCTGTAGAGGAGAGTCAAGCAGGGTTCTGTGAGCTGAGATCTGAATAGTAAGCAGGAACCAGTCACATCAAAAGCCAGGGACAGAGCACTCCAGGTAGAAAGAGTGAGAAATCCTAAAATTCTCTGTGATAGGACTAACATGGTGTCTTTAGGCTGGAAAGAAGCTGGAGGCACTGCAGCCTCACAGTGAAGAGGGTGTGACTTAAGATGAGTTGGAAGAGTAGGCAGGAGTGAGACCACATTGCTTTGTATTTGGTCTAGAGTTCAGACTTTATTCTAAAAGCATTTGAAAGTGGTTACAAGGTTTTGAGCAAGAGAGTAATGTCATATGGTTTACAAATACAAAAGTCCACATTAATACTGAATTATGACGTACCAAGTGGAAAGGTAAGATATTTAAGAAGGTCTTGTACTTTAGATGAGAAACTATGGTGGTGGAGATGAACCAATTAGAAAACAAAAGGAGTAGAGATAGATATAGAGATGAAGGGAAAGAGGCACATCAAGCTCAACTTCGAGATTTTGCCTTGAACAAATGAACGGATGGTAGAGGCATAAATAAATGGAGGAAAATTGGGGGAAGAACAGGTTTGGGCAGGGGAAGAGGGACTCTTCCCTCTATTCCCCGAATAGTTGTCTATTCGGCATCCAGTACATGCCCAGCAGAGAGTTGGATTTATTCATTTGGTGCTCAGGGAAAATTACACTGCTAGAAAGTTTTGGAATCATCAGCACACAGTGCTATTTATAGCCATGGATCAGCTGAGAACACCTAGAGAAGGAGGAAATGCAGGTAGAGATAAGGAAACAGCTCCGGTCTGAGCTTCAGAGGTGCTCAATACCAACAGGTAGGGGGAAGGAGGATGCAGATACCACATATTTGCTTCCCAGAGTCTGAATCCTGCTCACTGAAATGCGGTATTTTTTTTTTCATGTAACTTTTTTAAAAATCTAAATTAATTGCAAACATTTTAAAATTGGAGATATTTGCATGAAAATCTTCATTTCTAGCATCTGCTGAAAATTCCAAAGACCTGCTGTTTTTCAACCTGCATTCCCGTTGGACAACATCAGCAGGAATCGGTATCCTGCTCCCCTGCAGAATGGAGCATGCGCTCACCGCAATGGCATGGTCCGTTCCACTCCCTGTTGTTCTCAGCACCTTGGTGTTCCCATCACTTCCCTCAGCCTTGCCCACCTGGGCATTTGTGTTCAACTTACCTTTCATTTGTTTCAGCACTCAACTTAATACTTGAAACATTCTAGACTATCAATTTATGATTGTTTATTAACTAAAGAAGCAAAAGATCCCTTGTGCCTCCAGGGCTGACTCTGTGACAGTATTATCTTGATGTCCTGCATACTAAGTGAAGACTTTAACCATACTAGTGTATAAAACCAACAATGTCTTTTCTTCAAATTACGGATAATTTGACCTTACATTTCACCACAAAGTGGAAGTGGTCTGAGCAGAGACAAGTAGATTTGATCTCTACCCCTTTACCACATAAAGCCACATTTCCACTAATTAAAGAGTGTGTGGTTAATTACAGCCTAATGAAGATAAATGACTCATGCTAATGTTCTGGTTTCCCCATACCCTTTGAAAGAAACCTGTAGGACATTTAAAACCCTGAAAAGTATATTTTTATTAGGAATGTCATTCACCCTATTAGTGAAATATTCAAATTTTATTTTTTATTTTATTTTCCTGTAATGTATTCCCTAATCTCTCTATCACTATGATTTGGTTTAAAATAACAGTAATTAAATACTAGTTCATTATGCATAAAAGTCTTTGATAACATAAATTTAAAATCTGAAAATTGTTAACCAGAGTAGATAACGCTGAGTTGACAACGGTAGTAAGGTTATCTCTAGTCCTGGGGCCAGTTATATTGGATGAAGCAATGGCAATAATATAAGCTAATATTAACATTGAAAACCACTAACTATGTGTGATCCGCAACAGAAAATGCACTACCGTAGTCATCTCGTTTAGGACTCACCACAGCACTGAATGAAGGTGGTTATCCTCACTGAAGGTGAGAAAGGTTCAAAGCTTGCCCCTGGTCATATGGTTATTAAGGGGGAAGCTGAGATTCAGACTCAGGCAGGTTAATCCTCATGTTCCTAACCCAAAGGGGAACCAACTCTTGAAGACTGTTGAGCGAATTAATAGGTGAGAATGGCTCTCATTTTATTGTATTCCGTCGATACAACGATGTTTCAGAAGAAATCAAAACACTACAAAAAAACATTTGGTCTTGGACCCTGAAGAAACTATTCTTATGAACTATTCCTATTTCTTGGAGAAATCCTGCTACCATAGTGATTCTTAAGAGGAGTTAGAGGAGCGGGGTGGAGCAGGGGACAGCTGTCAATGAATACATGCCATCCCTGTCCCCAAGTGAAGACTGTCTGGAACCCCCAGGGAAATTGAGGAGGAGGCAGGAAGAAGTTAGATTCTATAGATGTAGATAGATTTGGGTTTTTCTGAAAAGGCTTCAAGGTGGTGGTCCCGGATGTACTCCTGTCCTGCTAAGAACTACTAGATTAGAAGAATCAAAGAAAGTTGATGAAATGTCAATTTCTCAGGAAGCAATACTTTCTAGGAACTGTCTTCTGAAAGAGCACAGGAAAGAAGCCAATGTGGAAGAGAGAAGCTGGTTTGCATACCTGGCACAATTTGGATCTCAGCAAATGTTGGTTAGTAAGAGTCACTGGGCACTTACGGTGTGTGAGGCACAAGGCTAAGTTCTAAGCGAATGACCTCATCTCACTCACACAAGAATCTAGGAAGAAGGTGGCTTGACTCCATTTTACTCAGGAGGAAACAGAATCACGGAAAGGTTAAGTAACACAATACAAGAGCCCATATGTTTAATCAAAGAATTATAACTACCAAAAACATACATGAACAAATCATGAACATGGAAAAACAAAGCCCACAAAGAACTTAGCAGACAGAGCTAAACACTCTCATCACAACTTACTTCTTCCTGCTAGAAAAACAGAGAAGAGACAGAGTATTTTTCAGGATATTAACACAGTTTCAGGTTTACCTCTGAGAACAAAGATTTTTACACTGTGTTCAATGGATGGATCCCTTAGAGCTACTTGGAGGCTCCTAATACCTATTTCAAGCAAAGAAGCTCACCTTTTATCAGATATATGTGGCAAAGGTTTGTCTAATATATCCTATGGGAAGAAAAAGTTCCACTGTCCCAAGGGAAAAAAAAAGGTTGTTTTTTTTTTTAATCAAATATTGCCATAGATCAACCTCTAGGCTCTAAAACAATGGTAACATTTATCCTTATTTTTTACTATGAAACTTGGATAAGACAATAACACAGTGCACATTCACGATAAACATCACTCAAAACAATACTATATTTTGGTGTGGGCAGTTTCCCATTACAGAATCCATTTAGCTCTAAGGCAAGGAAGGAAGATGGATATGGTCAATATCTAAGAGAATGCTCCATAGCACATCACATCAGATAATGCAGGTCTTGACAGAAAGGACACGTGCCGTTTAAGGACATAGGGAAGCCACAGTTCTAGGTAATTTGGTTCAGCTGCAGATTGATAGGAGCTAGCAGGGCACCGACTATACAGTAGTTGGAAACAAAGTGGGCCCTGGCAGGAGGTCAGGGCCAATGTGGGGAGAAGTGTATTCTTATAGTGTGTGAGTCCAAATGGCAGGGTCACAGATGGTCACAAACAGCTATAGTCACTTTACAGCAAAGAGTAGACCTCACTTCCCAGATTTCTCGCATTGGACTTACCCTTTATAGTCAAAACTAGACAACAATCAGGACCTCTGTCAATGGCTTGGGAATAGGGAAAACGAAGTAAAACGTTCACGCTTTGAAGACATATTTAAAGATAACATTTTTATTAACAGACGCATAGGTCTACAAAAATATACTCCTGCAATCACACAATATACTGTAGTTGTGGCTACCATCTTCTTGGGCATCTCTCCAGAGATAATTTTGGCAAAGCTTGGCGTTTACTTGTCAGTTAAATTTCCCCGACTGTTTTGTTTATTTTTGTATCATTCTATTTAGTGTGGGCATGGGTTATATATTTGCACAGTTCCAAATTTTTGAAATATATATAAGTGTACACAATGAAAATCTCTCAAGGTTTCTCTCCCAAATATCCACCTTACCTTCCCACAGGCTACCAAAGTTATTAACTGCTTGTGTTTCTTATAAATCCTTTCAGATACAGTTTAAGCAAATAGAACTATTTCTTTTGAATTTAAGTAAATGGCAAGAAACACACATACCTTTATGTATCTTCAGGTCAGACTTTATTTTTTTTTTAATGCTTATTTATTTTTGAGAGAGAGAGAGAGAGCAGGGGAGGGACAGAGAAAGAGGGAGACACAGAATACAAAGCAGGCTCCAGGCCCTGAGCTGTGAGCACAGAACCCGTCGTGGGGCTCAAACCCACAAACCATGAGATCATGACCTGAGCTGAAGTCAGACACTTAACCAACTGAGCCAGCCAGGTGCCCCAGGTCAGACTTTAAACTCCAGATGAAAGCAAAGATGGGCTACAGACAAATCCAAGAAGGTCTCAAACCCAGATCGGCTGGATGAGGACAGGGCAAGAATGGATCATTAGAGCCTGTCCTCTGGCCTTTTCAGGTTGGCTTTTCCTGAAATGCTGAGTCCCGGAGGAGAGGCTCAGCACCCTTTGCATTTAGGAATAGCTGGTGAAGAAACTGAAGCTCTGTCTCTGACAAATTAAAAGCAACCATCCCTCGGAAAGGACACTGAAGGCTGTCTGGGGACCGAGGGGGGCAGCCAAGACAGCAGAAAGGGCCCTCATAAAAGTTTTTGATGCACAGCTGACTAGACACAACAGAATCATAGCCAAACAATGGGAGGCTCTGACTCCTGGTGAGCAACTTCAGGAAAAAACTAGAGTCATTCCAGTTTGAAGGAAACAAAATATTCTCAGCTAAATGAGTAAGATGCTCCTTACTTTTTTCCGAAATTATGCATCCTACTCAAATGTAATGTGTGAGGTACAGTGAGAAACCAAGATCTCAATTATATATTCTGCTTAAATATTGGGCTCTTAACAGGTATCTTTAATTGTGTCTATAAAATGTGTTTATCTTGGAGCTACATCAGGATATAAGGCAAACCCCGTCACACCCACGTCTCACTGCCATAGCTGGCTGAGGCGCTAGGCAGCACCAGCCCGTGGCAGTCCTAGACCCTTGTTGCCGCCAGGCCCTACCTGATTCTGGAGGAACAATGTTAACAAGGCATGGCCTAGAGAGACAGAGCGGTCATTTGCAGCAGATTATGCTAAGCACAGCCATGAAGACAGAAACCCATCTCAGGTGCTCATTCTCCAACAGGTTTGGCTTATATATGGTATTTTCACCATAAGCATCTTCACCACAAGCATTTGTGCTGCAGATATTTTCATGGCCTAACTAACTGGCAGTAAGACCACTGTGCCATAAAAAACTACAAAATTTTTTTTAAAAGGCACATTCATTTAAAAGGGCATAATGAGGTGTGCCTGGGTAGCTCAGGTGGTTAAGCATCCAACTCTTGATTTCAGGTCAGGTCATGATCTCATGGTTGGTGAGTTCGAGCCCCACATCATGTTCTGAGCTGCCAGTGTGGAGTCTGCTTGGGATTCTCTCTGTTCCTACCCTGCGTGTGCTCTCGCTCTCTCTCTCTCTCTCTCTCTCTCTCAAAATAAAAAAAAATAAACTTTAAAAAAGGGGCATAATTAAATATGAATTAGGAATAGCAAAATTAAAAAGACTTTATTACGAAATACAAAATACTTGAATACATTTAAAATGTGTGCACAGTCATGGCAATACAAGCAAAGAATTGATTTTGTTTTGTGGATGGTTCCTAAGCACTTGTCTTCAAAGTCTTCATTCCCTGTTGATTCAACTCGTTGTTCAGCTCGCTTCTCCTTTCTTCTCTACAATCTCTTCCTTCATTAAGAGACTTAACAGTTTCCAAATATGAGGATTCACATCTGTAACTGAGCTTTGTATCGCAATAGAAAAGCCTGTTATGTTGTTGTTTGTTCTTGGCATATTGTCACCTGTCCCTTTGAGACATTCCAAAGTTCTATGGGAAACATGGGTTCAAACTCTGTGTCACTGTACGAAGGCTAAAATTTATGTAACATAAAATGGGAGTACTGCATCAACGAAGAAATAAAACCAAACTGTCAACCAGTTGATGAAACCAACAAACTACCAAACCAAAAGTGCAACCAGTTGTGTTTTTTTTAATCTTTTATGGCAAAATTGCCTTTACCATTTATTCATGCAGCTGAATATTTGTAGCAAAAATACTTGCAGCAAGGATGCTTATGGTGAAACTACCTAGAACCAGTCTGTGTGCCCTAAGGAAACTAACACCTTCCACAGTGTTAGTCTCACAGATCTAAACCAGCCAAGTGGTAACAAATGTCACAAAAATAAGGAACCATTTTTAAAACCTGTGCAATTTTCTCAAATGACTCAGCGTGGAGCTGACAATTGAATTTTTGCCTCCCAGTTTGGAATGCCAGGGAGGAATTAGCTTTTTCTTTGAAGTGATAAAAATTTTTAGGAATACTGGTGGTGGTGGTGGTTACACAACACTGTGAAAGTAATTGATGCCAATGAAATGTATACTTAAAAATGATTGAAGTGGCAAATTTCATGTACATTTTACCACAATAAAAAGAATTCAAATGATGCTGGTGGAGTTTTTTCTTGGGAGAAGAGTATTTTTAATGTCCTTGTTTAGCCATCTTAAATATGTTCCCCAGTTTTATTGTTTTATTTTATTTTTTTACATTTTATTAATCTAAGAAATCCTCAAGTCTTGAGGCTACTTCATCTGTGTACCCTATTGAGAAAGTGACCAATACTAACATTGGTTATTTGGCAGAATCTGCAATTCACTTTTAAAAGACAGACTTTAAGGGGTGCCTGGGCTCAGTAGGTTAAGCAGGCAACTTGGGCCTAGGTCATGATCTCAGGGTGAGTTCGAGCCCCACGTCGGGTTTTGTGCTGACAGCTCAGAGCCTGGAACCTGCTTCGGATTCTGTGTCTCCCTCTCTCTCTGCCCCTCCCCAGCTCACGCTGTGTTCTCTCTGTCTCTGAAAAATGAATCAACATGAAAAAAAATTTTTTACAAGGCAAACTTCGATTTGTAACACCTTCTCTTTTTTTCTGTTACATACATTTCTTTGGCAATGAACTGCTAAGTAATAATAATAATAGTAATGACACTTTTAAAGGAATGAAAAACAATGGGTAATAGTCCAATACCATATTTCTAAATTGTTTCTCTGCAACTAATTGCTTTTGTCCTATTGTTTAAAAGACTTCATATAAATTACACAGCAATGCAAAGATCTGTTGTTTGGTCATGCCGATGCTTTAATAATTTGGTGAAACTGAATGATGTCCTCTAGATTTCACAGCAGAATCTGTAAAATAATAATGAGGGCCTGCTGTTTCCCCTGGAGACAACTGTGGTCTTTGAAGGGCATCAAATCTGTCAAGTCACTGTCTTGGACACTAATAGAAATAGGAAATTTCTGTTACTTACAAATTAAACTTTAAAAAAAAAATCCAGTCCTTCCTAATGAGCATATGTATGTTGCCTAGTTTTATTCTTTCATACTTTTTATTAAAAAAAAAAAAAGGAAACCAAGCAATTCTCATTCTGATGATCAAAGTTGATTTTTATCCCTTGTTTTTTATTTGCTTTGCAACTGCCTACTTATCAAACAGGCTGATTTAAACATTAATTTCAAGGCACTTAGGTGTTTGCATCCAATGATGAGATTCAAGACTTACCCTAGACAAGATGGGTGCAAAATTTGTCATGCGCACACTTGATTCCCTTTTCTGTTCTTTGTATCTGCCTTCTCCCCTCTCTAGCTGATGTTTCCTGGCTGACCCCTAACATGATTGCCTGTCATGAGGAGCCTGGCAAGAATCTTAAACTGAATGTTCTCATGAGGCAGACCAGTCAGTCAAACACCCCGAGCTCCTGACTCACTGGCCAGTGCTCCTTCCTACATTTCACTTGTTCTGCAACAGATCACTCTCACCAACGATCCTCAGTGCTGTATCATGTGCAGTGTCAATCTTCTAAAAACAAGCAAACAAACAAAAAACCATTGTTCTCAATGCCAGGCTGGGGGTGTAGGCTAATGAACATTGATGGCCCTCAGTCACCCAATGTGTTACATATTGCACATCTTTCTTAGAGTTCTTTGAATTTCAGCCACAGACTTGTGGCATTGATTACCACAACACCCCAACCTCCCTTCCCAAAAAACAAGAATGGTAGAATTTTATACATTCTGACAGCCTTGTTAGAAAAATTATTTTGTGGGAAATCAGTGGATTTTTGGTGTCTGTTCAATTCTCAATATTTTACCACATAAATCATCACCTACTCACAATGTTGGATTATAAGCAAATAGTACCTAAAAAAAAAAATCAGAAACCTGTAATTCTAAAATACTACGAGATGATGTGCAGGTAACCACAGGAAAAAAAAATTAGAAGTCTCAGTCCCTTGTACAAGGGTTTTGATCTTTGCTTGAACTCTTTAATTTATGAAACACTCAGACCTTGTATTCATTCTGGAACACCTTATGATTATGTAAAACCACACAATAATTTCTACATCTCCTTTATGACACAAGTGGCATTTTATGTATTTGTCACCCCACATGGTTCATAACTTTATAAGTAGAACTGTGGAAGGTTAATATATGCCAAAATTAGGCTCAATATCAGGCAATACCATATTTGAGAAATACTGTGCAAAATCTATGCAGTAGGAAGAGTCAGCAGTGAGTGCACGCTTACTTTTGGTCAGACATAATTCTAAGTATAAGAATACTTAATAATATCCCCTATCCCTGTGTATTTGGACATTGGTTTTAACTTCAAAGTGAAAGCCTTCAAAGAATCATGAGACTGCAACCTCCTGGAGCAGGTGTCCTTCCAGGAACCAGGTAGGAGATGTTCCCTACACCCTTCAGGCTCTACTGAGCAGTCGACAGCACTTTCCTCCTCCCAGAAAGAAGATACTTGGATGCACTCATTAGGGATGTTGTAGGGGAAAAAAATTATACGTAGGGTAGAGTTGGGTAGATTTACCATTCATCCCTTATGATTCTATGATCCTAAATAAAAAGATAAAGAATAAAATCTAAAGGAAATGCTTAATGAGCTGGATTTATGATTCATTTTAATTAAGCCATTATCCTTATTTTATTATCTATTCCAAGTGGAGGCATTAATGGCTTAAACTTTTCCGTTTCTGAGCATTGGGCTGACTTCTAAATGAAATATATTCATTTTAAAATACTCATTGCTATATGATAAAAATAAAAGTACCATCTCTATTCCTCATGCTTTTTATTTTAAAATCTGAATCCTATGTATGCCATTAAATAAGTAAGGCATGGATCTGTCCAGAGGTGAGTGGGTACTCTTCCTGACCTGTATATGTTAAATGACTGATGGCCAAGGTTTATTCACTACATGCCTGCCGCAGGCAGGAAGAGTTGCAGAACTTCGTGAAAGGTAGCTTTTGGCAAGCTTCGAAAGCTGTGTGGAGATGAGAAGGCGTGTGTGTCCTAGAGGTTTTCAATTGCTTTCTCATTTTCAAATGTTGCACGTCCTCAAGAGACCTTGTCAAGGTCAAAAGCACAATGAGCTAACCAGGGGAAACCCCAGAGAAAGCCAAGATGTGAAAATAACAGCTGGCTCCCTAGAGAACAGGAGCCTTGCTGGTTTGGCAGGCTTGGACTCTTGCGGTGCTCTCTGGAAGGCTCTCTTGTTCTTGGGGGAGGGAGGAGGGAAACCAAAGGGCAAGAAGAAGAAAGGTGGGAGCAATAAGATAAACTATAAAACAAAATGTAGCAGAAAGCAAAGACAAGAAGTAGAAGGAGATTTTAAGGGTACAAAAGAACCAGTAATTTTTTGGTTAATCAGAAAATAACATGTAACTTTGGATATACTTTTAACATTCAAGTTTTAAGGGATATATTTCAAAACCTGAATCTCTTTAAAGCATTGGCTGAAAGTACCTTTCCGATGTCTAGTCTTCATATGAAAATAAAATATATACATACTGCTTGAAATGCTCCAGAATGTCATATTACAAGTGTATATTTGAATAAAAGCCACATATGTGAGGATATTCTAAGTTCTTTGCCCAGAACAGTGCAATGAAAACTGATCATGTAGTTTTATATTCTTCCCATAAATAAAATAGAGATTTATTATATTAGAAATCTTAGGTGTTGTGTTTGAAATCTTGAGATGTTTTGGTTTATATTGATGAAATTAGTCATGGAACTATGCCATTTCTCTTGGTCTTGTTTCTACATTTTCGATATTGAAATGTAGAAAAAAGTAAATGGAATTTGCTATTAAATTATCAAATTTTGATGACTGTGGAGTTTTCTACTCAATACTTCTCAATTAATATAATTAACACCCTTCTTTTTTTCAGTGGTTTCAAATGCATGACTCCCTTATAGATGCCCTCTAGGTATTAGAGGTAACTTTCTATGTGCTTCAAAAAAGATTGTGTTCAAGA
The DNA here is from genome assembly GCF_018350215.1 of Panthera leo. Lineage (NCBI taxonomy): Eukaryota > Metazoa > Chordata > Mammalia > Carnivora > Felidae > Panthera > Panthera leo. The sequence goes on along the minus strand of NC_056679.1, from coordinate 146,746,793 downwards.
ATGCAGAGAAGCTTTGTCAGATACCCTGTATAGATATATAGATAGCATATTTCATTTTATTTTTTTAAAAAAGTCTACAAGCATCTTAATGGTTCTTTTCTTTTCTTTTCTTTCTTTCTTTTTTTTTTTAATAGCAGAAAATGGCCCCCGTCTACTCGTAGAAGCAGAACAAACCAAGGTGTTCTCACATAGAGGTGGCAATGTTACACTGCCATGTAAATTTTATCGAGACCCTACAGCATTTGGCTCAGGAACCCACAAAATCCGAATCAAGTGGACCAAGCTAACTTCAGATTACCTCAAGGAAGTGGACGTTTTTGTTTCCATGGGATATCACAAGAAAGCCTATGCAGGCTACCAGGGCAGAGTGTTTCTGAAGGGAGGCAGTGATAATGATGCTTCTCTGGTGATCGCAGACCTCACCCTGGAGGATTATGGGAGATATAAGTGTGAGGTGATTGAAGGATTAGAAGATGATACTGCTGTGGTAGCATTAGATTTGCAAGGTAGGTACCTATAAATCATGTTAAGCTTGGAAATGATAATTAATCATTTTTCATGATGAGTAATGTCTAGTGGTTACCACAGTGATAATGTGAGAACTCAAAAGTCCATGAATGGAATGCTTCTGCTCTTTTGTGTTTTGCAGTCTGTCACTGATTCCAGCTTTCATATTTGAAATGTACACACAATGGTTATACGTAAAAGTGAAGCTATTTGCAAGTAGGAGAAACGTGCAGTGGAACTGAATTAACAATACTTGGAAACTGCCTTATGCTATTCAAAATTTAAATCTCATTACATAGTTATTGAGAAATTCAGATTGAATGCATTTTTATTATGCTTCTAAAATTATCTCAGTTTCAAATAATGCCAACTTTTGTGAAGGACATCTGCTAGCTAAAATACATGTAATCGTATTCTATCAACTAACTGAAAACTTAATTTAACAAAAAAGTGCCCTCCAGATTTACTTAAATAAATAAGTAAAGAAGTAAACATTTTTAATGGTCCAGACTCTTTTAGACACTGAATACCACGTATTCAAGGCATTCTGGAGGAATTTTATTTCTTAAATAGGCAATCTTTTCAGTAGTTTTAAAAACCAAAGTGTGAAGAATGCTAAACAATAAAAAGTGCCCTCGCCATCCCACCTCCCCTCTGCCCAAAGCCCATCGTCTATATGCCCCACTAACAGGGAAACTCCTCTCTGTTTCTCATATCTCAAAATATCTCATATTCACGAATTTCAGTGTTTCTTTACACTGAAGGATGACTAATGGCTATATTGTTGGAATACTTTCCGTCCTTAGGCACATAAACTATAGGTATATGTTTGTTAGAAGCTCCTTTCACATCTAGGACAGACTTGTGCCTTTTCCACACGTGTGTTGGTTCATTAACACATCACTGAAGATGTGACCTTCTGAATCCTATAGAATCCCATCACACGTATGGAGATTTATTAGCTTTATGTATCTAATAAATTGCACAGTATCATAAAGTACATCTTTGTGACCTTCTCTTGTGTTTTAGTTGTACTTCTTGGCTCCTGATTATATGTCACCTTGTACTTTCAGTTTTTATTGATTTACATTAATATCCATAAACATTAGCATTATTCAAGATAAAAGAAGTGATTGGCTTAGAGAAGACTGTTAACCATCAAATATGAATTGACAGCCAATTTCCTTTATCAAAGGGGCATCAGACAGTGGACGGAGCCTTGAGCTAGTAGTCCCAAGACTCTTAGGTTAGTCCCAGCTCTGCCAGTATGAGTTTTATAACTGGGGAAAGTTATTTATACTTACTGTACCTGGCTTCCTTTTCTACGAATAATAGGTTGAACTGTTACTACCCATCGAGTTACTTTTTCTTCTAAAATTCTATTTCTATACCATGTATTTCCTAAACCCAAGTAATTCACATACCATATTTACTGTCTCTCCACATTTATTTTAAAATGAAATTTTAAGTGAATAGAAACCCATATAACTCACCAGAAATAGAAGGACACCATAAAAATAAATACAACTAATATAAGATACTTCTATCTTCCACCTGGATACCTGCGTGCTAATAGCTTTGAGCATGAAACCTGCTCTACCTTTGTTTGAAAAGGAGATTCATGTGTTAGAGGATGAGGCACTCTAAGGTCAAGCTGAGACTGTACTCAAGACATAATTAGAGGTGCTGAAAAGGAACTATAAGAAGAATAATTTTTTCCTGCCTAGGCCCTGCACCATCCCAAATCATCATGCTTTCCGCCCTACTGGAACACTTCCATACCATATAACCCATAAGCATACGAGCCAAGCAAATGTGTCCAAGAAACCAATTTAACTGATAAATATTTTTCCAAGGACTGTTTTGGTGCCAGGAGATATAAAGATTTCCAAGCCTTGGTTCTTTTAATTCAAAAGTCTTACAGGCCATTAAAGATCCTAATATACTTTACAAAGTAAGTATTTTAAAATAAGGCAGAAGTTATAATTTCGTAGGTCAACTACACTTCAATTAAAATAAATAAATGAAATCAGGTAGAATTTGGTAAAGTAAGTGGGTACAAACCAGTTGCTATAATCGTGCTCACTATGTATTTTGCCCACTTGCAGTAATCCCACTTGACAGATGAGACTTAGGGAAAACTCCTTTTCTAAGGTAACATGGCCAGTGGTAAGAGCTAGAATTAGAATTTGATACCAAGGCATTGGAAGAAGCCTATGCCTTTATCCACTATGATCCAGGGATTCACGGGAAGGAGAAATTCTCTGTTGGAGAGAAGACCAGAGGCTTCAAAAAGACAGCAGTCTTTGGCAGCTCCCCGCTTGAGAGGATTCCTAAAGGTCCCAGAGTTATTTGGGGGATAACCGACAAACTATCTTTCGGTCATACTGCATTAATTGGTGTACTCATGGTAGCTGTTAAAATTCCCCTCACTGCAGGTAGTGTTTTTCCATCTTTCTTGTGTGCTACAGAAAGGGTAGAAGCCATCAGTAACCAGTGGACCTGCCTTGAAAAAGCTAACATTTTAACATTTAACCTCATATACATGAATCCATTTCTAAACAAGTGAAGAAAATACAAATCTTCAGAGAATAAGATCAGAGTTCTATCTCGTACCTTCTGCCTCCTCTCCTAAGCTGTGATGTTTTCACAGCACCTTACACAGCTTTCCATTTAGCTCTCATCACATTTTGTCTTGTAAATATTTGTAAACTTGCTTGTCTCCACTTGCTAACTACAATCTACTTGAGGGCAGTCAAGTGCCAAGAATAAAATTAGTGCTCAGTAAATAGTTTACAAGTGATTGAATGTTAGATAAAAGGGGTTTAAACTTTTAAATACAGAAAACAAAATATGCCTGCCATGCAGGGGCCATGAAAAGTAGGAAGCAACACTTGATTTGGACCATGAAAGATGAAAGAGTCCTTCCAAAGGGTAGAGAGTGTGAAAAAGCAAGGGAGAGGGCATTGTGGGCATGAGAGAGAAACTCCTGAAAGGTAAACATGTGAACACCAGATGCCATAGACAGTCAGCATCCACCTGGACTGGGTTAGGGCTCTAAGCTCAGCAATAGGGTGGGATACAAATTTTTATTATAGCCAATTTCAAATATTTGGAAAAGTAGAAACACTGACCCCCCATATACTATTGTCCAGCTTCAGAAATTATGATGATGGCATCTCATTTTATCTTGCTTTATATAACCCTATTTCTACTGAATATTTTTCAAGAAAAACTCAGAAAGCATATTATTTTATCTACACCCGCTGCAAGAAGAGATAAGGACACATATTTTAAAATGCAATTGCACACAAAAAATTTAAGCTAACCCTTGGAGGATAAAATTTCAGGAGCTTGCTTGCTGCCTGAAAGTGACTTGATAGTTTCCACATAGTCTGGGATAGAGGAGCAAGGTGTGTTTTAAAGGCTCAAATAAACTGCATGTGCAAAAGCAAGCTTGCAGTTACCACTTACTAGCTCCACCCCAGTTTTTGACTTTTTTTCATCATTTACATTCTTAATGTCACCATCTACCAATCAGGCAGCTTTCACTCAAGCTCCTTGTCAATGTTCTCATGTGCATAAATAAGAGCACGAAAAACTAATATCATTTTAAATGTCATGACTATGCTGCCTTTTCAACTGTAATTGTAACAATGTCTTAAATTATATTGGGCCTTTATTAGAGACTAAATGCTATGTTCTCCAAAGAATTTTTCTAATTAGGAAAAAATCATTCTTCTTCAAGATGTCCAAATTATATGCTTTGTATTTATGTTCCAAGATTTTATTCTGTCTTGGATTCAAACTGCATATCAAATCATGAGCTGTCTTCAGTAACAGGCACACCCCAAACCTGTATCCTAGAGAACCGAGTACAGTGCCTTGCTCTTAGTTGTGACTTAGGAACTTTTTGAATCACACTGACAAAAAAAAATTATACATTTTTTTGAGAGACTGAACTACATGTAAATTGGAGTTAGCCGTGCAAACAATTTCTTCATATAGAATCTTGGGTAGGGTAACACCCTCTGATTACTCCCGATTACCCACTGTGCCCAAAACAGCACCCAACAAGAGAATAGCCTCATGTCAATATAATGAAGAAATTCATGTCACCAGAAATTAATGAATAACTGGGTCTGCAGAAATCATCTCAGCAATCAACACATATATAAATAAAGATACGAAAAAGACATTGATGTTTGTGCTTCCGACATTCCACCGTATTGGTTTTCCACTGGTGACAACAGCTCCAAATATACAAAAATATAGTATGAGAACTTTTACAAATAGAAAAATAATTTCAGATATATATGTGTACAGGATGTGTACAGAACTGATAGGCACTGAAGACAGTAAAATTATACTCCATGATTTCTGTCTTTTTGCTATTGAATATATTTACTTTATAAAGTTACTGAAATTTACATTAGCTTTCATATGGGCCATGGTATGAACATCTTATGTGTCTAACAAATTGTTATTTGCCAACAACTAGGGTGAATTGGACTGCGAAATTATAAATATTAAGGAATGTGTTTTCAAAACATACTTCAACTAACTGAACTTCTCACATCATTTGATATTATTCTTTTCCATACAATGTATCATTCTTATTAATCTCCTTTGTCGTGATACATACCAGCCCTTCATGGGAAAAGATATGGTTTTTGATAACATTTTGACATATAACTATAAAATAATCATACGTGGAAAATAATCACACACCCTTGGTGTCACCTGTGTAAGTGTAACCTTTCTTATTTTTGTAATGCTGGATGAAAGCAATAACCATTTGCTCCATAATTCAGCTGTAGGAATTACACATTTTTCCACAGAGCCAAGGTTTCTGCAATTATAGTCTTAGATATTAAAATATTAACTCGATGGAAGCAAAACAAGTAAATAAATAAAATGCTAACAAACATGTAGTTTCAGAAATGCCCCTGCTTGTAAGAATCAAGATTATTGAAATGTGTCCACCCAATGTGCTCAATACAGTGAAACTTCTACAACTTTGGCTAAGACATAGAAAATGACCCTGATTTGCCTGGAATGTATTATTTCCATAATCATCAAACATTAAAATTCAAGTAAATCTTTTGAGTTGGTATAACAATAAGTTGACCATTTATTCCTACAATTAAAAAATAATAAAGTTGTCATATAGGGTTTCACTTTGATTTTAAGAAGGGGTTGCATGAAGTTATGTTAAATTTGGAAAGAACTTAAATAAAAATACAGTACACTAAATTTGGAACTGAATCAATCGTGTTTCAGTAACATTCAATTGTTCATCAAGAATAACCACTAAAGAAAATTTTTTCCTAATGTCCATGATAGTCCACCAAATATACCACAGTGAGTTTAAACCAGAAAGGTTGTCTAGGTCTTTAAAATTATTACAAATTAAAATATCCTACATTCTCCACTATTTCCATCTTGAGACATCTGGGAAACAAAATCCAACCCAAATGGTTTCTTTCTCCAGATTGAAACACTTTGAGATTTTCCTTTCACTTGGGGTCTAGCTGCCAAGGAAATCTCTACTGGATAAATTAATTGTTTCTCTTTTCATTGGCATTGCTGGAGTTCTGAGCAAAGAGGACGAAAGGCATGAGGGGACAGGCAGGGCTACAGCAGATCCTTCCAGCACTAACTGGGGTTCTTAGCTGGATGCCTGGAAATAGGTCTTCTTAGATAGAACCATCTCAGGCTCCCCTCCACCCCCATCACTGCAGGGGGCAGTGGTAACTGACAGAGTCTTTTCCTCCTTCCTTTTGGCTCTGATTCAGCTTACAGATCCCTCAGCCAAGAACCTGAGAAGGCAGGATGAGATCAGGAAGCCTTCCTGGATCTCTGCCTCCAGTGAAGAGTGCCAGCTGGACTGCCCTAGAGGGACAAACGTGTCCTGCAGAGGCCCTGGGTGGACAGGACTTGATTTAGGCTATTGAAATTTCTTCTTGTAGAGTCTTCCAGGACAACTTATAAAAGAAAACATTTCCTGTGTCCTGGTTACACTATTAGTCAATTGTACATTCATCTTGAATAGGGTCTGCGGTCTCATAAAATAGCACTTGTGATATAACCTACCAATTACTGTGTCAGTGGGACAATTTTTCATATTCCACATGCTCAAGTATTAATCATTTCTAATTATAGTAAAAAATCCAAGGCAAGGCCTTGAATAACCACTCTAAATTAATAGTCTTTTATTTATTTATTTATTTATTTATTTATTTATTTATTTATTTATAATGTTTATTTTTGAAAGAGAGAGAGAATGAGTGGGGAAGGGGCAGAGAGAGGGGGACAGAGGGCTCTGTGCTTACAGCAATGAGCTTGATGTGGGGCTTGAACTCATGAACCATGAGATCATGACCTGAGCCAAAGTCCAATGCTCGACTGACTGAGCCACCCAGGTGTACCCCCTTTTTTTAATGTTTGTAAATTAACAGTCTTTTATGGGGAGACATTTTGATGCAGTGGTCTTTCTTAAAGTCCGGCAAATGATACAACTTTGCTTCCTTGTGATGTAATTATTATCCTTTAAGGAAATTGTACAGAAAGTTATGAGAGGGTTCAATGACCGCTAGTGATGATCTGACCAAAAAGAATGCTTTTGGAAAGTAATTGCATCTTCCCAGGCAAAGTCAAGTGCCGAAGTCACACTGTTCACATTTGTTAAGTGCTTTTGCATTCTCAAATATTTTACTTAATTCTTTGGCATTAACTCAAAAGATGTTTATTCTGTATCTACCTTGTATAGGACAAGTTTTGGGAAGGTTTTTCTATTTTTCAATTTGCAATAAAGAATGTTTTTAAAAGCTAGTTTCAAATTTCAATATACGAATATGAAAGCTGAAAAATAGTAATAGAAATATTTTTAAATGAAACCTTTCATTTTAGCTGCACCATTCAAGGACAGAAAAATTAAAATAAGATTAAGGGCTACACTAAAAGTTGAAATGGATAAGAGTCACAGGAAGCCTGGGTGGCTCAGATAGTTGAGCGTCTGACTTCAGCTCAGGTCCTGATTTCGCCGTTCAAGAGTTCGAGCCCCAGTTCGGGCTCTGTGCTGACAACTCACAATCTGAAGCCTGCTTCAGATTCTGCCTCTCTCTCTATCTCTGCCCCTCCCCCACGCGCGCTCTCTCTCTCTCTCTCTCTCTCAAAAATAAATAAGGGGCGCCTGGGTGGCTCAGTCAGTTAAGCGGCCGACTTCGGCTCAGGTCATGATCTCGCAGTCCGTGAGTTCGAGCCCCGCATCGGGCTCTGTGCTGACAGCACAGAGCCTGGAGCCTGTTTCAGATTCTGTGTCTCCTTCTCTCTGACCCTCCCCCATTCATGCTCTGACTCTCTCTGTCTCAAAAATAAATAAATAAATAAATAAAATTTTTTTTTTTTTTAAATAAATAAATAAATAAATAAATAAACAGAAAAAAAAGGATAAAGTCAGGATACTCTCTATGGAGGTTGTGCTACACTGGAAAGAATTATCTTATTAATATGAAGTATGGGTGCTTAATTAGGTTTTTGCTAGACATGTAAACTCACTTTAGAGTTTCTCCAAATAAGAAACCTCCTAAATGAAAATTTCTTCTCTGTAAGTTTTAGAAACATATGTAAAAGCAAGTATATACCTACATTTGAATCATTTGTTACCGTGTTTGTTCATACATTTAAAAGGCTATATTAAACAAATTACTAATTATATAAGAAAGATTACTAAGAAAAACATGGAAAAAACAAAATACCTTCTCTCTGAGCACTGTTTCTATACCCTCTACCACTATTAGTATTCAATATTGACTTTTTCCCAGCTGAAAAGGACTCAGTAGAAATCCCTTTTAAGATTAGTGACTAGTAGCAGAAGGTAAATTCTCAAGGGAGGCTATTTGAAAAACATAACCTGTGGATGAATCATTCCAGCAAAGAGAATTTTAAGGCTTGGATTGAGCTCTTAGCAAAAGGGTAAAATCACCGAAGTTATGAAAAAGCATAGCTGACTATGACATGCTCAGAGCTGAGACACTGTTGATGAGGAAAAGGGACCGTGAGAAACCATTTCAAGTTGACCAAAAACTGCAACTTCATTGGATGGAGATTCTGTTAGGTTTTCACCAATCAAGTGGCATTTGCTCAGAGTTGTTCCTTTTTGTACCACTAATCCCTTGGCCTCTCCTTTGGACAGGTGTGGTGTTCCCTTACTTCCCACGACTGGGGCGCTACAATCTCAATTTTCACGAGGCACAGCAGGCTTGTCTGGACCAGGATGCTGTGATTGCCTCCTTTGACCAGCTGTACGACGCCTGGCGGGGCGGGCTGGATTGGTGCAACGCCGGCTGGCTCAGTGACGGGTCTGTGCAATATCCCATCACAAAGCCCAGGGAACCCTGTGGAGGCCAGAACACGGTGCCCGGTGTCAGGAACTACGGGTTTTGGGACAAAGATAAAAGCAGATACGATGTTTTCTGTTTTACATCTAACTTCAATGGTAAGCTATTAACTGTACTGCCTTCTTTCCTATCCTGGGGACCAATGCATACTCTAATGCCACGCTCAACTTTTAATCTTACCAATTAGAAAAGAACATGGTTTTGATACACTGTTCCCGTTTGAACATGTAAAGTTCTTCACTGTCATAATTTTTTAAAATATCCACCCAGGGCAAGCAAAAATGCTTATTGCCACTATTCTTAGGTTTTATTGTATCAGATTATCATAAAATAGTTTAAACTGTAAGGGTTCTCTTTCTTATTGACAAAGATGCTGCTGCCCCTGTGCGCAATACAGATGCGTGCCCTGGGATACAGAGCTCTTAATGAAGTGAAGGTAGCTTCCGAGTCATACTCTCCTTCTCTAAATTACAAAGCCAGTTATGTTCAGGGTTGGTCAGCAAAGCGCACCATCAGGAGAGAGCTCAGAGTAAAGAGAACTTGGCAAGAAAAATTAAGTAGCAGTAACACTGGATGTGAAAGCAGAAGAAGAGAGATCAGGTTGCCTTGGTGTTGCTGATTGCCTTCCATGTAACCCCCAGCCCTGTCTTGCTCCATCCAGAGCCAGCTACGTAATTTGTGGGGCCCAGTGCAAAATGAAAATGAGGGCTCCTCATACAAAAATTAAGAATTTGGGGCACCTGGGTGGCTCAGTCGGTTAAGCGTCCGACTTCAGCTCAGGTCACGATCTCGCGGTCCATGAGTTCGAGCCCCACGTTGGGCTCTGGGCTGATGGCTCAGAGCCTGGAGCCTGCTTCCGGTTCTGTGTCCCCCTCTCTCTCTGACCCTCCTCCATTCATGCTCTGTCTCTCTCTGTCTCAAAAATAAACGTTAAAAAAAAATTTAAGAATTTTAAGATGGTGACAGCAGTAGGTTAAAGCAAGCATGAGGCCCTGTGTAACTGTACAGGTCACACATCCATAAAGCCAACACTGGCCCCATCATTTTATATTTTTGTTCCCTGATGACATGGTTTAGGAAAAATAGCAAGGGATCAGGGATCAACAAACTTTCTGTGAAGAGCCAGATAATAAATATTTTTGGTTTTGTGGGCCACAGGGTCTCTGTTGCAACCAGTCAATGTGGTTTTGTACACTGTAACACAAAACAGCCATAGACAATTCTACACGGATGGGTGTGGCTGTGTTCTAACAAAACTCCAGTGGACTCTTGTGCTCCAGTTTGGGGACCTCTGGTGTGGATGACAGAACGAACCTTGTAGCTAATGTTGCGGTGGCCTCTACCTTCCCTCCAAATCGCATTGTTTTAGTCACGGAAGAATTGGCAAGCATTAATTTATTCTTCAATAATCTGTAGGTAATGGAGGGCAAGAAGACATCACATTGCAAAGGGTAATCAGATAAAAGAGTGTGACTGTATGCTACCTGAAACTAAAAGTCTAAGATAATCTTCATTGTTTCACCACAGTCGGTGTCATACTTCACACATTGTATGCATATTTAATACACATTGAAGGCATCTCAGTAATGAACTTTACTCAGTAAGTGGTGGAGACTAACTTGCTCTTTCTTGTGAAATCAAGATATGGTTAGGTGTCAGGGCTCCCACGGAGAGAAGTTGAAAAAAAAAATTCATTCTCTTTGCTAGTAGGTGAACAGACTGGATTCGCATTCTGAGTCCGTATTATTTATGGCAAGTGACTTCCTGTATTTTTTGCATTTTCATACTGTAGTCTCTGAATAAGAATAATGTCTTATTGATACCTGTAATGAAAAGGACTTGAGGGCTTTTGAGTTTTTTTAAATGGACTTTTATGTCAGGAATGTGTTTTGATCTTTTCACATTCAAATTTTGCCTCTCCAGAAACTTGTGCTGGGGCTCAGTCTTGCTACAGCTAGAATTTAAATAGCTCTTGCTTTTAACATGGAATTCTCGCTCTAGTGCTACAGAAGGGCCCTTTGAGTCACTAATTAGCTAACAGAAACTGCAACTGTCATTTCCCTTTTCTGTTTTCAAGCTATAAAAGGGCATGTCTGAACACATACTAAGGGGCAAGGAATAAGTTAATTTAACAGCAAATGACTGAGGGGCACTACATTAAAGTGACAATCCTATGTTCCCAGAGCTTTATAGACATTGCTCTCTATCCCCCTCCCTCGAGAAACGCTTCCGTTTGGGCTCCTTCGGTCTCTGTACGGCGCAGTCGCAGACAGGCCTTTGACGCGCGCTCTCTCTCTCCTCCTCCACAGGCCGTTTTTACTACCTGATCCACCCCACCAAGCTGACCTATGATGAAGCGGTGCAGGCTTGTCTCAACGATGGTGCTCAGATTGCCAAAGTGGGCCAGATCTTCGCTGCCTGGAAACTTCTGGGATACGACCGCTGTGATGCGGGCTGGTTGGCGGATGGCAGTGTCCGCTACCCCATCTCTAGGCCAAGAAGGCGCTGCAGTCCTACTGAGGCTGCCGTGCGCTTTGTGGGTTTCCCAGACAAAAAGCATAAGCTGTATGGCGTCTACTGCTTCAGAGCATACAACTGAGGGTGCCCCTAGAGCACGCCAGTGTCAAGGTCATTGAGAACATGTGAAAGGTGTTTTTTTTTTTTTCAATACGAACTCATGCAAGTTTTACCAAAACTGTGATAACCCTTTTTTACTTACTGTAAAGAGTCATTTTCATAAAGACCAATTCATCAATTTGGTTTTTTTGTAAAGCTATCACTCAGTATATATTATAAATTAATACAATTTTAAGGGAAGCGCTACACAAGGAGGCTTTAGAGCCAAACTGTTTCGGCTACATCATCCCAGCGAAGTATCCTTTCATGAATGGGGCACACGATAGCTTGAGAATTGCTAGGATTAAATTAAGGGAAGCACGGCTACTCAGAGCAGCAGCTCCCACAAGCACAAATTTTACACATTTGTACAATTTTGAAATGTACTACAATCAGCAAATTAGAGCAACAGATTTGAAATACAGGCTTCTTTACATAAACTGAGATTCTGAGAGATTGCACAAAACTCAGTTACACATGGGACAATCTACACTTTTCTAAAAGATATTATTTCAAGTCTGCAATAGACACAATGTTTTACTCTTAAAAATCCTGCCTTTTGACCAATAAAAATTTAAAAAAATTCATATGGACTCCAATGCATATTAACAAGCACAGTTAAAACTCCTTAATAACCCCATTTATATGAAGTACGAAACGTAAATAAGCAGATAATATTTAACCAGTGAAAGACTCCTATCTTCTTTTAATTAAAATTACACATGCCTGAGAAGAATGGTTCTATCTTTTGAGTAGCTTTACTGAATTATATTTAAATTCTAAGGGCCGTTTGCTAAGCAGCATTAGCATCTACTCAGGGCAGTTATATAGATAAACTGCTGGACAGAAAAATTGTAAAATTTAGCAGCTTGATTTTATGTTAGCCTATGAAATATTATTGTCCTATAAAAATAACTTTAAACTATTTAATATTTCCTTATTTACCTTACATGAATAAAATTTAAATCACCAAAATAATGTATAACTATACACTTGCCTAAACAAATACGGACCCGACATTCAAAATTCTTACTATTCTTATTTGTATGTTTACTAGAAAGCCCAACTGGTGCCTGTGTGGGAGGAAAAAAGTGAACAAGTGGTTCTAAACCTTCCTCCATATAGAAAATGTGGTCAATGATATCACTTTCCTTGCTGGTCGTCATTAGGCTCAAATGAAATGTGGAAGCTCTCAGCAAAGAAAGAGTTTACACTAAAATCTTCAAGGCTGTAAATGAAAGGGTAAGACCAGCTTCAGAAAAACAACTTTAGACATTAGCAGCTCCAATATTAAATAAAGCTCTGTTTTCCTATATTTTTATGACTGTTGAGACCCCGCAGGGACCAATATTTGTATTCAAATTACATTTCATGGTTTCCCATTGTTTCGCAATGAGTTCTAATAAATGGGATTTAGTATAATAATCCAAGTATGACATAGCTGGTATGCTTTCATGAATGTTTTTATGTAGATTTTCCTCCCGTGAACATGAGTAAATAAATCTGTTTCCTGAATTGATTGTGGTTGCATTTAAAGCTCTGTAATAATTCTAATAAATTCACTCTATATAAATGTAGAGTTACATATGTGGAAGGTATAGAACAATCGGAAGTCCATGAAACCATAATTATATCCATACATTATTTAGACAAAATATTGTAAATAAAAGTAGGCCATTTCTTTTGTCGAAGTAGATCTGGGAAATTCCCGATGCTTTAATATTTAAAGAGGACAATGTATGCATGCACTTTTTACATTAGGTTGGATATGCAAATTGTACAAAAATATAAATCCAAAGAGATTGTGAAGTTCAACTCAAACACACTGCTGATATAACTAGAACTCAAACTTCAAAATTAAAAATACCTGAACGGTCTAGGAAAAGATGAATATATTATTTAAAGAGGGGTATCTCCAAAATAACAACTTTAACACCTCCAATACGGGGGTTAGCTTATTGGAGGAAGCCCATACTTGAATGATTATGACCCACATTACAAGAATTTTATTGGAAATCCAAGTGGGAACAAATTTCTGTTGAGGCAGATATATTATTTTCAGTTATTGCTGCAGAACTCTACCTTTATAATATTAAGCATAGTAGTGTTTCTTAACTTTTGAATACTTACTAGTATTGGAATTGGTGCTGATCAAAATCTCTGGAGTGACTGTTAGCTAAATAAAATCTATACTGATTGCACACCATTTTTCCATGCTTGTAAAAAAAGAAAAAAAAGAAAGAAAAAAAAACCTTAACAGAATGAATACTGCTGGGCAGAATTTTTATCTTCTGACTTCCCTCCAAGGATCAGAATCCTCTTATCCCTTTGGACTTCTACCTGAGTAAGGGTTTTTTTAATGTTCTTATTTTGCTGTTTTCCACCAATGTCTATTTTCCTACTTCATTCTCCAAGATATCTCATCAAGAATTTCTAAAAAAGAAAAGTTATCCAAATACAATTCCTAACAGAAAGTCAGCATAGCACTGACAAATTCAGAAATTACTCCTCAGACTAGGGTTCCAAGAGTATCAGAGGGATGAGATGGGAGTCTGGGTTAGGAAATCCTGTTTTGATCATTTTGTCCATAATTAACACTTGTGGCCCATATAAAGAACAAAGTTGATTTGAAAATTCCACTGAGTTACCTACATTTGAAAACACAAAAAGAAATGATTCATATGAAAAGAAGGAATGGAAATGAAAATAAGTCACATTAACACTGGAAACCATCTTTAAATGACTGCTGCCATATTTTATCACAGTAATTTTTAGTCAAATATGGTATTTGTAAATTCAAACTTTCTGTCATAGAAAGGGGGCCGGTACCTGTTAAAGCTTTATTGTATGCAATAATATAGTTGCTTATTATTTTGGCAATTAGAAGTAGACTCAAAAGAGATTCTGATTTGGTTGCTGGCAGCCATACTGGGTTTCTTGATTTCAGTGCTCCAAAGAATATGGTGGTCTCATGGAGTAGCTGACCACTAAGGAGGGGAGGATTAAAAGGGAATGACCTGTCAGTTTTCAGCATAGAATGCATCAAGAACAATCAATGGATAACTGACATAATTTTGTTGATAAGTGAACTGTATCATAGCTCACTACTGCCAGAGCAGCAACGATGTACAACAAAAGAAATGCAAAATTCAAAAGTCATTAAACCACCTGATTAAAAGAACAATCAGTACTTAAAGGCATTTAATACCTACTGAGTACAAATCTGAGGAGAAAAACCAATCTGTATTACCAAAAAAAAAAAAAAAAATGTTTTCATTTTCTGTAAGATACAATGAACTGGTAAACAAACATTAAAAGTCAATTTTGTGTTACTGCAGTATCTTTTGATTCTTCTGAGTTGTAGAATCTTAGCTATTATTCTTCGGTGAAACTCTGTAAGTTACATCATTTCAAGAAAAGACATTTAACCCATTCTTGTTTTCATGCATTTCAGTTCAAATTGTAAACACATAACATTTTCCATTTCCTATTATTTTTGCAAAGCTAAGGGGGGGGAAGGTACATATCTATAATAATGATAAATCAGCAATAGTATGTCCCAAATCTATTGGCTTTTTAAAAATATTTTTATATAACTCAAATATTTTAATTTATTTTCTTCACCAGGTTAGCAATTGCAGAAATCTGTGGTATTGATTAAATTAATGTACTTGAGACACTTTATGACTTCAATTATTAGTACTGAATTAAAAGAAACACCTTTATTTTCATAGTAAAGTTTCTATACTCTAGCAACAAGGAATGTACTTTTCAATGTTTCCATCCCTTCCCTGAATTTTCAACATGGAAAATAGTTTCTGGAGAGTGCTAGTATATAGAAATAGATTCTTGGATACAGAGGCTGTTGCTGGTACAATGAATGACTTGAATTCAAACACACCCAAAATAGTTTGAGGCATTGACATTCAAATAGAAAAGAGCCCTTTAAAATTTTACCCCTATTTATGTGGAATACAATGAACAACCTTGGAAAAGAAAGTTCAAGGGTAAATATCAAATTACATAATCTTTAAGTGTTTAACTTCTGGCAGAGATGAAGGATATCATCTTCAACTTTGCCAGCAAATTTCATGTATGACTACTGCCTGGTCAAACACAAAGCCTGGTTGGTACTAGCATCGAAGGGTCCCATGGAATTCCATCGTACTTACATTAAAAACAAGTTAAACTGTTCACATGTGATGTCCTTAGTCCCCTACCAAGTGTTAACACCTCATACTGAGACTATTCTGAAGTAAAAGGGACCCTGTCTACTATGGTCAGATATGTAAGGAGACTAAAAATAGTAAAAGATTATGGGGTAGTATGAGGGAGCTACGGATGCACTAAGAAGAAACTGATACCAAAAGTGTAAGAAAAGGATATTTCCTTTCCTGTCTCAATTTCTTGGGCTTTCTATTTAGAATTGCTTAGAGACACAGCTTAAGATGGCTCCGGAGTCTTTGCTTCTCTGTAAGGTGATATATTTGGGAAACTGACATCAGGCTATGCACACCAATCTTAGGGAGGAAATTCACTGCACACAGTTTTTTTCACTAAAGAAGCTAACAAAGCTTATTTATTTTCTCTATATTTCTTTCAGGCCAATAAATTTTGTCACCTCCATAGCCACTCATCATCTTAAACAACTTGGGTCAGCCCAGAAGGTGATTCCATGTCTTTCTTGAAATCAACCAATTTTCCTTCTCCGTTTATCTCTGTCCACTGGGGCTGTTCAGTATCACATGCTTCAGCTATTAAAAGATGGCTCTTTATTTAGTTGTTATCTGACTACAGGCTGAGCTCTATTTATCTAGGGGAGTATTCCCAAGGTGTAGGAAAAAGCTCAGATTCCTCATTTACCTAACAATGAAAAGCTAGTGGCTTTAACAACAAATGCAAGATTCTTGGATGGCAAGGAATTCTAAGAATGTTTTCGTCTCATATTTTTCTTTCTAAGGAAAGGGCCCCATTGCCAGTTCTTCGCCCTGCTTGAAATATCTGGCTTTTTTAAATTTGTTTGTTTTAAAATTTTTCTCCTTTTGATTTTGGTCAATGAAAATTCTACCTACCAAAACATATATATATATATATATATATATATATATATATATATATATATATATATATAGACAGAGAGCACAAGCGAGAGAGCAAGAGCGCAGAAAAAGATAAAAATCAAGTGAGTTTGAGGTTTTAGAGTCTTTGAATGGCTCTTCTTTGAAGATGCTGAGAATCTTGCATGTGAATCTAAAATGGAGCTTGCAGAATGAGTCTTTTACTGTTTTGATAAATAAGCACATTTGTGTATAATGATTGCTGTGAGCCCAGAGAAAAGATGAATTAAGTCCTTACTCCATTGGAAGGTACTTATTCCTGTGAGGAGAGTCAAATTTCAAGTGGCTGAGAAGCAAATTCTGTTGTTTTAATAGGAATAATGTTTTTAAAAGCCAACCTTTAAGTTCAATGTACATGAAAACTTAGTAATCTGTTAAAGTAGTTGTATTCAGCATATTGCAATTACCTAGGGAACTTTTGAAAAACACTAAGATCTGCATCTCTCCCCAACAGATTATGGTGAAGGGTGCGGTCTGGACTTTGGGAATTTTTATTTTTAAGATTTTAATGTTTTATTTTTATTTATTTTTTAGAGACAGAGAGAAAGCGTGTGAGTTGGGGAGGGGCAAAGAGAGAGGGAGACATAGAATCCCAAGTAGGCTCCTTACTGTCAGAGTAGAGCCAGATGTGGGGCTCAAACTCAAGAACCATGAGATCATGATCTGGGCAGAAATCAGATAATCTACTGAGCCACCTCGGTGTTCCTGGACTTTGGGAATTTTTAAACCACCCCCCCACCAAACCACAGTCAATTCTAATATGCAACCATGGTTGAGAACTACCAGTCTTAACCGATTAAGAAACTAAGCCATTCAAGTGATACATGGTTCAATTGATATTTATAACTCACAATTAAAAATTTTTAAACTAGTATAATTCAGTTCAATTTATTGAACTTAGAATATTCTTCAAATATAAATATTTTATTCATTAGATTTGCTCTTTGTCTTCCAGTGTTAATTCCAATTATATCAGCAAATGTGTATCTAGTAAGCTATTTATCTGTCTGCCTGCCTGCCCTATTATTGTCACTCCTTCTATAAAAACTAATTGAAGCCATTTATATGTCATCCTGAAATCAAACTCTATCCTATTTAAAGTACTGGGCTATAACAATAACTGTGTAGAATATTTTGGGGACAAGAATTCAAACTCTACCCTGAAATTGACAGCCTCTGAGATTTCAGTTGTATCTCAGGAAGAAAAAAAAAAAAAAAGATCTAAGCCCACTGTGAGCTTTACTTTACAAACATGGACACTTAGACAAAAAAAGAAAGAAAACAAAACAAAACAAAAGGAAAGAAAAAAGACAACACAATGCCAGTAAGAGAAAGAAGAGAATTGAGGGTACAGGGATGGAGGGGGCAGAGAATAAGTAAGATATAGGAAAGTAAGAAGATAAAGAATTCTACCCCTGCCCTAAGTAAGGACATAAGGTTCAATTACTTGATAGTTCAGTTATTTGATAAAGTACCAGAGATAACTGTCTACTTTTTTAAACTCTAAGGGTGCACATGGCATGCATTCCTTATCACATTACCACTAATTCACTTATCAAATGAAACATATTGGGCTACTTATAATTTGAAGACAGAGTTCAATACAGTGGTTAAAAGCACAGACACTAGAGCCAGGGTCCCTCAGTTAAATCTAGCTCTGCCACTACTGTTTCTCGGAAAATCATCTTGGCGTTGATTTCCCCCATCTAAAAGTACAGATATTAATGTTAATATTAATGATCTCATAAATGCCTGCCTCATAGGGTTATAGAATTTGATTGAGGGAATATATTTTGGTAATGGCTAACAAAATATACCACACTACATTGAAAGTATTTTACCTATACAATCTGTTTAATTCACTTAACCCTATAATGATACATGTATTATTACAACATTTTTACAAAGAGAAAATGGAGGTCCAGAGAGGTTAAATGACTTGCACAAAGTCACAGAGTTTCTTAGAACTAGCAAAAAAAGATTTAAATCAAGCAGATGGTCCAAAGAGTCACCCTCTTAACCACTGTATCATACGTAACCTCATGGAAAATGATGGAACAGCTCCTGGCACATTGTAAGCACTCTAAGTATTACGTATTATATTAGAATTCATACACAGACTCACAAATCAAATAGAAAAACAGGTCTCAGTTTCCTCATCTCAGAAAAAAGGTCACAATACCAGCATTACAACTTCTTTTTTCTCATAATTAAATGAGATTATCTAAAGGCATAAAGTTATTTATCACTCATCATTACATACTACCATGAAATATCTTTATTGTTCATTTTGTTACTATGGAAATTTTTAATATAAAATTATTTAAATTTTTATTTGCATAACTCTTGGACAATATGCTACATTATAAGCTTCCAAAAGCAAGGACAATATAATGCTGTTTTAATAATAGTTCACCTCAAAGGCTAGTATTAGGTGTAAATTGATAATTAATGTCTTTATCATAAACTAATATGTACTGATGGTAAAAATTCCAGAAAATACAGATAAGCATCCAAACAATGAAGATCACTCATCCAAATACCCAGAGGGAAAAAACAAAATCACTGTTAAATTTTGCCTTACAGTATCGTATTTTCCATTGTATATGTCAATAGGTCATAATTTTTAATAAAATTAAATTATAGATTTTATTCAAACACTTAATTGATTAATCAATTCTACAAATTATAAAACATATAAACTATGTCATTAATAAATCTATTAAGTGATTTCCTAATTTGCCTATGGCTCTGGTACAGCTACTTGAATCTGCTACAACATACTCCAAGGCAAATGTAAAACACGAACAATGCATAGCTTGAAATTCCGTTAGCCACCCTTCAGCCTCCTTAATTCTATGGCTTCTGCAGAGCACAGAGGCCAACCATCTGACCCTGGCAGAGTGGATAAAGGCCTGCCCCTTCATCCCTAGCTTTAGACAAAACAAAGGAAAGATTAATGGCTAAAGACATGAAGACTTCCTATCAGAATACTTCCTATATGAAAAAGAAAGAATAAACTTCTATTTTGTATCCTCTCCACTGGGAAGAATAACTAAATTTCCAAGAAAAGAATGATAACCAATTACTTGGATGGATTACAAATAACAAACGTTAATTAGAAAGTTGCACTAACCATATGACAACAGTTAGTTGCCACCAAAAAGATACAGGAAACCACCAAAGTATGACATTCATTGAGAGGTGACTCCGTATTAAAGGCTCGGTGGAGGAAATCCCAGGCATCGGTGTTTGGAGGGTTTGGCGGAACAACACTGTTCAGGATGGACTTTGGAAACAGAAACATTGAGCCAGCATATAGCTTCACAGCATCTATATGCTGTGTTTATATAAAACATATGTTTTATATGTTTTAAGAGTCCATGGAGGAAAGCTATCAGGTAACAATTGTTCTGCAGAAATACCCTCATCTCACAAGGTAAAGCTTTACTGCACAAGTCAGTTTTGATGTGTAATGTAAATAAACTCCCTCCTATCTATTTGAAATAACACAGAGATAAATAAAACAATGAAAATATAATTAAAGCTTACCTCTATCTATCTCTTCACATATAGAAACCTTCAAAAAACTCCAAAATTTACAAGCATACAGTATTGATCTGAGGCTATGAGAGTTCTTCACTTCTATGCAAGTAACAAAAATGTCGATTTAATAAAGTCTGTTGTCTTTATGATCTCAACTAGCTGCAATCAGTCAGTTCACATGCCTAGTAAAACTACTTCTAAAGTTTCCACAGCAAAGATATATTATTCAAAAATTATTTAACAAAGTGACGTGCCACAATTTTAGTGCATTGTCATTGGAGCCTAACAATTTCCCAAAAACCTGGAAAAACATTCAACATTTAATTCTACAAACCCCCCCCCACCGCATCATCCTCTATGCCAGTTTTGCCACTGTAAAGCCACAATAACCTGAATTACCTCCAGTATTTCTCAAGAAGGGCCATGGGCATTTTAGATAAAGTAATTCTTTACTGTATGGGATTATCTCACCTCTCAGGACACTTAACACCTCCCACTCTTTGAGGCACTCATTGCCAGGGATTACCCCCTTCCAATCATTGCAACAACTCAAAGCACACCACACATTTCCCTACATCCCCAAGGTAGGCTGTAGTTCCTTTTTAAAGAAATGCCTGCCTTTTTTATTGCAAGGTGGATGATCTGAGTAGAAGGGGGATTAAAGGAACTGTAATGCTCCCCAGTGGAGCTGTTCCATCTGCTAAACGACCACAACGAATATCCTGCCTTGATGTCCACCAGAGCTGGATGGGAGTGCTCCTCCCTCAACCAGCCACCTCTCTGTGGCTCCGTCAAGGTTGACTGTCTCCAGGAAGCCCCTGGATATTTTACCCAACCCTCATCTTTTATCTGGGCAATCCTTTTAGGAGTATCTTCCATTATGAAAGAAATGAACTCATCTCAGCATTTATCCCATCGGTTAAGATTATTTGTTAATTAAATGAGTTAATGTGTAAGCGCCTCTAAAAATGCCTGACACTACCAACTGTTCAATTCATGCTATTTTCATCGTCAATATCATCACCACCATTATCATCATTTGTGATTTCCTTTGCAGGCACAGTACATCAAGTAGCAATTTTTTCCCAAGGTCCAAGCCTTAAAGCTTAAAATGATTACCCTTCAGTCTACTATATGCCAAGCTGTGTACAAAGCAAGTTATTCCTTCTCCAATCTGGCAATGATCAGCTTAAGACCTAAACAGTTTTTGCTCAAAGGTCAAAATGTGAAACTTGCAAGTCGTACTCATATTTCTAATAGACCCAATGAATCTGGCTTTGGCAATATATTTTTCAAAAAAAGATTACCAAAATTCTTAATAAATACGTGTTTTTACCAACATGTATTGAATTGTGAAGCCAAATACAATGTCAAATTTGTATCAACCACGTGCTCTGAAAAATTTTCTCATGGTCTGACCTGGCTGAAGTTTCTTAAAATAAGAAACAAGTGACATTTGAACTGAAAGTATTTTTTTCCTGCTTTAGCAAATCCTCCTGTAGCAAATGAAGTTTTTTTTCATTGACTAAAGATCCTCTCTCTGGGGCTTAAAATTAGAATCAATGGTCTCAAAATTGTTTACTGTCAAAGACATTGCATGAAAAGTTTGAGATATCATTAAGTGATAATCCTGAGACATCTCTTGTCTCAGCCTGTGTTGGTCAAGACCTTAGAGGAGGTAAATGCAGTATAGGTAGTTAGTAGATTGATTTACAATGTATTTTACAGGTATGGTTTAATTTCAGGGAAAGAATTTTTCATCCAATTATTCACAAATGTTTGCATCCTTCTAGTTATCTCTGAAGAAAAGACAACATCACGGAGCATCGTGCTCACAACAGATTTATTCATTAGTCCTTGCTAAGTATCTGTGCATAGTCTGGGTTGCCACATTTTACGTCCCAATTTAAAAGTCATTCAAGTTCAAATTCTTTTCAGTGGCAAATATGGTCAGGATCCCTGGGGTGTTTGTGACTGAACCAGATGGCTGGCAAATATGCAGAGTTCCACCTAACCTAACTTTTTATCTTGAAATAATTGAGTTTCTCCTCTTGATGTAGCCTTTAATGAAAATGAAATTGTGTAAGGGGGAAAATGTTATTGATGCTTGTTCAAGTTTTGTTGGGTGATTTAATGTGAGTTAGTCTTGGTAAATAGGAGAAGAAATTAGGGTCATAAGATAAATTTCCAAGTCTGCAAGTGTTCCTCAGCTTGGTAAATACATGAGTGGAAGTGTATGTAACTTGTCCCAGCGGAACTTACAAAAGTCCACAAATTTTAAGAGCAGACCAATTTTTCCAACTTGACTGAAATGTTTCCTGAATGGTCCAGTCTGACAATGTTATGTATTTCAGCAGTTCTCAAACTATTTTCTGTTACCTCGCATACCACAAACAATCAAGAGTTTCGTGAAATGGTGCAATAAGATTTTGAAGTATCAGTTTGCATCTTTCTGCTGAAATACTCAATTTGTTCACTTACATCCCCCTAGTGCTTTCTCACCTGAGTGCTCGGAGGCAGACACGAGTCACCAATGCAGAGCCTGAAAAGAAAGCTAAGATACTCAACTCTCCAACAACACTCTGGCCAAATAGGAGCTGAGAGCTTCAGATGGATGCTTGCAGAGAGGTTGCTCCCCAGCATTAGAAAAATGATGGAAGACAACGGATGAAGAAAAACAGGAAGGCTCTGGTCTGGGCAGAACTGATGCCACCAATCTGCATCATTCAGCCCACTGCCTAGCCATCAACCATCCACTATGGTTTGCACCCCAAGACTTCCCAGCCCCCTAACCATCCCATCCAGAACAGAGGAGACGTGTTACACCTTGTGAAAGAGGGAAAGCCCCTTCCCAGAGCAAAGAGGGCTATCCAGAATGGGCTCTGAGGTGGAACACACAGCCCCCAACATACTCTCTTTCTCAGGACACACATGGTGAACAACAAGCCACCACCAACAAAAACAGCCTGTGAACCATATGCTAATAGGGACAACCCAGAATGTAATGCATAATTATGGACTGCCAATGACCTCTACCCTGGAATTCAAAGAATACAGCACAAGTTTGTTTTGCTTTTCTTCACAAATTCAACTAAGCCAGTGTTTTCTGCTCTTACGTGATATATCCACAGAGCACACTCACCTCTAGCTTGTATCTCGTCTTTTTCCACTATTGGTCTCAGCCGTTCTCACAGTTCTCCTTCACTCAGTGTGGGCCATTACTTCTTCCAAGCTTTTAAGAGCTGTCTTCAGAACGTGTTGGCACCATCCCCCAGGTCCGTGTCAGGGTGTTACTTCCTCTGTCACATACTGAAAAACTCTGCTTGTGCAACTTCACATTCTATTCCTGTGCTCCAGCACCCTCAGAATCTGGTCCAATCCATGGTCTCCCGACTTCTGGTGGTATGTGTTGGCTAAGTCCTATAGCTTCTTCAAAGTACAGTGTCTTTCCTGCCTTCTTTGGCCTGGCACTTGCTGGCCAGGTTATGTTGTGACTCAACTCTAGCAATTGATCTGGTTTTCACTAGCAGAGGTGGGGTTATATCCTAAATGAGGTGCTTGTTATCTTCCGAGGCAGACCCCTGTGTGTCATCTCCAAAACAAGGTCAGAGCACTAGCCTCTTACGGGGAGGGGTTGGTCACTTCCACAGGCTCAGAGGGTTCAGAGATTTAAGGTACTTCAGTGAACCAAATACAAGTCTCAGGGTCCGGTACTTTCCCTCTGGCAGCCCAGACCTTGACATACAGACTTGCTAGGGGTGGGATTTCCACATTCCTTCTCTGCAGCTTTGCTACTCTTCTAATTAAGTCCTGAGCCCAATCCTTCATGCTTCCAAAAACACCTTCTGACTCACACTTTGCCAATAAGTGGTGATTAATCACCCTCAGCTTTTCTTTGTCTTTCTCTAATGTATCAGTGGCCAGTAGCAACAGTGATCCCATTCCACAGCCCTTATAATTATCATTTCTCCCCAAATCTCTGGAACTTTCAAGATATTGCACCCACAAGTGCATTTCCTTCACCAAAGTCCATAATTCAACACCAGTGAAAGTCTTCCCAATTGCAACACCATAATAAGCCAAGGGCTCTACAAATTCTACCTGTAAGTGGAGGTTGGGTTTTAACTGCCAGCCAGCAGCCCAGGAAGGATTCAAGTCAAGCAATTCATTTTACAGTCCACTTCTGTGGATTAGTCCTGGCAGCAGCTGTCTCAGGTCTATTTCTCCTGGAACCATCCAGATTCTAAGATGCAAATTTGCACAGGAAATGGACAGAGCAGTGGTCTCAGAAATAACATTTATGAGGGAGCCACAGCAAGCAGAGCTGGACAGAAGGAGAAGCTGAACTGCCGGGTACTTGCAGCAGAGGCCTAGGCCAACCCCACAGACATTTAAGAGCTGGGATAGACCTTCCTGAATTAATGGCTTTCCCAAATTAAGAAAGGGGCAAGGTCAGGGGAGCCTAGGTGGCTCAGTTAGTTAAGCTTCCAACTTGGGTCAGGTCATAATTTTATGGTTTGTGAGCCTGCTCAGGATTTTCTCTCCCTCTCTCTCTGCCCCTCCCCTGAGTGCAAGTGCACACGCGTTCTCTCTCTCTCTCTCAAAAATAAATAAACATTAAAAAAAAAAAAAAAAAGGGGGCAAGGTCTTTGTGTCCTTGAGCTGACCAGTTTTTGGATGCAGGCTGCTCCAAGGAGAAGTCCCTTCAGGAGAGATCAACTCCAAGGGAGGAGCTCAGATGTGAGTCTTCTGCAGTCAACGTGCCCAGTAGCTGAGAGAATGAGTGCCTCCCCAAACCAGGTTCTTTCCTCCCTGTCTGCAGACCATTAGTATCAATCCCCTTGGCTTTCTGATTACAAGAATTGTGAAAGTCTTGCAAATCTTATGATGTCAGCTCTTTCCTCTCAAGTCACACTTTGGATCTGACCCTTAGGGTGTTCTGGGACCTGACGGTAATTACAGGTTTGGAAAAACAAGAAATGGAAAGTGTCCATGAGGGAGGCAGCTTCACCTTTGCAGGTTTCCAGGCAAGGCAGCACCAACTTCCCCAACAAGGAAGAAGGGGCTACTCTGCTGGCAGAGGAGACCCTGAGGGGACCAGGACGCTCAGCATCATTGAAACTGATACAGATGCTCCCTTTCCAGTCCCCTTGGTCTTCCTCCTTCCCAACCACAGACAAGAGATCCAGGGAGGCTGTAAATTCAACTTCTTCCATCATCGGCAAGTCTCAGGTCTTATTTTAGCTACGACAACCCTGTGGTAATGAAAGAAACATCAGTCTAAAATAATCCTGATCCTCTGACCGTGCCCCGAGCCAACAATTTAAAATTCTAGTTGATAATTTTTTTTCCTTGTGGCCTTGCCGAGCACTTAGAAGCAGCCGACCTGTATCCCCATTTCTGCCAGAAGGAATTCTGTGCAGTGTCATCAAGGGGCCGCATCTGCACCATCACTGTTCACCAGAAACAAGCTGGAGAAAAAAGGGTTTTTTGACCTCCAGAGTTAATTTACCTTCATATTTCATCTGATGGATCAAATGACTGATTTTCAAGATTCTGATACACTTTAGCCATGGTGATAAAATACGTTTTTAACAGCTCTTTTTTACATATTCTGTTTCAACAAAAAACTCAAGTTAAGGAATTGTGTCAATAGCATCAAAGAATGGTAATTACTTTAAAGAAATAAGCAGTTTAAGTAAACAACTTCCCTATAAGCATTGAAAAGGAACTTAATTTTTTTTCCACCTATATACATTTTTTAAGTGTTGAGAAGAGGGAAGCTTTGTGAATTCAGAATAAATTCTATATTAGCTTTGGTGACAACCTCATGATAATATAGGACTAGTGCTGATCAGAATGCTGGAGAAATGGGGTTAAGATTGGCAGAGATACAAAACAAACATGTTCAAGTAATTCAAGATTAGGCTAAGGAAGAAGAGAAAATTATACACACACACCAAGATGCATTGATTTATTTGCCTTTAAAAACATAACTCTTTGGGGGTGCCTGGGTGTCTCATTTGGTTCAGTGTCCAACTTCGCTCAGGTCATGATCTCATGGTTCATGAGTTCGACCCCAGCGTTGGGCTCTGTGCTGACAACTCAGAGCCTGGAGCCTGCTCCGGATCTTATGACCCGCACTCTCTGCTCCTCCTCCTTTCACACTCCATCTCTCTCTGTCTCTCTCAAAATTAAACATTAAAAAAATTTTTAAAACGACTATTTGGATTATTTTTATTTGTTAGACTCATGTCGTGTTTACGTAAAAAACATTTAAACATTGGAGCACCTGGGTGGCTCAGTCAGTTAAGCGTCTGACTTCAGCTCAGGTTATGATCTCATGGTTCATGGATTCAAACCCCACATTGGGCTCTGTGCTGACAGCTCAGAGCCTGGAGCCGGCTTCAGATTCTGTGTCTCCCTCTCTCTCTGCCCCTGCCCCACTCACACTCTGTCTCTCTTTCCTCAAAAATAAATAAACATTAATAAATAAATAAGTAAATAAATAAATAAAATAATTGTGTTTTTAGATAAATAGTCCCTAGAGAAAAGCGTAAGTTGTGATTTCACATTTAAACAAGAGAAACCTTCAGAAAGAATTAAATTGCTAACTGGTAACATTTCTGGACAATATGTTTTAGCTTACAATGTATACGCAAAAGATATGTAAAGCTTTAGAAGTCACCATAGATTTCCAGCACCCAAAGTTAACCGGTTATGACAATTTGTCAACTTAGAAAAATAAATTGCTTTTTAAATAATAACAATCATAACTTGCCATAAAAGAGGTAGGATAAAGATACTTTAAGCCCCCAGATAAAATTACTTTTTAAATAGTTCAGACAGAATTTCAAGCGGGTTACCAAAAAATGGAAATAAATATAAAAGCACAGTGGGAAACCACTTCTAACTATTGTTTAATTCTATAAAGGCCCTAGACATGCTGCATATATTAACATTCTGATTAACATTTTAACATTTTACAACTGTACTTAAAGGGGTGAAGACAGATGTCGGACATTGCACATATTTTTATTTTTACATTATTTGCATATGGCTCTGATGGCCAAAAAAAGAACTATCTTAGCAACTGCATAAAGCCTTGGAGTACCCAGCTGACTCCATTGACTGTCGTTATGAGCAAGGAAGAGACGTGTTGTGTGCAACATAAAATTTTAAATTGAATATTAGGAGAGCCTGTTCTTATATGTTATTTGTCATGTGTACCATACAACCATATCTCTGTTTCTCTTCCACTTATGTCTTCCTTCTCTCCAAATCCTAATGCACAGCCACTCCCCATCTCTTCATTCACCTCCACGCTCTCATCTTTCACCTGATCTATTACACAAATGATTTCCCTTTTCGAGGTACTTTTTCTTTAACAGAAATTCCACTATGGGTGATTAAAATCTTCTCTTCAAACCACTACCCAAGCAAAAATCTAGAACCCATAGACAGATCTACCTAAGTGAGGTTCAAACAAGTACACGTGCAAGAGATTACCGGTCTTCAAGGAGACAGGTTGGAGGAACGTTCTTCCCAGGGCTTCCTCTGTCCTGACTTTGTGATCTATCTTGTCTGCTTCTCCTCTTCTGTGTTCCAAATTGGCCAGCAATGAACGTATCACATCTTTGGGTTAGGGATAATATACCAACTATGGAGAAATATTTTTCGGCCATTATTAACACGGTTCAGTTTCTCTGGAAAGTGTCCGTATGCAATATGTCCAGAGTCCTGCAGAGCTGGACTCTGAGAGGTTCACTGTCTGCTAATTCCCATTTGCAAATGCACCCTGTAGGGAAGACTCAGGCAAGGATGCTTCTCTCCCTGTGGCTCTATTGGTCATGATTTCCATACACTGCTATAGACTTTGGTAAGAGGAGAGAAATTTTCAGGTGGATCCTTCTTCAGAAACCTCCCTTCACTTCCAGCAAATACTACACTCTGTACTATACCTGTAAAACATTATCATGCACCCTCCTGCTTGCAAACCCCTGGGGTTTCTTGATTTAAACCCATATCTTAGCAACATGCTTAGACAAGATCATCAAGGGTAACATTGGAAGAAACAGGCTTGTGTCATCAAGAAAGATAGCTAGTAGATACTCCTTGGTGAGAAAACAAAACAAAACAAAACAACAGCCTATAAATTTTCTATTTTTTTTCCCATGGAAAAGGGCCTAAGCCCTTTTGTCTAAATAAAAACCATTTTCAGAGCAAAAAGATCTTTCCAAGTTACTCTGCCCACTATATTTAATTCAAATATATTATCTCAGCACCTCCTCAAATATACTTAAATTCTGCAAACTAAAACAATGAATCAAATATGGCCCCTTTAATAGTGATAACAGCCAAATTTAGCTTCTTCCACAAGCCAATTCTCAGATACTTGCAACATTATCCTCAGGTTCTGATATATACAGTAAATTAAAAGCCCATTTAGTAACTTTATTTGACAGCTCAACTGTCTCTAAGCAGCCTTAGGCAAAGGATACAAATGTCTGGTTCTCTCACAGAGAGCCATAACTTACAAACAACCTTACAATGTTTAGTCTTACATTCTTTGGTCTATAGGCTCTGCCATTAGTAATGTGTTTATCAGTGAAAATATTATGTAGGCTTGGTTGCTAAGGCACTAAAGACATGTTCAGAATAAAATGTCCACGAACATGTTATTAAAATGCAAAAGAATTATGTGAAAGTCACCTTTTCAAAAATAGTCGTTTTACTTGTGACCTTTATAAGTGAATAATAGAGTTTCATTTGGAACATAATTGTGTGATCTAAACCATGTGCACTCTGTACAATGCTCTCCACAAAAAACCAAGATACTTCTTGATAAAGTAAGCTGTAAGTTCCTAGTTTAAATAGGCAAAATGAGAAGTGTTTAAGGATCTATAGTCATTGGTGCCTTTTAAGTGCTCTTAGAATTAAAATTTTTTTTAATGTTTATTTCTGAGAGAGAGAGACAGAGCATGAGCGGGGAAG
This sequence comes from Panthera leo, assembly GCF_018350215.1. Classification (NCBI taxonomy): domain Eukaryota; kingdom Metazoa; phylum Chordata; class Mammalia; order Carnivora; family Felidae; genus Panthera; species Panthera leo. Next base: position 146,717,611 of record NC_056679.1, on the reverse strand, counting down.
GGGCAGAGAGAGAGGGAGACACAGAATCTGAAGCAGCCTCCAGGCTCCATCCGAACTGTCAGCACAGAGCCCGTCGCGGGGCTCAAACCCACAGACCGAGAGATCATGTTCTGAGCCAAAGTTGGACGCTCAACCGACTGAACCACCCAGGCGCCCCTAAAGTGCTCCTAGAATTAAATAGTGTTTATAGCAGCTTTGTCTTCTTTCCCTTGTGACAGATTTGAGTCCTTTATTCATGACTCAGGGAACTGTCTCCCTATCTCCACCTCAAACCTGAGCCTTTCTAGGGCTCAGATGCTGGACGACTCTGTTTCCAAATGGTCTCTGTCTGCTCACCCTCTACTTCCTTATCTCCCACACCCTGGAAGTTCTGGACAACTGAGCTGAAGTACATTTTCTCTAGATAGGCATGTATGTAAGGACATGCATACATGCACGTGGGCATACACACACATCTGTGATTTGACCTGAAATCCCATGTTGTTCACTTGAGATGGTTCACCTAACTCCAATGTCCCCTACCCACCAGTCACAGATCCTGCCATGCCTATTCACTCACCTCAGGCCCCAAGTATACCCAAACGAATCACTGTTCCCATTCCTGCAAAAATGCCCATGCCCACTTGTCCCTATAAAAACCCCCCAAAGACTTTCAAGATTCTTTTTTTTTTTTTTTTTTTAGATTTTATTTCTAAGTAATCTCTACACCTAGTGTAAGACTTGAATTTACAACCCCAAGAAGGAGAGTCACATTTTCTACTGAGCCAACCAGGCACCCCTCAAGATACATTTAAACATCACCTATTTCTACAGGTCTATCCTAACTCTCCCAGAAAGATTTTAAAACGTACTAGTTATTCTTCCCACAATTCCCCATAAGTAAGACTCCGTACTGCTGTGATTGGTGGTGCTTTTTTTCCCCAATATATCTGCCTTCCTGTTATATCATAAGCTCCTGGACAGCAAGAGCCAAACTGAATTATGTTTTGTGTCACCATGCATCCACATTGTTTGAAACCATCATTTTAATTGAAGTATCTATTATATAGGCCCAAACTGGGAGCCAATCCTCTGAAATAATAGTGGATAAGGGAGAAATATTTCTGCTTTGAGATCTGCAATGCCTAGAAAGAGTTATTAGTGTATAAAGAAAACATAAGTGCAATGAGAGAAGTGGAAACAAAACAGAAATAAATGGAAATAAGCATTTGAGGGGGCACCTGGGTGGCTCCATTGGTTAAGTGTCTGACTCTTGGTTTCGGCTCAGGTCATGGTCTCATGGTTTGTGAGATCGAGCCCTGCATTGGGCATCACACTGACAGCGTGGGGCCTCCTTGAGATTTCTCTCTCCCTCTCTCTCTCTGCCCCTCCCCTGCTTGCACTTTCTCTCTCAAAAACTAAAAAACATTTTTTAAAAATGGAATTAAGTTTTTAAATAAACCATTAAAGTCCTACAAATTTTGACTAATTTTGGATGGGTCTTTGGGATTTTACTAATAGATATGATCTTTGTCCCAGAAAATGCAACTGCTTGTGCACATGAACATATAAACACATACACACAGACAAACAGACAGGCAGATACACACACACACACACACACACACACACCTCTTGAAAATAGTTTAAAGGGTCTTTATACTTATAGGGTCATTTCCCCTTGAAATTATCCGTGGATTCCAGTGGTAAGCTTTTGTGCTAGAATCCTCAGCCCACAGATTAAGAACACTGAGCCTTTGAAAATGATGTGATTTGGCTCAGGTCATGATCCCGCGGTCTGTGAGTTGGAGCCCCACATCGGGCTCTGTGCTGACAGCTCAGGGCCTGGAATCTACTTCAGATTCTGTGTCTCCCTCTCTCTCTGCCCTTCCCCTGCTCATGCTCTGTCTCTCTCTGTGTCACTCAAAAATAAATAAACATTAAAAAAATTTTTTTAGAAGGAAAGAAAATGACATGAGAGGGCAGAGCCTTATAAGACAAGAAGGAAAGAGTGAGCTTTAGGAGAAAGTGGAAGAAAACCACAAGAGAGACAGGCAGTGTCCCTTTGGACCACTCTGGCTTAGAAAGCTTTTGTCTCAGTGTTTGTCTGAATTTTAAGTTGTATCCGCCTTATAATTGCAACTAGCTGTTGAAGGAGTGTAGTTCTTTTTTTTTTTTTTTTTTTTTTAATTTTTTTTTTTCAACATTTTTATTTATTTTGGGGACAGAGAGAGACAGAGCATGAACGGGGGAGGGGCAGAGAGAGAGGGAGACACAGAATCGGAAACAGGCTCCAGGCTCCGAGCCATCAGCCCAGAGCCCGACGCGGAGCTCGAACTCACGGACCGCGAGATCGTGACCTGGCTGAAGTCGGACGCTTAACCGACTGCGCCACCCAGGCGCCCCTGAAGGAGTGTAGTTCTGATGTTATTGTTGTTTCCTTATGAAACAAAAAGATACCACTGATTAAAGGCCTCTACCCTTTTCACCTATGGAGGTGAAAGCTGAGATCTTGAGGAGCAAGTCACTCTTGGGAGAAATGCCAAAGGCAAGGGTTAGGCTGCTGGAAGGAAGGAGGGCGATGGCTTGGAGAGAAGAGGGGTGGGTTGGTAAGCTTATTTTTGTCATTTGAATTCAAGTTTGGAGGAGTTTTGCAGTCCTCAAATCTTCTTTTTTTTCAACGTTTATTTTATTTTTGGGACAGAGAGAGACAGAGCATGAACGGGGGAGGGACAGAGAGAGAGGGAGACACAGAATCGGAAACAGGCTCCAGGCTCCGAGCCATCAGCCCAGAGCCCGACGCGGGGCTCGAACTCACGGACCGTGAGATCGTGGGCTGAAGTCGGACGCTTAACCGACTGCGCCACCCAGGCGCCCCAAGTCCTCAAATCTTCTTAATAGAAATAGGATTGAGTGGGAGCAAGCAAACAAGATGGAATATGGAAGAAAAAAGAAAAACAAAAAGGGGCGTCTGGGTGGCTCAGTGGGTTAAACATCTGACTTCGGCTCAGGTCATGATCTTGCGGTTTGTGAGTTCGAGCCCTGCGTGGGGCTCTGGGCTGACAGCTCGGAGCCTGGAGCCTGCTTCGGATTCTGTGTCTCCCTCTCTCTCTGCCCCTCCTCTGCTCATACTCTGTCTCTCAAAAATAAACAAATACTTTTTTTAATTAAAAAAAAAAGAAAAACAAACTTAAGCAAATAAGATGTAGAAAAATGTTAAAATTATATGAAAGGTTTACCGTATGAAACTACTACTTAGGGGAAGTATGACATGTTCGCAGTTAGCAATCAAAATATGTTGTGTCTACAGACTACAGGAATCACTGCAGAAGTAGAATGATTTGATTCTTGGCGCTGTACTTTCAGCAAGCCCCATGGTCTCTTCTTGGTCCCATCTAGCTTGCCAGGAAACCTAATTTCTTGCTGGAGACTTCCGAGGATTCTGTTTTATTTTCTCCATCTAGCAACATAATAACAGGATGTGATCATTTAGTCAGCACTCGCGCTAGGCCAAATACTGAGCAGAGAGCTTTCTATAAACATGATTTCACTTAATCCTTGCAACCGTTCCGTGAGGCAGGTGCTACTACGACCCTAGTTTGCAGATGAAAAATAAAAATGTAAGCTAAGAAAAGTGTTAACTCTCTCAAGGTCAAACAGCTAATAAATGCAAGGACAAAATTTCTTCTTCCAATACTCATTTTCCTGCAAGGCAGTTGCAGACCTTAATTAACTGGTCAGCTAGTTAGAACGAGACATGAAGTCTGGAGCATAAAATGACTTTTCTAACACTATGGCAGACAAAGCATAGTCCAACACCCAAAAGAAATTTCACAGTAACTCAGATTCTTTATTTGAACACTGCTTCTTAAAATCTCATTTCTTCCCTGTCTCTTTCCTTACCCACCCACAGCTTCTCTGGTCCTTTCTCCCACTAACCACCATACAAACCTCTTTTCCCAGTAGTAGACATTCTCTCTCTACCCCCTTTCCTTCTCTTTTTAATTTTTTTTTAACGTTTATTTATTTTTGATACAGAGAGAGACAGACCATGAACAGGGGAAGGGTCAGAGAGAGGGAGACACAGAATCCGAAACGGGCTCCAGTCTGAGCTGTCAGCACAGAGCCCGACGCAGGGCTTGAACTCACGGACCGCAAGATCATGACCTGACCTGAAGTCGGCCGCTTAACCGACTGAGCCACCCAGGCGCCCCTTTCCTTCTCTTGTCTTGCCCAGACGTCTTCTGTCCTCCCAACCGTAAATCACAAAACCCAACTCTGCAGGGCTTCTGCGCGTGTCAAACATGGCGCCAATGGCAAGCACATCTTGGGCGGCTGATTACGCGCTAAAGCTCAGGCCTGTCTCCACTGCCCCTGGTACCTTTGGGCAGCCGTCCAACTATGCCACCAGCTAGTGGCTGTGCACAGGACACTGGAAGAACTCTCCTCAAAAGGAAAAGGAAAAGGAAAAGAAAACTCTGAGCAGGGCAGAGCCAGACCACTCTTCAGTTGGCAGAGAGAAGAAAAGAAAATTTGAGAGTTCCCATATGTTAGTCATTTTGGTTCTGTGACATTTATTTGTATGTTTTTTTTCCCTTCAACTAACCTTAAATGTCATGAGATTTGGGTTTACTTTATAGTAATAGGAAACCACTGATGAGATTTGATGAAGCAAGTGGTTTAAACTTATCCATATATATACAAGATAGTCTGGCTAAAAGGTAAAGGATAGATTAAAGAAAAGAAGGGTGACATATGGCAAAAGAGAATTTTCTTTCCTTTTTGTCCTCTTCTCCTAATCCCCTGGAAGGAGTCTTTGCAAAGACTCATATAAATCAGAGACTTGTTATGAAACAATGCATAAAGTTGCATTGGGTGGGGAAGTCACTATTAGCAAGAGAAATGTGTGTGTTCGTTCTGCTCTGTTTGCAGTCATGGCTAAGACACTCTCTTGGAACTGTCAGACATACTTGGATGAGATTTCAGAGGTGCTAGCCCAGAGCCTGGCACATAGTAGTTAATATTTATTCATTGCATAAACAATTATTTATTACAGGATTGCATGCAGAAATACATGGGTGTGGCAGTCCTGAGTAGGCAAGTGGAGACATGGACTAGAGACATTTAAATTATTACTGTTACATGACTTGATCTATCCCAATAGGTTGGTGGTTCCAGGAAAAGTAAAGTTTTGAATTAATACTTGTGAAAAATTCGAAGAAAATCAAGTTTGAGGGAGATGATAATGACACTGATTTAGGATGTTGGTTGAGCTTTAGGGCTAGAAGACTATTATCTCTGTAATAACCTGCTGCTCCCACATGTAAATGAAGAACAGAATTACTGTCTTTTATTTGTTCAACTAAATATTATTGGTGACTACTTTGGCCAAGAATTATAATAGGGATCATACAGAGATGACAAAGAGGGAGCAAAAATCAGCCACACTTAAATTAGACATAGAGAACCCATGGTCTGGGGTAAACAGTATAATATGAGGTGATAGGTGCTATAATGAAGGTATATACTGAGTCAGATTAGGCCAAGGTGGAAAGGAGTGTATGAGATATAGAGAAGCACTCCTCATGGAAGGAAGGAAGGAATATTTTGTCAAACTGATGTTGTTTAGAGTTGCCAATGCATGGTGATAATAAAAAGCAGCTGACCTCTAGTCAGTTTTATTATTGTTTTTCAATTGTCCACAGACCGTGTATCCCCTCTATGCTTGCTCTCAGGGAAGATTTCTCTCCCTTCTCCCCCACCTACCATCCTTGGTATGACACTGATTCTAACTGCTGTGCCACCCAAGTGAAAGAAGAGACTGACTTTTTTATGAAGGACTTACAGAAAGAATAACAAGGCCAGTGACATTTTAACTGGACTTTGAAAAGGACGAAGAGTTCACCTAGTTATCTAGAATTAAATACCATAAAATACCAATTCCCTGCAGGATTTTTGAACCCACTGCTCTGTGTGGGGTACCGCTATTCATTTACAGTTGTAACCAGTATTATCTTCAGCTGTAATCAGCTGAGAAGTACCACTGCTATTCTTCAATAGAACAAGTCAATTACTTTGCTCACTCTCCCATCTCACTCTTGGGAGTACCTAGTTTTGCTCCAGGATGGGAAAGAAACCCTATTTCCCATGCACATTGATACAGGTTAGGTTCTCCAAGAAGCTGACTCTGAGGCAGAGGTTCATGTGTAGTATGTTTATTAGGAAGTGCCTGTAGAAAGAGGGAGAAAGAAGCAGGATTAGTTGAGGGAGAAGACAAGCTGAGATGCAGGCCTAATAAAAGCAGCTTCAGCTGATCCTATGGGAAATCCTGGAGTTAAAAGGGTCTTTCAGAGTTGTCCTACACTGCACTGAAATGACTGAGCCTTTCTATACTAGATGATCCTTGGATGTGAACCATCCCAGGAAAGTATGCCCTTGGGCAAGGTGGCCACACCTACCTGTAACCAGTACCAGCCCTGAAATGCTTAGTCATTTCCCACCTTCTCCATCATTCTAGAGAAAAGGACCATTTGACCTCATTGAACCACATTCTCGGCTCCTTAAACATTTGTTCCCAGTAAGAACCACACTAGATAAAGAGCCAGCCCACCTACCCCCACTCCCTCTGACTCCTTTGGTTTAGATATCTGACCATTGGACTGCTTGGTTTTTTTTCCCCCTCTTCCTGTGCTTTAAATTCTTTCTCTAATGTTTTGAAATTCATAAATACAAAGTGAGCTCTCAAAACCGTAGGCTTCAATCCTCTACCCCCAAAAAGCAGAAACAGAGGCCCATACTCATTCTCTCCATCCACAAACTCGTGGTGTACCAACCTTTTATAAAAAAAACTTCCTGATGGTTATTGCTGAAAGTATCTTGCAATCGTAATGAGAACCACAAGCGTGGGTCCAGCCACAACATTGGTTATTGATAGGCTGAGACTGGCACTGGTCAGTTCTTCCCAACTTGACCCAGAGTTTCAGAGCAATCCCAGTCAAAATCCCAACAAGTTATGATATGGACATTAACAAAATGAGTCTAAAGTTTTTATGGAGGGCAAAAGATCCAGAACAGCCAACACAGTATTGCAGGAGAAGAACAAAGTTAGACCAATGTCACCCAACTTCAAGACTTACTACGCAGCTAAAGTAATCAAGACAGTGTGGTGTTGGCAAAAGAATGGAAGTAAAGACCAATGAAACTGACTAGAGAGCCCAGAAATAGACATCTATAAAAATAGTCAACTGATCTTTGATAAAGGAGTAAGACAGTACAACAGTCCCCCCTTATCTATTAGGGATATATTCCAAGACCCTGGTGGATGCCTGAAACCACAGATAATACAAAACTCTATATATACTATGTTTTTTCCTGTATACACATACCTGTGACAAAGTTTAATTTATAAGTTAGGTAACAGTAAGAAATTAACAACAATAACAAATAATAAAATAGAAGAGTTATAACCATATACTGTAATAAAACTTATGTGAATGTAGTTTCTCTCTCTTTCTCAAAATACCATACCACACTTACTCATCTTCTTTTGGTGATAATGTGAGATAATAAAGAAACTTCATGATGAGATGAAGTGAGCTGAATGACATAGGCATTCTGACATGGAGTTAGGCTTCTAGGAAGTTAGACTTCAGAAGGAAGGTCATCTGTTTCTGGACTGTTTGATCACAGGATGACTAAAACCATACACTGTGAAACCAGATAAGGGGAAGGGAGGACTGCTGTACAGTATAGCAAAAGTAGTTTCTTCAACAAATGGTGCTGGAACCATTGGCCATCAATATGCAAAAAGTGAATTAGACACAGACATTACAGCCCTTCACAAAATGGATCACAGACCTAATGTAACATGCAAAACTGTAATACTTTTAGTAGATAATATAGGAGAAAATCTAGATGACCTTTGGGATGGTGATGCCTTTTTAGATACAAAACCAAAGACATGATCTATGAAAAAAATAATTGCTAAGCTGGACTTCATTACAACTTAAAACATAGATTCTGTGAAAGACAAATGTCAAGAGAATGAGAAGACAAGCCACAGACTGGAAAAATATTTACAAAAGATACATCTGATAAAAGACTTTTATTCAGAATATACAAAGAACACTTAAACTCAATAATGGGAAATCAGGGGCACCTGGGTGGCTCAGTTGGTTAAGGGTACAACTTCGGCTCATGTCATGATCTCACGGTTTGCGAATTTGAGCCCTGCATTGGGCTCTATGCTGACAGCTCAGAGCCTGGAGCCTGCTTCAGATTCTGTGTCTCCTTCTCTCTCTGCCCTTCCCTTGCTCATGCTCTGTCCCTCTCTCAAAAATAAATGGACATTAAAAAAAAAAAATAACCTGACTTAAAGTGGACCAAATTCCTTAACAGACTCCTTACCACAGAAGATATACAGATGGCAAATAAGCATAATGATGAATATACGTCACTATATATGTGTTCAAATCCATAGAATATACAACAACAGGAGTAAACCCTAATATAAACAATGGACCTTTGGTGATAATTATGTGTCGATGTGGGTTCATCCTTGGTAAAAAAAAAAAAATGTACCACTCTGGTAAGTGATGTTGATATTGGGAGAGCCTATGTATGTGTGGGCAAGAGGTATTTGGGAAACTCTGTACCTTTCTCTCAATTTTTCTATAAACTTAAAATTACTCTAAAAAAATAAATCTGTTCAAAATATTTTGTTTGGTTTTTACAGAAGGATAATAGTGAATCACCATCTCTCCTTGCAGGAGAAATCACAGAGCAGAGCAGAACACTTCCCCATGTGTGACATCTAGTGGCTCTGCATCTGAATGACAACCTCTTAGAGAAGGAAAATCTAGCCAAGTCAATAGTGGCTGTGCCTGGGTTTCGCCAGTTCCTAAAAAAACACTAAAGCATCCTAATTTCCCAGAAGAGCTCAGCAGTGTTCCAGTTTAATAGCCAAGTAGATTAAAATATAAGGCATTTGTCTGTCTGCTGACTATTTGGATTTAGGAAAGCACAAAAGACAAAATGCACCAGATCTAGAAAATAATATAGATAGGGAAGAATTGAAAACCTAGTTCCCATCCTCAAGCTATTCCGTAGCACAAGAAAAACGGGTAAGGAGCCAGCTACCCTCCGTAGCAGCAACTTACATAGCAGTGGGAGCCAATATGCAGAATGGATCTTCAGGCTGGATAGCTGGTGTCTTCACTGATGCTGGCTCCTTAGGAAAGAACTGGGAAATCAACCCGGACTTCAATTGTCTCTGTGACCACGTTGACTTGGCTAGTTGGTATCGTCTTTGTGTTTTACATACGTTATCTCATTAAATTTAGACCCCACAACAACTCTAGAAAGTAGGTACTTTGCTTCCTTATTTTGGTGACAATACAAAGTCTCAGAGAGACTACAACTGGCCCTAGTTACAGTTAGGAAGGAGCATTGTTGATATCCAATTCCATGTCTCTTTGGCTTCAGGAGTATGTTCTTCTATATCACATTCATCCAGATGGCAGTTTTCATAAACTAATATTCTTTGCTTTTCCACCAGTATTTTCCACTTTTCTTGTCCCCCCCTCCCCCCCGCCCCACGCATAACAAGTATTCTGGGTTTATTGACTCAGGGAAGGGACATGGCCAATGGCTGCAAAATATTTGGGTTTTGTATTCCATAAGTCTAAGTTAGGAAGTTGGAGGATTTGGGGCATAGAGAAAGAGTGTAGGAAGAGTGTCAATAATCAAGGTGGAGGGAACTGGATCTACTTCTTTTTCCACCACAGAGGTGGGATAAATTTGCAAGAAAATAGGTGTGTTTTGGGAAGAGAGGCCCGCAGAGCCCTCATGACAAAGAAGAACTCACTGTGGAATTGTCCTTAACACCGCAACTAGGTGTACATGCGTGTAAATTGCCTGTCTGGGAATCTCATCCCCTGTGGTAGGTTGGAAGCTGCTGGAGCCATCCGATCTCTAGAGGCCATGGGCACAGAAACAAGGCATCACCAGACAACTGGGTTGCACCGACATGCATACATCGTAGCTTAGACACAGCCCTGGGAGGTAGGGGAAGCTTAAATGGATTGGGCTTTACGTGCTTACCCCCTGGAAGTACTGAAGGACAAAATAAACCTCATGTTGAATTACACAAAAATAAAATTATATTTAATAACCACATTGTATTAGCTTCCAAGGACTGCTGCAATGGATTACCACGAAGTGGGTGGCTCAAAACAACAGAAATGTATTCTCTCAGTTCTGGAGGCTAGAAGCACAAAATGATGGTGGCAGCAGGGCTGTGCTCCCCCCTGAAAACTGTAGGGGAAACTCTCTTTTTGCTTCTTCCTAGCTTCTGGTGGTTGCCAGTATACAGGAGGAAAATAATTTTCCCTTTATCCTTCTAGGTTCTTTGCTAAGGTCCACCTATGATAGAAGACAGATTGATAGGAGAGAATCAAACAGAAGTCTAATAACACGTGTACATGGGAGATCCCCAGGAAAACTAACTTCCCGAAACGGTCCAAGTCACCACTTTAAATACCATCTTCAGAAAAAGACAAAAGATGATGCTGAGGGAGGGTAGTGATGGGATGTTACCAGGCAAAGCTCAACAAATGATGAGATCATGGCTGTGCAGGTTGAAGTCCTTGCTGCCTCCACTGGTCAGAGTTTCTAGAGATTTAGTCCTCTTCCTCTCCCTGGGAGAGAGGAAGACACCCTCAAATTGGAGATTTTCTTTATAAATGTAAATGTCTCTTACAAAAGGGTAACTTCTACTCAGTCTTCAAAGCATTCCTGTGCCTGCTACTTCTTAAACTTAATCGGCCTAAAATAATCCTTATGCCAAAGAGGTATATTTTGGGATGGTGTATTCTGCTCCCCTTCACCAACAATGCCTGAGGTCCTGCAACACTTCCGTCTCTGCCTCCATGTTCACACAGCCTTCTGCCCTGTGTGCATGTCCCTTTACGTCTTCTCTTCTTCTCATAAGGATACCAGTCATTGGATTTAGGGCCCACCCTAATCCAATATGACTTTATTTTGATTACATCTGAAAAGACCTGATTTTCATATTCACAGATTCTAAGAGTTAGGACTTGAATATATCTTTTTGGGGGGCACACTTCAGTACAGTGCACACCTGAATCTGTGGTCTGGGATTCATACCTGCTACACACATGAGTTTGGTGTGAAATAGGTGTGTCAGGAAGGCTGGTCCTGGTCAAGTGTCGAGGTAACATAGGATCCTGAGCAAAGCAGTTAGCCTCTACTGGCCTTGATTTCTTCATCTCCATGGTGGAGACTCTTTCTAGTGCTGACCACTAACACAGTGTGGTTTAAGAGGTACCGCAAGACTCTATTGGTCTGAAAACACTACCCTGCCACCATATGACCCTTCCTTCCTGCCCTGCTTTTCTCACCATTAGAGTGACAAGGGTATTAAATGACAAATAAACAAATACATTGTCACTTGGGGACCTCTGCAAGGATAATCTAGATTCTGGAAAACCAACAATTCTATTCACAGCAGGATTCAGTTTTGAAATGCTGAAGCTACAGGGAGACCTGCTTGGTGGGGGGTCAAGCTACATGGTTGCCAAGGGAAACGAGGACATAATTCAAAGAAAACACTGGGCTTAGGGGCTGCATGATTTCTTTGTTATAAATGCAAATGCATTCTAAAAAGAAAGCAATGACAGAAGAGAGCCAAAAGCCAAGGAACGAAGGCCAGCCCAGGCTGCACTACTCATCTCCAGGAGAGCTAGAGAGCTGTTCAAGTGGGCTGGAATCCAGCCTGCACCAGGAGGCAGTGGCGACGTCTCACTCTGTTATGAGACAATCTCAGGGATTTGCACAGCCAAGCTGCAGACGTTTTCAGAGGCAGAGGCCTGGCTGAAATCTGGGCTGCTTTTCAATGCGTAAAAGCTCTGTAAGTAAAATAATAAGCAGCCCTGAGAAAGAATGAGGTGTCTGAGAGCTTTGAATTCTGGAACCAGAGATGCTGCCTGGATGCCACGTTTACTAGCTGTGTAACTTCAGGCAAGTTATTCTCTTCTCTAAACCTCAGATAAAATAAAGATTATTGTCCCACAACCTATCTAGACACATCGTTGTGCAATGATGTAGGTCAAGTGCTTCGCAGAAGCACAAGGGAAGTATCCCGTTAGTGTTACCTATTATGTTACAGATACAGAACCAAAGCTAAGGGATACTAAAAATTAAGTGGTGCTAAGGCCACAAGGCTAGACAAACACCTCTGAGGTGAGAATCCAGGGTTGCTGACACCTTAGTTCTTCCACAAAATAATACAGAAATTAAAAAGGAAAAGCCAGGCATACTTTATTTAATTTATTTAACAGTTATCATCATGTTTACACTGTGCCAAGTGCCATTCTAGGCACTTTATAAATACAAAATCACTTGAACCTCATAACGACCAATGAGGCAGGCACTATTATCAATTTATAAATGAGGAAAGTAAAGACAGAGAAGGTAACTGACTTGCCTAAGGTCACCCAGGGTCAGTGGGTACTGTGCCATGTCTTGGGGTTCTGAAGCAAATTTTACAAAAATAAAGAGTATCAGTACGTTTAGACCATCTCATTAACTAAAGCATACTATTCTTTTTAAGAAGTATTTTAACTTTCTAAGACATTTAGTAGACTAGATGGCAGGCATAACTCTAAAACTGCCAATCATATATGAATAAAATGAGCCTAAAATTTCAACCTGTGGAACACAAATTCATAGTCCAACCAGCAAGTAGCTGCTATGAGATGATAACTATCTTCCTTGAGACAAGCCTTATAGAATTTACCTTATAATCCCTATCATTAGCTTCCAAATTTCTAAAGTCTCTCAGAAATTATTTAAACATTAATCACAAATGTTCTAAACATCTAAAACCGAGCATAGCAAACATAAATTAATCTGTATTCGATGGCTTTGGCCTTGCCTATGACCTTAGGTACCTGTCCTCTGCTGTGATTTCAAAGTTCACAGCCCCTATACTCTCAAATACCCTAACAAAAAAGACTCTGATGGGAACTGTGTACTTGACCCAGAGCAAAGAAAGTAAAGTCCTCAGCCAGCAACGAGATGAACTCTCACAAACTTGAAAAACTAAGGAAAAGATGAGCTACTGAAACCTGGTGTGTTGAAATGTGAGGGAAGAATCCAGGTTATTCCCAAGTGTCTGGCAAGGGTAACAGGCAGGGCAGGGAGGGTGTGGAGGATGATGATGTCCTTTACTGAGTAAAGAACTCGGGAAGAGGGGGAGGTCAGCATACAGCACAAAAGTAGTTCAGCTTTGGCACACTAAATTTGGAAATCCTTGTGAGTCATCCGAGTCGAGATCTCTGGTAGGCTATTAGATCCAAGTTGTGAAGCTTAGAAAAGGGCCCTGGTCTGGGAATATAAATCTGACAGTTTCCACCATAGTGTGGCAGTCATCAGATTTGAATGAGATCATCTATAAAGGGCTGTGGAGGCAGACGCAAAGAGCACCTATCAGAGAGCCTGTGAGGGGCCCCAACATTAAATGTTGGACAAAGGAGAGTTAAGTCTACAAAGAAGACTGAGGAAAAATGGTCACAGAGGTAGAAGGAATTCCAAGAGTGTGTGACATGAAAGCCAAAGACAGAAAGGGGTCAACTGTGTCAAATGCTACTAAGAGAGAGAGTAGAATAAGGCTTGAGAAGAATGCCCTGGAGCAGCACCATGGAAGTTAGTGGTGACCCCAGCAAGAGCAGTTTCACAGGAGGAGTGGGATGGAAATTACCTTCCAGTGAGTTGAAGAGTAAAGGGGAGCTAGTTCCAGCCATGGAGGAGCATCTTGTATTGGATTCATGCTATGACTGGAACTGCAGTAAGAACTGGATAAGACATGCAAAACAAATCCATGAGCCAGCCAGCAATACGGGTGCTGTAAGCCTTCAGAGGAGAAAGCACAGAAAGTGAGCCCCCATGTCCTCTGGCTTTTTCTCTAAGATGTTTTTCCACATTCAAGCATGAGGAAATAGGGCCCACATAGCAAGTGGCTGTCTTGCAGGGGTGAGGCACTCCAGAAGCAAATTTGTGGATAGTGAAAGAAATTCAGAAAAGGAGCCCAGAAACCCATGTACATATTCCCCACAAGCTGTTGGACAGTGTCTAAGCTGTGCATGAGTCGAGTGAGATTCTGCCAAATCAGATGAAAATAGCAGCTGGAGATCTAAAAATCTGATCACAGATTTCAGCAGCATGCCGTACTGAGAAAACAGAAGTTAGAATTTAAGCCTTACCAAAGAGGAGATGTATCAGTAAACACTATAAAATTTTAGTCAAGACTTCAGAAGGGGAATGCCTTAGTAGCAAGAGAAACCAACCAGAAATAAGGTCAAATAAGGTAAAAATTTAACAGTCTGGCCTTAAGAAAGCCTAAAATCACACCTCAGCAGGGTCTGTCTGCCTGCCAAAAACAGACAAACAAACAAACAAACAAACAAAAAACTAGCTCTTTTTGAAAGAAATCACAGAGCCTCTACCGTTTTTTTTTAACCCATAATATCCAAATTTATGAAGCATGATAATACATAGGACACACGAAGTTTGCTAACGACCAAGGGGAAAAAGAGATCCACAGATGATCCACATATTAGAAGAAGAAGTTGGTTGAATAGCAGAAAATATTGAGAATTAAGCAAAAAATAAAAGGAATAAATAAAAAATCAAAAGGACATTTTAGAATGGAAAAACACAATACTTGAAATTAAGAAATCATCGGGTAGGTTTTACAGCAGACTGAACACAATATAAGCCAGGGCTGAGGAATGGAAGACAGGTAAATAAAAATAGGCAAAACAGAGGCATAAAAACCAAATAGAGGAAACAAAACAGAAAGTAAGAGACATGTAAGGCATAATCAAAAGGTGTAAATCCGTGTAACTGGAGTACTGGGAGGACAGGACTGAGGGAAGGGGACAGAGGCAATATATAGAGAGAATAGTGAATCCAACAACATTTTCTCCCTTATTTCTGAAGTCATCATTGTATCCTGAAGTGACAATTTTTGCTGAAAGTCTGATAACTGGTAAACATTCTCTTGTATTTTTGAATGCCTGCTGTCTTAGTCAGCTTGGGCTGCTATAAAAAAATATCATGATTGAGTGGCTTACACAACACACATTTATTTCTCACAGTTGTGGAGGCTAGAAAATCCAAAATCATGGTGCCTGCAAATTCAGTTCCCACTAATGATCCTTTTCCTGGCTTGTAGATGTCTGTCTTCTTGCTGTGTCCTCCTATGGTAGAGAGAAAAAGAGAAAGCTCTGGTCTCTCTTTCTCTTCTCATAAGGACACTAATCCCATCATGGGGCCCCACCACCATGACCTCATCTAAACCTAATTACCTCCAAAAGGCCCCCACTTTCATAAACCATTGCATTGAGAGTTAGGACTTCAACATATGAATTTGAGCAGGGGGTAGGAGGAGGGCACAAACATTCAGCCCATAACACCTGCTATGTGCATAGTGCAAAGAGAAGAATTGAGCTTGAAGGACAGGTCTGTCCGATACCAGAGTTTTATGATTGCTCTTTGCAGGCACTGTGCTGCACCTCTCCTCACCCACTGGTCCCTACTCCAAAGCTAATATACCCTCTATATTCTATCGTAAAGGTAAGCAAACTACAGCCTGTGGCCCAAATTTAGCCTGGCACTCAGTTTTGTAAATAAATTTTTACTGGAACCAAGCTGTGTATCTTTGTTTACACTGTTATCTATTGCTGCTTTCACACCCCCATGGCAGTGCTGAGTATTTGCAACAGACACCATATATCAGAGAGGCTAAAAGTATTTACTCTCTGCCCCTTTACAGAAAAAAGAAAAACGCTTGTTGACTCATGTCCTAGCTCATGGTAAAAAGGAATTTGACTATGGTAATTTACAAAGCTATTACTGCTATTAATTTCTTTATTAACTGGCTAAGTACCATAAACTTATCACTCCTTAATATAAAGTAAGTGATGATGTTGATGCTCTGGGAGACAAGGTAGAGGTCAGTGCTCGGGATGGGAAGAAGTACAGCTTCAGCCATAATGACCAAAGTAGATAATTAATTTTAGACATATAGAGCAAAAAATGTCTCCTCTTTTAAGAATGGGGAGGTGATTCGAGTGACGCAGTGGATCCCCATATCTCTCAGAGTAAAACCCAAAAATCTAGCTCTGTATTACCTATGATCTTTTTCCCAATACCCTACCCCCATCCCCATCCCCAACCCCACCCCTGGCTTGTTCATTCTACTCTGTGCATGCTAGCCTTCTTGCTGTTACCCACTGTCTTTCAAGGAATCTCCCATCTTAGAGCCTTTGCACTGACCACTCCCTCAGCTTGGAACACTATTTCTTCTGATATTATTTAGCTAAGTACCTCATCTCCTTCAAGTTTTTAATCAAAACATACTTTTTGTATGAGATATACCCAGACATCATTGACACCGCAGCCAGCTTGCCTGCCCCTACTTCACTTTCTATTATTTTCTCCAAAGTTATCACTTTCTCTACTTGGTAATATACTCAGCTATTATGTTTATGTTTATTGTGTGTTTGTCCTCTAATAGGACTTAAGCTCTATCAGGGCAGGAATTGTAGGCATTTTTGTTTTTGTCTACTGATGTTCCCAAAATACCTAGGACAGTGACTGAAACATAGTTTGTGCCTATCATATATATATATATATATATATATATATATATATTGAATGAATGAATGTACATTCACATTTTGTTCCACTGTCCCAGAAAAACTTTTAGGTCAATTTAGAACTACCATTTTGGGATTTGTCCCTGTAATTTTGATTGAGAAAATCATTTTTTTCCTTTTGTTCCTTGTCATAATTCTCCTATTGTATCCTACCCAATAATAGCAAGTGTCTCCTAGAGATTTCTGATGAACGAGATTTTCACAAGTCAGGTCTTCTAGGCAACTTAATAACCAAAATACTTTAATGAAGCCTTTAACCCAAGTTAGCACCTAAAAGCTAGACACTGATGTCAGGCCACTATGGTTAACCTAGTAGTATGGAACAGGAAATTTCAATATTCTTTTACATCTAAAATTCAAACTACATTATAAAAAACTCACTAGTTGATATTCTCCATTTGTATTAGAACTAATTGTTCAGTGTAAATTAGTGTTTTCCCCTCCTTCCAGGGGATCATTATATGTAGGGTATATACAACTTCTTGGAGCCAGACTAGGTCTCCATACAGCAACTGGCATCACACATCAGAACAATTACCAACAGAAGGTCTTTATCAAAGTTCTTTATGTATTTCCTTTTGATTACACAAAGAACTAAATATCAAACAGTTTTCAGTGCTGTAATAAAATTACCCATTTTCAGCCTTTTAACTGATGGAGAAAACTAGTTTCGTTCTGAATGAAAATAGAAAGTATAAGTGTTAGTGGTTGAATTCATGTCTAATTATCCACTTCTTAGTTTGTAGAAAGGCAATTCCAGGATATTTAAGTTGAAATATTTTGCCTCGAAATCAATGCAATAGAAGCATGATTTTCTATAGAAATATTTTTTTTTGTTTTGAACCATATTTCAAATTCCAAGTATAGATCTATTGAATAAGTCTATTTAATTTTAGCATTTAAATATTTTTCCAGGGTGGGAGGTGGGGGCATGCTTCTTACAACAAAAACTTTGTGTTGACTCTCAAAACAATTAAATTCTTGAAGGTATTACCTCAGTGTGTTCCCTTTTCTAGCACTGTGTTTAGAAACAGTCTATCTGGTTTAGGGAAAAATCAGCAAGAATTGTTCAAAGCACCACATAGGGTCCAGTCACATGTTGGATTGTGGGTCTGCAGCATCTAATCTTGGATCTACCATGGTTCTTCAACACACAAGATCTGAAATAACAGAGATGAGTCCTAGGAAAAGAGCAAGGAAATGCTAAATAGACCCTTCTAAGTTTGTATTCATACATCTCCCAGTGACATGCATGGTATCCCAAGATAGTAGTGTATTGACTTAAGTATCAAGGACCTGGGATACAATCGAAAGGAAACACAATACTATACATGAATTGCTTTTATTGAGATACTCTCCATTTGTTAAAGTCCATACAAAGTACATCCATTTGGAGTCATGAAAATCATATATGTGGAAGTGTTTAGTTTCCACCAAGACAGAGAAATGGGAATCAGATTTATTCTTTGTTTTTAAACAACAATAACAGCAACAATGACAAAACAAATAAAACGTATAAAACAATGGTTTTCAGATACTGAATGACAGGCAGTACCAGACAACAATCCCTGAGAGAGAAGAAACAAATGAGACAGCTAAAAACATGCCTTCCCATCTGCGCAGCTGAAAAGTGGAAATAATTCACAACCTCCAGGAAAATATCTTCAATCATTCTTCTTTCATTTTTCAGAATATGTAAAAGAATCCATTTATTTAACAAATAGGTATTGAGTCCCTAGTATATAATAGTTATAGGCTCTCACAACTAGTAAAGAAGACATGTAAACAATGAAATAATTAATGTAACTTCAGCTGAGAAAGAGTCTAAAGTAAAAAATAAAACAGTAAATGATTCACAGGGATGGAGGACAAAGTATCTTGCTGTTTATTTGTTTAATTAAAAAAGGTTTTATTTTAGAGAGAGAGAGAGACAGTGGGGGAGGGGCAGAGGGAAAGAGAGAAAGAGAGAGAGAGAATCTTAAGCAGGCACCATGCTCAATGCAGAGCCTGGCTTGGGGCTCCATCCCACAACCTTGGCTGGGGTCATGACCTAAGCGGAAATCAAGAGTCAGATGCTCAACTGACTGAGCCCTCCATGTGCCCCAGTATGTGCCTGTTTAGATGCAACAATCCTGAAAGTCATTTTTAAGAGGTTATTTGAGCAGAGAGGTGAAAAGTGAGGAGTGGAGAGCTAGAGAATGTACCCGCTGGACATGGAAAACGTGACACTGAAAGTCTAGGAGATGAAAATAAGATTGAGACAGAAAAACATAGTGAGTGAAGGGAACCTGGTAGAAAATGAGTGCAGAAGGGTAGGCAAAAGCCAGGTCATGGAGGGCCTTAAGGCCCATGGAAAAAAGCCTGGTATTTTATTCTAAGTTGATTTACTTTAAATCTAGGAATGTTTTGAGCAGATGAGTGGTATGATTAAATTTCAATAAAAAACAATTCTCCCTGATTTCTGTGTGGAGTACGGATTATACTGGCTTGTGAATACAAAGAGCCAAAATAGAAAGCAGCTTTTTAGGAATAGGGCAAGAAATGGTGGTGGACCAGAGTAGACGCTGCACATGTGGTGAGAAGAAATTGAATTCAGAATATATGTTGAAATTTATATTAAAATATATACTACATGGCAAATACTGTTCTAAGTACTTTCATGTAATGGCTCATTTGATAACCCAACAACTATATGAAGTGGGCACTAAAAATATGCCCATTTTACAGATGAGGAAACTAAGGCACAGAGTAGTTAAGTAACTTGTCAAATATGACAAGCCAAATAAAAGGCGAAGCCTGGATGTGACCTCCAATCTCTTTACGATTACATGACACTGTAGAACCTACAGGAACTGTCAATCTCTCACTTCAAACACATTGGCTTTCTTTTGGTTTCTCAAAGATGTCGTGGGTTTTTTTTTTTCTTTTGTTTGTAATTCCCTTGGGTCCTTCATATGGGTTTGTTTGCTTTCCCTGAAATGCACCCCCTCCAGACTGTATGGGGTCTGCTTTACTTGTTCCTTCTCATCCTTTACACCTTCACTCAGCTCTAATGTCACTATAGTACTGTTTCTGCCCTCATAATCCTTTACTACCATTTATAGCTTAAATGTATTTGTGTTATTTAGCCAGTGTCTTTCTCCAGCTACCGTATGACAGGCTCCATGATAGCATGGATGTTTGTTTCATTACAGTATTTTTCAGCACCGAACACAGGGTCTGATACACAGCAGTCCCTCAGTAAGCAATGAACAAGAAAGCAAGAAAGAAAGTGGAAATCTAGCTTTTTGAACAGATAAGTAACAAGGAATAGGGAGAAAGAGTATATTAAGAAACAGTTCTGGGGGCACCTGGGTGGCTCAGTTAAGTATCTGACTCTTGATTTCTGCTCAGGCCATGATCTCACGGTTTGTGAGTGTGAGCCCCATGTCAGGCTCCAGGCTGATACTGTGGATCCTGCTTGGGATTTTGTCTCTCTTCCTCTCTTTCTAACTCTCCCCTGTTCATGCTCTCTCTCTCCCTCTCTCTCTCTCTCTCATAAATAAATTAATTAATTAAAAAAAAAAGAAACAGTTCTGTAAAACAGGCCACACATTGCTCAAATGTTCAATAAACGAATAATAGGCTAAAAGTAAAAAATAAATCAAAGAAGGAGGGCAAGAAGTGTTGAACAAGAGAGTTATAATTTTAAAGAGATGTTCAGGGAAGTCTTCACTGAAAAAGTAACATTTTTTTTTAATTTTTTTTTAACGTTTATTTATTTTTGAGACAGAGACAGAGCATGAACGGGGGAGGGCAGAGAGAGAGGGAGACACAGAATCGGAAGCAGGTTCCGGGCTCTGAGCCATCAGCCCAGAGCCCGACGCGGGGCTCGAACTCGCGGACTGCGAGATGGTGACCGGAGCTGAAGTCGGACGCCTAACCGACTGAGCCACCCAGGCGCCCCAGAAAAGGTAACATTTTAATAAAAATCGGAAAGAAGTGAGGGAACAAGGCAAGCAGGTATCTGGAGCCAGAGTGATCCAGGCAGACAAAAAAGCAAGTGGAAAGCATTTAGGTGGGAGTGAGTGTTAAGTATGCTTTAAGGAACAGCAAGGAGACCCCTATGGCTGGAGCAGATTGAGCATGAGGCCGAGCAGTAGAAAAAACAATTAGAGAGGTACTATGGAGCCAGGTGCACAAAGACCCCACACAATTTTGGGCCATTCGTGGCTTCCACTCTGAGAGAGACAGGGAGCCACTGGAGAATATTCAATAGTGGAATGACATGTTCTGGCTTAGGTTTTAACAGGGTCCCTCTAGCTGCTCTCATAAGAGTAAACCAAAGTGGAGCCAGGATGGACCTGTGAGTCTAGATAATAGGCTATTTCTTCATCCAGGTAAAAGATAACAGTGGCTTGGATCAGAGTGGTAGCAATGGATGTATTAAGATAGGAAAGACAATAGAGTGAGGAGGGAGGAGGGAAGAGCAGGAGTTTGTATTGGGACATGTTAAGTGTGAAATGCTTACTAACATTCAAGCGAAGATGTAGGGTAGGCGATTGGCTATGTGAGTTCAGAGTTCAAGGAAGACATCCAGGCTGTGTCATAAACATACATATGACATTTACAGTCACAAGAGACTGGATGAAATCAACAAGAGAGAGTATATAAACAGAAAAGATGTGGATGAACTAACAAGGAAGGGAGATGCCCAAAGAGTAAAACAAAAACAGGAGAATGTGATTCCTGGAAGCCAAATGCAAGACTGTTTACAGGGGAAGTTTAATTGAATGATCAACTAGGTCAAATGCTACCGACATAAAACATGGCCGTTGTGCCCTCCTTGGCTAGGGTTCCTTTGGACAACCTTGTCTTTCTCAATTTCTTGTTTGTTTTAAAATACTAGACTACAAAGATTATTTATCTATCATCTATCTATCTATCTATCTATTGATTTAGGATAGCCAACAAGAAGTATCAAAGATCAGAAAGATATATTGTTTCTACCCATATTAATAGCTACAAATCTTTACAACTATGGTAAGTTTGTTTTCATTACAACTGTAATTAGCCTTATAGATTGCTGCTCTTGTAGGAAACTAAATACTAGAGGTTAGGGTTCTAAAGGCCCCATAAAGATGTTAATGGTCCAGAATTGGTTTTTGCTACCAATCCCCCAATGCAGAGAGATGTCAGAGGAAGTTAGAGCTCTAATTTTCACAGCACAATGGCATATTTGTACTGGAGAAGCGCACACTACAGAATTCTGGAGTCTTTTCTATAACTCACAGATCTAAGTTTAGCACTAGCGATTACTTGGACTACACTTTTAGAAATCTACACATTTTTGTGCTCCTGTATAAGATGCATCATTAACAGTGATGCTACTGTAGGATCCAAGTTGTCAGATGGACAATTTCAGAAGCAAAAAAACCCAGGAAGGATATTATATAGATACAGCTATAGATATAGATAGATAAGTTTATGTATATACTATATATTATTTGTAGTTACATATTTGTAGTTACATATATATAGTATACATATTTACTATATATATTTGTAGTTACAGTGTGTACATGTATAAACAATTGGTGATATGTATTCTAATTAGACATTTTTCCATTTAGAAAACAAGTGAGTGATCAAATTTTATAAGATAATATTCCATCTTAAACTAAAATCTGCTTTCATATTCTTTTAAAAGAGTCACTGTTTCCGCTGAGGTTTGTGTTGGCAACATCAGAGTGTTAATTCAGCAAAGAAGATTAAATATTAATACACGCATAGGATAGATCACTTTCATTATTTCTTGGATTCAGAGCTTTGTTCTGCTTTTCATTCTGATTAAATGAGGTGAGTGCAGATAAAATAAAATTAAACATAATTTTAAATAAAGTTAATTTAAAATAAATGAAAATAGACATATTATCGTGCCATAATTAATACCAAATGACAAAAAATAATTTTTTCAGGCTAACTTGAAATGAGCTTTTTTGGACCCATGTTAATTATCTGTAGTCTCAATTTTATTTTTAACCACTAACTGCTGGGGCTGACTTCAACTGGCTTCATTTGTGTTTTAAATAATTAGTATTTAATAATGTATTATGCATTACAGTGACATTCATAGAGAACCCACGTTTCAATTACCTGTCACTTCAAATTACAGGCTCCCAGTAATTAGCTTCTGCCACATAACCCATAATGAAACAGACTCAAGTTAATAGAAAGTGGGAGCAAAAATATATAGCCACTTTGGCATGAGTAGATTTCAAAACTAACCAATTTGTGTACCTTTTAATATATTTCTCTGCAGAAATTAACAAGTTGTCTGGCTAACCTGAGTCTCCTTCACTTGTAATAAAAGAGATAATAATGAAGACGGTAGCTGCCTCATAGGGATTATTTATTCACCTATCTAGATAAAGGTATAGTTTAGTTGTCAGGATTTCATCAGGTCTAGTACATCATATTATATTTCAAATAACATCTGAAGTCCTCATGTGACCTATGAGGCCTTTTATCGATGGTTCACAAGGCTTACTGAGCAATAGGATCGGCCAGGAGGGTTTAGATCAGATTCTGTAAGAACAGAGTATGGGGAGGTGGGAAGGCTAGACAGCGGGGAGGTGCCTAGCCTGAGTATGCTTTATAAGTGTGCCAGGTTTGGGCAGGTTTGAGAACCACTGTCCTCCATGATCGTGTCCCGAGCTACATTGCCTGCAAACTTATTAGAAAGAAACGCAAATTATCAGAACTGCACTAGACCTACTGGATCAGAAGCTAAGAGTGGGGCACAAATAATCTGTGTTTTAATAGACACTCCAGAAGATCATGATATGCATGAAACGATGAGAACCAGCACTCCAAGATCTTGCTATTCAAAGTGTGCTTTACCTTCCAGCAACATCAGCACCACCTGGGAGCTTGTGAGACATGCAGAATCTCAGACCTATCCCAGACATCCCAAAGCAGAATCTGCATTTTAACTAAATCCCCGGGTGATCAGTAGGCGCATTAAAGATCCAGAAGCACTACTTTCTCTAAGACAATGGTTCTCAATGTTGGCTGCAAACTGGAAGCGTTTTGAGGAGCTGTAAAAATGGCACATGCCTGGGAGGCCGAGCAGGGAGCTCCTGGTTCTCCTTTTTCAAGAGAGAGTTCTAGTTTTGTCATTTTGGAACAAGCTCTCATTGTAAGAAGGGTTCTATTACAGCTAAATGCTTTGGGCCTCATCTATCCCCTTTTCACTAGGACAGCCTCAAAGTGAATTACAATGGCTGAAATAGCTAAAGTAGTCCAACGCTTGACTCTGTCTATACTCGAAGGGCCTCACAGTATCCCCAGCTCCTAAAGCAGCTTCTGTTTTGTTGTTGTTGTTGTTGTTGTTGTTTGGTAGGGGGGTGGTGTCTGGACATTCCCAGTAATGCCATGGTGTATTTCCTGAAGCCCACACTGTGTCCGAGGCACTTAATTTGCCCCACCCTTCTCCACCTACCTATAGGTCACATTCTGTCCCTTTTAGCCTAAAGCAACAGCACTGCATAAACCTTGGTTTCAGAGTCTCTCATAAAAATAGTTCCTTCAGCTTCAGTGGTAGACTTAGATGGGTAGGTCTCTGCCTTCTCACTGCCTCACCAGGAACAAAAAGGAAAAATACCTTTCCCTTTAGTTTTCAGTGAAATGAAAATTCTTGATTTCCAAGAATTATCCCTTCCTGGGGCATCAGACACCATCAGATCCTAAACATAAGTTTAGGTCCTGGTAGGAGCCAGCTATGTTATGGGAGCAAACTGAACCTCATAGGAACCGAGGCTCAAGAAGCCCCTTACATAATGGATGGAGATGTTGGGGGCCAAGATCTACACGTGCTGATTTCACCCACGTCTGCTTTCTGCCACTATTGCCTGTGGTCTGACAACCTCCCAATGCACCCTCTGCAGAATTAATTTAGGATCTTTCGGTGGTATTCCGGCTACACAGGGGATTTTCTCACACGCTTGGATCATAAGTACATGCTTTCCAACTCCCAAGCAAGGAACCGGCAGACATAAGTACAGAAAGTTGGGCCAAAACGTTATTTGGAACCGTGTCAGTACTTTGTAAATCTACTTGCAAGATGGCAGAAGACATGACTTTAAAAGAAACCTTTGAGGCAGTGTTTTCAAGAAGGTCCTTATTTACCACAAAATTATTACAAACTACTTGTTGCTTGAATACAAATCTTCCTTCCTCCCCTCAAATATTTGATTTCATTCTGGACTCACAGGCTATTTCTAGTTCCCAGCAAAATTTTGTTTTGTTCCAAAATATCTTTAATCCTGAAGGAGACAATATATATTTTTACTATGTCAGTATAGGTGTAGGATGTTCTGAAATCATTTCCGGGAAGTTGAAAACTTCCAAACTTTTCAGGAGCAACTACTGAAAACCAGAAGTACCTTGTTCTGTTGTTGTAATAAAGTCTGAAATGAATTGAAGAACTGAAATAGAATAGTTCCTGGGGTATAGTTCCTGCTCAAAAAATATTTATTGAATGCATGAAAAAAAATAGTGCATAAATGAATCAATTTGTGCTTTTACATTTATAGTCTAAACCTAAAGAAATTTCTAAAGGTTGTGAAAACTTGGAGCACATCATTTTCATAATTATTTTTGCTAAATTTTCTTTGAAAGAAAGAAGTTGGATTTTTTTTAATCTCTGTTTTTACTTAAAAAATTCACATATTCACATACTTACACCAACATTCTCAGGCTGCATGGTAAAAGTATAACAGTAATTCACTACTGTGATGTGGGCTGTATTTGCAAATTTCCTGCAATACTTTCTTGAGATCTTGGATCAAATTAAATGGCTGTATAGAGATTTGCCCAGATCTTCCTGGAAAGCAACTTCTGGTTCTGTTCTAATGGCAAATCTTTACCTCGGTTAAATAGGCAAGAGTTAAAGTCACAATGTACTGACAACCAGCATAAAATAACACTAATATTCACTCTGACAACGTAGGCATATATAAACATAAATTGCACCTGTATCTTTCTAAGCACTCACTTGTGTGATATTCTAGAAATCCCAGTAGTTCGTATAATTCTCACCTCCTAAACCATTCAACTACTACCTTAGGTGGCAGACAACTGTGGATGGCATATTTCTGGAGCAGAATATTGAGAGACAGAGACAAACAACTTCACATTTTTCTTTCTTTCTCTTTCTTTCGTTCTTTCTTTCTTCTTTCTTTTCTTTTCTTTTTTTCTTTTCTTTAAAAAATTTTTTTTTTTTGTCCTCAGCTTCTGAAGCTGCTGGTTAATAGAACTGCTCAGTGAATAAAACTTAAGTCTTTGATGGCACCTGTGGCAAGGAGGTAAGGGTCTTCTGTCTTAGTTTCAGTATGGTGTTACTAACATCATCCTACTGACCTTAATTTCAACAGGCTCCCCCTCTACCTAAGGAGTAAAAACCAAGTGTATTAATGAGCTCCAGAGTCAGACTTTCTGGGTGTACATCCTAGCTCATGCGCTAAGTGACTTGGGGCTGTCACTGTAACCTCCCTGTGCCTCTGTTTCTCCATCAGTAAGTAGGAATGACAGTAAAATTGATGTGAATATTGAGGGAGGTGGTTAGTCATTCATTTAACAAATATTTATTGAGTGCCCGCTGCATGCCAGACACTATTGCAGGTGTTTGAAACATAGTGATGATCAAGACAGAAAAGAAAGCCCCTGCCCTCATGTTCTTGTGAGAAGAAACAGATGGAAATACACTTAGGAGAGTGAGTGGCACCCAATAAATAGTGCCTTCTGCAGTTAGTTATTGAACACTCTTTGGGGCCATGTGCATTAAAAATAGTAACCTCAAGCAAATATTCTCTTGAACACTTTCTTTGTTATTTATGTTTTTCTGTATTTTCCCAACACATTTACAATGAGCACTGATTACATAGGTAGTAAATTAACAACAAAAGAGCAAAGACATATTTTAACAAATACCTCATGGTGTTTGCTGGAGAGAGTTAGGATTCTGGTAATGATTCCATGCATGTTCATTGCCCAGGCTCTTTGCAGCCCAGATGTAATTTCCAGCCCATTCCTTCTGTTACTTCAGCATCTGTCATCCTTTGGTCTAGTCTCTATCCTGAATCTCCTCCTTTGCAGATGGATAGGACTGTTATTTTTGTGTTTTCAAACCTGCGTTTAATTAAAAAAAAAAAAAAATCACTCCAAATTTTTTTTGTCCTTACACAACCAGAAACTCCCAAGCAACTATTTGTCCCATTGCTAGTAAGCTTCAACTATAGCTTGTTTTTTCAGGGCAATTGTCTTCTCTTTTTAGTCCAAATGCTTGATAGTATTTTTCTTTTCCCTAACTGTGGATGCTAAATGCTATAATTAATAATTTTTCTTCTTTCTATCTTTCATCATCAGGGCCTCACCAGATTCCAATGCCTACTTGTTAATGACATGTTTTGGCCCTACCTAAAGTAGTACAACCTCTAAAATCTCAGCAAATAGTCTTTCTTTGCTAAATCCTTTTACAAAACCATGATATTGTTGTCTTACCCTCATTCTTCAGAAATTTTGCTGGATTACCTTTTTACCTTGCTTCTGATGTTCATTTTTAAATTCCCAAATTACACTTTTGCCTTACATACCCTTATACAAAATAAAAGTATCTGTTAATTTATGTCATATTTGAATGAGAAAAGACTCAAAAGTCCGAAGTATTGCCAAAAGTAAGCATTGAAAATACTACTTATAAGAAAGCCTATGTAAAATAGATGCTCCTAAGCTTAGTTTTAAAAAATTGCACTTCCTTTTGGTGCTAATACAATATTCCTAAGACCACATGGTACTTGAAAAAAAATCTATATCTATATCTATACCTATATCTATATCATCTATATCTATATCTATATCATCTATATCTATATAAATTTTAGCAGAATCCTTTCTCCAAACATTCCTGGCACACTGGCCTGTTTCATAAATCTACTCTGTGTGTCACTGTGCCCCCAGCAAGTCTGGTACCAAGCATATGGCGCTAGAGCACATCACACTATCTTTATGTGACCAACTAGGACTACAGCTGATCTTTCCCCATCCCTCCCCAGTGAGGATAAGGTCCATCCTTTGCTTCTGAAAAGGTCCCTTAAGCCTTAACAAAACTATCCTGAAGACTTGAGAACACGTAAAGAATTCTCACATAGTCAAGAAACCAAACTGTGTACTTTATTGGACTACTTCCATTGTTTATAGGCTCCTCCACCGATCTCTACTACAGGTTCCCTTAATTTCAGTACATCTGCCACCAGATTGCTGAAACCAACTTCCCTCTTCAACAGAGGAAGCCCTTCTGCCAATAATTTTCCACTCCTTGGAATCAGTACCCCAGAGAAAATAAACAGAATATTTCTTAATGTAAAAGTTTGCTCTAAAAATAGAACATTTTACAGAAGAAGAAAATAACATCATTTTTTTTAATGCAGAGCAGCTCAGCTCCTCCTTTTTACCAATTCATTCCAAAGTAGGAGCTTGTCCTGAACTCCTAGAACTCAAAGACCCACTGGAATGGGTCCTCCTAAATCAAAGGGGGAAAATAGTCTTCACTGAAAGATAAAGGTGTGCCTTTATCCAAGAAATAAAATGGGCTGGCAGCTTTAAAATAACCTCCCTTCCCTACTCTTTCCACTTTCCCCATATATGGCCATAAGGCTTCAAAAATACTGGGGTGTAGTCTCAGAGAAAATTGTTATGCACATTGATAATGTGACTCCTATTCTATTCTTCACTCCCAACTATAAGACAAGCATTGAAAACCATACCTGATTGTGATTTCAAGCTGAGGAGTATCAGTCTGCATTTTGGAAATTTAAGGCAGAGAATACAACCTCAGGACCAATCAATTGCCGTGTGCCAATTTTTATGCACAGCTGAGGCACAAAAACGACTGGCAGTTGCGACAATCACGTGGTTAGTGTTTAGTGGTTCTAAGGAAGGAACTAAAGCTATAATCTCATAAAAGCATCTAATGAGATGTTACAGAAGAAACCCAAAGAAACCATCATATAGGTTTCCAGACTGTAATGTAGCATGCCCATCCTATGATTGCTGTGAACTGGGTCACTTACATAATTTCCCTAAAGAGATACATCTAAAACACTCTGTCAGTCAGAAATCCAGTAGGAAACAGATGACACAATCAAATTGGATAAGTTATAGACAGTTGAATAAAGGGACTATTTCTAAAGGTGGGCAGCTTAAAGAAATCACAATTTATAGGGCAATATCCCTGGGCCAATAATAGTGGGGAGGTCTTACTCCTCTAGTCCTGACGGGTCAAGATGAGAGAACAGCTGGGAACAAGGAGGCAGAGAAGGGATGTGGAGATGGAGCCTGGTAGAAGCAAGTGACTTTATTGTAGGAATAGAGGCAGCCTATGGCAATCCTACAGGGTTTAGAAGAAGCCAAGAGGAAACACACACTGAGGTCACCCTTCTGTTTCCCTCTGATCTCCTAACACTGCTCCTCATGGCTGAACCCAATGGGAGCAGTGTGTATAGTCAATTTCATAGGGCACAAAGCAGGAAGAGAAGGGTGGAGAGTGTATCTGGAGGGGCAAACCTATGTCCCACTAAGTCAGATAGCATTTTTAGTCTTCCATTCCTGCCTTGTGCACAACTAGTACAAGGGAAATCTGACTTTTTATCAGAGACTAAACAGGAGGCAAAACTGATGTAATAAAAAAAAATAAAACTTAAATTTAATGATTGATTTACTTAAGATAAATATCAATTTTTCCATTCTTCTTAAGCACATAATACCTAGAACAGGGTTTTTTGTTTTGTTTTGTTTTGTTTTCCCAAAGCATTTTTCTATGCATATAAATTTGATTTTATTTTATTGGTCATAGGTTCTGAAGAATTTTGAGCTGGAGAATGCCAAGCTCTTATTTGCATACTTGAAAGAATATCATAGTTTAAAAGATGATTTTGAAAGAAATATATCTAGAGACAATAATATATGAGGTATTGAGGACAGTTGGGGAAAAGAGGTGATGGATGTGAGAAACTTTCAGAGGTAACATTAATAGAACTCAATCCTTGAGTGAATATGAGCATTAGATTATGAGTGCAGAGTGACTCTTAGACTCCTAGTTTAAAACAACAACAATGTGCAGATGGTTAGTGGGAGGTGTGGACACTGGTTCAATTTGGGACATGTGGACATTACTGTACCTACAAAATCCAGCCAACTGGATACATACCCATCACACAAAAGAAAGAGGTATGGAATTTACCATAATGTAGGAAGTAGTTAAGATCGTGGTTATGAGTAGAATCAGGTAAAGATGGAGGGCAGAGCAAAGAGATGGCCATGAATGGAGGCTTTGGCAACAGCATTTTGAGGAATCAGACCTCTTCCTGTTTTAATGCTATTGGTAATCTTTCCCATGACTGTAAGGTCTATAAAGGACAGAGACTTGACCTGTCTTGTTCCCAATATCTAGCATACTGCGTGGAACATGGGAAGGGCTTACTACGTATTATTGAATGACTGGTGGGTTCAATTTTGCTAAAGGGCAGGGGAGGGGTGATCTGATTTAGGAACTGGAGTTATTCAGAGATCAATTCAATCCCAATGATTGTCCCACGTATGCCTCTTTTAGGGCTCCCCAGTGAATCTGAATTTCCTTTTCATGAATGACTGTTGCTGAGAAGTTACAATATATCTTCTTTGCTTCTATTTCTCAGTTTTTAAATCTGCCATCAGAATGATTCATTGAATAATGTAGTTTTTAATTCCTGCCTTTCAGGTTTTGTTTTAGGTCTATCCTTTAAGGAATGAATGTTTTAAATTATGCTGCTTTATTCAGGTTTTTTTTTTTTTTTTCTTTTTCTTCAGAGAAAGGTTGTCTCACTTTTTCTTGTAAAACCAGAGGTCCATTCAAAGTTTGCATAGTAATCATCACCAGACTGGTAAGACATATATGCTCATAAATATGGATAAATAATGTACTAAAAATCTTCAAGTACTTGAAGGACTGTGTATCTTAAAGCAGTAGTCTCCAAACCAGGGTTGCTTACCCCAAGACTTCCCAAAGGGTACATGGGCACATAAAGGGAAGCAATTTCCAGAACTTGAATTATGATTTGGCCTCTTTCCTAAAATTCATCTGCCTAAGAAGGTGTCTGTGGTGGAGGCTGCTGGGTCTACTTTTGCATCTCCTTGATCTGTTCTCATAAATTTTAGAATGGATCAGAATCATCTGGTGTGCTTGTGAAATCCTACGTTGCTCTCCCCATTACCAAAATTTCTAATTCAGTAGGACAGGGCCTGAGGATTTGCATTTCTTAAAAGTTTTTATGTGGTGCTAAAGGTGTTGTTTCAGGGACAAGCTTTGAGAATCAAAGGCTTCAGACAATTTACTTTTTCCCACATTATAGAAAACAACCACCACATCAAACTCAATTCTAATCCATCTTGAGTCTTAGGATGCATTTCCACGGAATGTAAAAACTATGAGCAAACAGAAGGTCAAATCAGAATAAATTATTCTGATGATAATGTATAAATCAAATCATGTTTAAGTCTGGTGCTTACAAAAAAAATAAATAATAAATAAGACGAGCACCTGGGTGGCTCAGTTGGTTAAGCATCCAACTTCCACTCAGGTCATGATCTCGTGGTCCATGGGATCAAGCCCCATGTCAGGCTCTGTGCTGATAGCTCATAGCCTGGAGCCTGCTTCTGATTCTGCGTCTCCCTCTCTCTCTCTGACATCCCCCAACTCATGCTCTGTCTTTATCTCTCTCTCAAAAATAAATAAACGCTAAAAAAAAAAAAGAAAAGAAAAAGAAAGACTTCATTGAGATGTCAGCTGAAGGGCAATTGAAAATAATTTTGATAGACCACTATGTGATTTTTGGCATATAATTCAGAAAGAGGTAAAAAAATAGTAGCATTGCATAATAAAATTATGATTTCTATCATTTCCTTCTATGACAACAAGTTTCTCAATGTTTAAATCTATAAAAAATAAAATAGGAATAGAATTGATGCTAAGCCATGGCACATTCTAATTTTTAAGAATATTTACTCACAGAATTGTGAACTGGGAAAAACAGCTCTGATCATCTCATTGAGATATATTTCTAATAAAATTCTACAACTTGTATAATTATCTTTTAAGTTTTGTAAGAGCGTAATATTGTTTTGATCAATTGTATATAAGAAAATTATAATGATAATACAAGAGAAGATTTTAAACTTTTATACCTTTATGTTCACAAGAAAAATTAATTAACTTTTAAATATAAATTTTGATGTATATATGTTTGATAGCTAAGTCAGTAGAAGATTACCAAGCACATAAATATATATTTGGATAAAATTCCAAGGGGGAAACTGAAATAAGAAAACAAGTCCAAAAACAAGAAAAGAAAAATATAAAATGCCTGATTGTTAAAAGCAATCTTCAAGCATGTTTTAAATGGATAATCATAGGTATGAAACCACTATGGTATTTAGATTCCACTAAATATATTTAAAAGAGTAATGTTACTTGTTTATTTTAGAATGGCAATATTTAAAATATGCCAAATATAACATCCTTTACGACTATTTGACTTTATGATGAAAATGTTTTTGTTGACAACTTAAAATGTGATGGGCATGTAAGTTTTAAATTTTTATTTTAAACACTATCAAAAATCATTTAAGATTTCCTGCTTTAAGGCAGTAAACTTTAATCTTCAGCAGGGATCATGTGATAGGCTCAGACAGGACTCTGCATTAAATTTTAACGAAAGCACAAGCTTTGCTTGTTCTGTAAACACCTCAACAAAACCCATTTCTGTTCTTGTTTGGCATTTGCTCTTTCTTGTCCAGCTGGGATCCAAACATACAGAAATGAGTGATAATGGGAAAAAAGATTATACAATCTTGAGTGACTCACTCAACAACCTTTAACAACTTTCTATTTAGACTTGTTTTACAATTTTTTTAACGTTTATTTATTTTGAGACAGAGTATAAGCAGGGGAGAGGCAGAGAGAGGGAGACACAGAATCTGAAGCAGGCTCCAGGCTCTGAGCTGTCAGCACAGAGCCTGACGTGGGGCTCGAACCCATGAACTGTGAGATCATGACCTGAGCCGATTTTAGAAGCCCAACAGACTGAGCCACCCAGGTGCCCCAGACTTGTTTTAGAACAGAATCATTTTGGTGAATTCTGTTTTGTTTAGCAAATGGAAATTGCAGCATAAGAAAGAAAGAAAGAAACAAAGAAAGAAAGAAAGAAGTACAAATATCAGCATAAAACATTGCTGTGGGCATTTCTCTTCAAAAATGATTTCATTGCATTTATATTAGGAAACACAAAAAAGAAACACATTACAAAACATTGACATCGTTGAGTCTTTAGCCACTTGATAATGACATATTTGCCTTCTTCTAAAATATATACCCTGTTTAGATCATTTTCTTGGGAGACATTCATGGTCAGGTTATGCATAAAATCTACTCAGAACCTATTACATTTGTTTTTCTATTTCCAAACTCCATAACTTTATTTTACATGATATATGGCTTTTGGACATTAGCTCAAGGCTAACCCAGTTCCTATTTCCTGTACTGTATTGAAAATTCACTTAAGATCAGAAAAGGTCTACTTTGTATCACATTAAAATGATATATCCCTCCCTATATAATCTCTTACTTCTTTTCCATTTCAGCTACTCTGGAAGATTACCTATTCTTAATAGCCCCCAGAGGTAGGGGCATATTCTTCCTCCTGATATGTAACCTAGACTTTAGAAACAGAAAACCACCTCTAGCTGACTTTGAGTGGTACAAATATCCTCAAACTTCCATCCAAATATTCTGGGTAATTGAACATCCTACAGACCCCATTATTTGCACCTAGATCAATAAAAATATACCCGATGGGCTTATAAACATCTAATAAGGGTGTACATGCACAAGTAATGCAAATCATATCTACTCTCCAGGGTAATTTCTGTTTAAAGTTCTGGGTAAAAGATATGACAGACTGCATTGCACATTATAAGGACAAGATCAGCAAGGAGAAGAGATTCTATTCATGCCCAATTCCCATATATTTTTGACATTCCAAGAAAGAGACCTCAAAATAATTTTGAACTCACCTTTGTCCTTCCTGATATCTTTGCTACAACTGCAGAACATATCATGGATTTGTTATTCCAAATTATCCATAAATTTATCGAATAGAACAAAGCTCTAAAATAATCCCCATGGGATGTACCCTGCATAAAAAGCTTTACGTGGGCAGAGCTCTGTCTAGTTCATTCACTGCTGAGTCTCCAGGGCCCAGGACAGTGCCTGACACATAGTAATGACTTAATAGTGAATGAATGAAAAATGAAGAAATGGATGGATGTCTGTGTGGATAAAAACTTGATGCTTTTGAAATCTTCTGATCACTTTTTAGATAGGATCTTCTAGCCAGTAATTTAACCTCCTAAACATATAATAATTGGAACATAATATTTTACCTTTTTCTTGAGAATATCATGCAGACTCTGGAAGTGACCTGCATTCACTACAAATTAATTATGGGACTTTGGACAAAGGACTTGAGTTCTCTACGGCCTATCCCTCATTCATCAGTCAGTAACAGCACTGCTCTCACAGGCTGCTGGGAGATGATGCACTTGGCCTGGTTCATAGGAAGCATTCTGTAAACATGAGCTATCACTTTTCCTATTGAATGCATCTTTCACATTTGAGATTAATGGGTAACTGTGTAGATGTAAACACTATCAGCATTACTATCTGAATTTTCACAGGTACATATATAATCACTTCTCTGCTAGCCACAAAATCAGTTCATCCAAGCCAGCAGCTTGAACTTTGTGATGGAACTAGGGTGTAAAAATGTTGGTGCATTTAAAGTTGTAAATAACCAGACCAGTCACAATATAGTAAAAGAAGGATTTTAGGTTTCTTTGGTGAAACAAAAGCAGGTATAAAAAGTTACAAAGATTTTAGATTTTCATTCACAAAAAAAAAAAAAAAAGAAAGAAAGAAAGAAAAAAAAACAACAACAGTCATTCACATTTTACACTATACATATTATAATATAAATACAGGAACGTATTGTGTGCATTGCAAAGAAAGAGGAAAATTAAAACCTAATAGGTCGACACTGTCATTCTGTGCTCTGGAACACCTAAAGGTGGATCACACTTAGTGTGACAACCAAGGAACTTACTTAAAGCCACAGAGAATGATGGTAGCTACTGTTGTTCCTTCTGAGCCAAAGGAGGTTTCGCGAACAAGAATCCATGTTGGGTCTGCTCATTTTGCATTTTATTTGTTGTCTATTCTCCTCAAGGTTGTTCTAACTGAAATTAGGGAATGACTCCTAAATGCTTTCTTTCCACTACAGGTTTTTCTTTAAACATTAAATTAAGTGGATAATGATTCAAATTCATCTTCAGCAGTCACTTTATTCAAATAAAGGGGAGAAAACACAGTGGGAAGAAACAGGGAGAAATGTCAACATGTACACTCCACCTAATAGGAAGAAATGCCCACACTCTCTCTGTAGCTCCTTGCTTAGAATGGGCAAACACCATTTGCTGAAAGCTATACATTTTCCACTCTTTTCATAATAAACACTGGATGCATTCTATCCATCACATTATTTAATCAGGGACAAAATACCTAGATTATATGGCCCCAAACTGTGTGAGGGAAGCATAAAGGTTAACACTGAAAAATAACTAGCACACTAATGTCAATTTTCAGGTTTGGGGGAAAATAACATCCAATAAATTAAATCAGTATGGCTTACTTCATTTATTTATGTATGCTTCACAGCTGCAGCATTCATACATGAACATTCAAAACTTTATAAAAGATTAAAATGGTTATATATACAAAATTTCTTTCTTTGAATGCGTGTTGTTGTTTTAACAATCCCCACCCCCCCTCCATAACCCTTAGGTCTGTATCCATTTGAAATGTGTTGATCTGTAACCTTGTAAGTTAGTGTTATGAAAGCCATTAAAAAGGAGACCTGGTTGAGTTAATAATTAGCACTTTGACCCCTAAAAAATGCTCTTGGTCCCAGAAAAGTCCTCCATTCAGGCCTTTCGTGTAAGTGAAGAGAAAGGAATGCAGCAAAGAGGAGTTCCACGGTGCAGTCCCTAGTTCTGTCAGGATCCTATTAGCCAGGCTTCAGCACCACTTGGAAGCAAACTGCACTTCAGGCTGACGTGGTGCAGTGACCTATAAGACCTTGTGTTTGTTAGTTGTCTAGGAAAAGCCGTCCTCGGTCTTGCTGACAAAGGGCAAATGAAACCATTTCCAGCCTAAACAAACTACAAAAAGCAGCCGAACCAATGATTAAAGACCTCTGAGGCTCCATAATCATCATTAAATATGCCCAAACTCAGTGTGACTTTTTTATTTTATATACAGGATTAAAATCAACATTAAATCATCTTATTTACATTGCCATTGGTGCTGAAATTGAGCTTTTTAAATAGTACAGTATGCTGGTATACACTATAAAATGGTCTGCACTGGAGGCGAATAGAAAACTAAAGAAATTAGATAGGCTGGAAACGGTTACTTTCTGCCCTCATTTTCTTTCATGTTGTTAGCCTTCTTATTGAATGTCAATACTTTCATTTAAAATGTTTTGGGAGCGCAGCAACCCCAAATGACTGGACGGTGGTCCAAAAATCCAAACCAACTGATAATACTTCTCGAGGTGATAGGAAAGGCACAGGAAGTTAGGACTTTGGCTGCAATGATGAAAACACATGTTCGCCATTTGGGGGGTCAGCGCCTGGACTCCTGCCACCTCCGGCTCCAACGGTGATCATGTTTTGATGTATTTATTGAATTGTCCTTTGCTGATGAGGAATTTTTAAAGTATTTCTTAGAGTAAGTCCTTTGGTATGCAGATGCTACATGGAAGGAAAGAAAGAAAGAAAGAAAACACAACAATATTACTTGCTCCATACCCTAAACTACCAATACCGTAGCTGTAAAATGAGGGTGTCTAGTAGCTGTTAGAGCACGGTTGTCCATTCTTTCTAAAGTACCACTTACGGTTCATGCAGGTAATTTTAGGCATAGCCCATCTTCCATTTCCTAGGCAACGGATAGTTGGAAGGTGGCGTTGAATGAAACCATCTTTGCAGTGATATCTAATCAGGGAGTTGATTTCATAACGAGGTTTCATCTTTCCAAAGGTCTTGGCATTTTCTACAACAGGGGGCTGGCCGCAAGCAACTGAAGAAAAGTAAATTGGGTTATTGCCAAATAATCTAAATATTTCTATTAGTATGAATCTTTTTCTTTCTTTCCTTTTTTACGGTACCCAATCAAGCACCTTCAGCAAAGGCAATCATTTAGAATTGAAGAATTGAAATTTTTCAAGAGCAAAAGCTAAATACTGAGACTCTGTGCCTAGTTTCAATCTCAGATTATATCACCGTTAACTGTGTTTTAGTAAGGAACCACTAGGCTAAATGATCATATATTCATTCTACCCATCTGGAAGGGCCACTACCAAATTAAAAAGCACCTGTCTCATGCCAACATGTGGCTTATTGGTGTTGTCTCCATCAGTAACTTAAAGTTTTTATTTATTATATGCCTTCAGTTGGAACTAATGGGTTTGTGAGGTTAAGGTTAAAAGCTATCAATTATATAATTCATTTACACTTGATTCTGTGGTATGCTGACAAATTAAAAGTTGTCATTGTCAATATACAGATTTCTTTCAAAGCTATTTATAGATGAGGACTTATAATATGGCTAAAATAATTCAATGAGTACGGTATTGGGAAGGACAGGCAAATAGACCAGAAATGGATCCACACATATAGGCTCAATACTTGACAGAAGCAACATGGCAGAACAGTGGAGAAAAGGTAGTTTTTTCACTTGGACATTGGGTATTCATATGGATAAAAGTGAACTTCATTCCCTACCTCAGGGAATACATGGGAAATTAATTTTGGATGGTTTAAATACAAAAATATAAAAAGCAAAAACCTTAAAACATTTAGAAAACAGTGTAGACTATCTTTCTGACTTTAGGGTAGGTAAAGATTTCTTAAGACACAGAAAGTTTTGAACCATAAAGAAAAATGCAACAAAAGGAAGAATTCTGTTCATCAATAAATACCACAGGGTAGGAGTAAAAACAGTCTACAAACTGGGAGAAGATATTTGCAACAGATAAAATTGCCAAGGGATTACAAAACAGGATATAAAAATGACTCCTATGAATCAATATAAAAAAGAGAAGCAATCAATTTTTAAAAATAAGGAACAAACATGAATAGAACCTTTACAAAAGAGCTACAAGTGAATGCCATATAAGTATATGAAATGATATTCAGGGAAAAGTATCCAAGTAAACACAAATTAAATCACAAGAGATAACATTTTATACCCACCAGATTGGCAAAAATCTCAAAGTCCAATAATATCAAATGTTAAAGAAGATGTGGGGTAACAGGACCTCTCACATATTCCTGGTGGAAGGTGCAAATTGGAAAACTAGTTTGGAAAATAATTTGGCATTTTGTAATAAATTTGATGGCACATAAATCCTAAGACTCAGCAATGTCACTCCTGGAAAAATACCCTATGGAAACTCACAGAGGTCTACCTGGAACAAATTGAAGAATATTTATAGAAATGTTGTCTATAATAGCAAAAACACTCAATATAACCTAAATGTCTACTGACAGGAGAACTGGTAAATAAAATGTTATATAGTTAGTTATACATAAAATACTATAAGCAGCAAAATGAAGAAATACAGCTAAATGTATCAACATGGATAAATCTCACAAATAACGCTGAACAAAACAAGCAAGTCACAAAATACATACAATATGATTCCACTTGAAGTTCAAAAATGTGCAAAACTAAACAATTTGTCATTTACAAATACGAGCACATGTGATAATACTAAAGAGGAAAATAAGAGAATGAAGTCATTATCTATGGTTGGAATTGGGAAGTAAACAGATGGGACTGTAAGGAATCTGCAAAATGATCCAAAGATGTGTGGATAGTATGCACTGAGGTGTTCTCTAAAAAGTGATGATTCCAAGAACAACTAGCATCTATTCAAGAACAAGACACTACTGAGAGAATCCTTGAACATGGAGGGGAGGTTAAAGCACTCCCCTGCAGCCCAGAGACGAAGACAGACTCCATTAGCAGGATAAGAGAATGGCTAAACATTGACCACTTTGCTCCTCCACCAGGAGTGTGCAGCATCATGTGAAGAGGTGTTCTCTGAGCCTCAGGTTCTTCCAGTTGGAAAAAAGAACGCCAGGAAGAAAACCAGCTTCCCCAGCATTGTGGGATGCTTTGTGGGAGCCCTACTCTGATGTTGCACCAC
Organism: Panthera leo; assembly: GCF_018350215.1. Classification (NCBI taxonomy): domain Eukaryota; kingdom Metazoa; phylum Chordata; class Mammalia; order Carnivora; family Felidae; genus Panthera; species Panthera leo. The sequence goes on along the minus strand of NC_056679.1, from coordinate 146,678,487 downwards.
GGGTATTACAGGGGAATCTTTGGGACTCAGCCACGAGGAATCTGACTATGACTCCAAAGAGGGGGAGGGGTCTGAAACAACCAGCACATGAATCTTCGTAGACCAAATTCATACCTGCAGTGCCTAAGTAGTAATCCCAGCCAGCAGCATTGCTTATCTGCAGAGCCAAGTCAGAAGTGCACTCTGACCAGGGAACATATCTTCCTGATTCAGATCCTCAAATGAGGAGATTTGCCAGCTCTAGAGCTTGGTTTGCTCACACCCAGGCAAGGTGCTGAGTCACAGCCTCATCTGTTGCAGACAGTGTCTTCCAGCCCCTCAGACCAGAAGGGCAGCGGCAACTCCAAATAACCCAATTAAAAAAATGGGCAAAGGGTCCAAAAAGACTTTCTTCAATGAATATACACAAAGGCCAAGAGGTACATGAAAAGATGTTCAAGATCAGTAGTCATTAGGGAAATGCAAATTAAAATCACAGTGACGTATCACCTCACGCCTATTGGAAAGGCCATCATCAAAAAAAAAAAAAAAACAAGAGATAAATACTGGTGAGGATGTGGAGAAAGGGGAACCATTGTGGGATTGTAAATTAGTACAGCTACTAGAAAAGTAGCAGGGAAGTTTGAGGGATCCTTAAAAAATTAAAATAGAACTGCCATATATCCAGTAATTCTGCTTCTGGGAATATATCCACAGGTAACAAAAACACTAATTCAAAAAGGTATCTGCACCCTCATGTTCATTGCAGTATTATTTACAATGGCCAAGACACGGAAACAACTGAGTGTCCATCAATGGATGAACAGATAAAGAAGTTGTGGGTATATATACATACATATAATGGAATATTATTCAGCCATAAAAAATGAGAAAATCCTACCATTGGAGACAACACAAATGGGCCTTTAGAGCATTATACAAAGTAAAGTAATTCAGACAGAGAAAGACAAATACTTACATGTGGAATCTAAAGCAAATCTAAAATCTAACTCTAAATATGTGGAATCTAAAACAAAAAAACAAACAGACTCATAGAAAGTGGTCAAAATGTACGAACTTCCAGCTTTAAGATACATAAGTAATAGGATGTAATGTAACACAATGACTATGGCTAACAATGCTGTATGATATACAGGAAAGTTGACAGTAAATCGTAATAGTTTTCATCACAAGAAAAAAAATGTTTTCCCTTTATTCTTTTTTCTTTCTTTTCTTTTTCTTTTATCTATGTGAGAAGATGAATGTTAGCTGAACCTACTGTGGCAATCATTTTCACAATTTATGTAAATCAAACCATCATGCTGTATGCCTTAAACTTATACAGTGATGTATGTCAGTTAACTCTCAGTAAAATTGGAAATAATGGCTTTTATATACACATATTATAATCATCTTCACACATATTTAATTAAAAGTATAATTATTTAGGTCTGTATGTTTAAGGATGTCTAAAACATGTGAAAGGAGAAATGAGTCTTTTATAAAAGTCTGTAGACATTTATAAAATTCCCCAGAGTATTTGATTAACAAAGAGTTAAGTCTATATGAATAAAAATCAGACAAAAGAGTGACAAAATACAGGAATCTTTCTGTTTGGTTTGGTTTTCTACCTTAATCAAGTAGAACCAACGTCTTACAAATCTCTTTCCCCATCTGGAAATGTAAACCAGGATGCTGTTTTTGTAAAGCCTGTGTAGCTATAGGGCAGTGGTCCTCAAACTGGGGCAGTTTTCTCCCTCTCCCTCCCTCCCCAGGGATAGGTGGCATGGTCTAGTGACGCTGATGGTTATTACAAAACAAAGGAGGAGGATGGGGGCATGGAGAAGAACGTTCCAGGCATTCATTGCATGGAGGGCAAGAACGCTGCTACACATTTGCAATGCACAGGACAGCCCCCACAACTAAGCATTACCTGGGCCAAAATATTAACAGTGCTGCTGTTGAGAAACCCTGCTTTAGGAAAAAATAATATGGGGCATACAAGAATGCTTGGATCACAAAGGGAAAGGCATGACTCCAAGGAACATTTGGAGACTTAAGAAGGCAAACATGACATTCAGAGAAAGACAAACAGTTCATTAAAGACTTCTTACACTAGAAACAGGGAAAAGAGCAAATACCTGATTTGCTATTTTCACGAGTCCCATGGCAGAAGTGCTGAAGTAATGCACAAAGCCAGGGAAGCTGCTCAGACAGAAAGGATAGTCAGAATAAATTTGACTTTAGATAAGACAATAGCAGAGAGAGTGACAAGGCTGACAGCTGAGTTTCATCTGAGCTCTGTGTATCTCAGTGTTTTCTTTCTTCTGATAGAATTTCTTAGTATCGGGGTTTAAGTTGTTCCTAAAATATCTGCAGAGTGTGTATTTTTAGTTTACTACTTTTATATCCAAAGACAAATGAATCCAATGAATTTTATATTTTGCAATTGTACTCTTACTTGATGAAAAATTCTAGGTCTAGAGGCTAAATTTTCATATTCTAACACCATTATCAATTGTGAAAGGTTAAAAAATTTTTATGGAATTCCTCTTTTTTTAAAGGAGGACGTCTATACAGTGTGCCTCAGAAATTCAAACATATTGGTCAATAATAAACACTTTCTAAAATCAGTGTTCTTAATTTTATCTGTTTAATGTTGACTAAGCAATGCTTGCTACAGAGCTTACATCACAAATGTTTTTATTTTAGCAGACGTTGAAGGTATTCAACAAGAGTGACGCTGTTTTTGTTCTATTGTTTATAAACACATAATGAGCTCCTACAGAAATGATTATAAACTTCAAATGCCTACAAAATGAGGGAACATCCCTAGTGAGGGAGGGCAATGGTTTTTAAGCCCCAGAACTTCAAACCACTGACACGTTCCAACATGGACCAAATGGTACCAGTTCTTATTTTTCTACCAGAGTAAAAAAATCCAGATTATTTCATGACATAACCCGATTCTTAGATGTTGACTTTTTTTTTTTTTTTTGTAAGTTCTCATCAGAATAAACAGGTAGGGGTGCCTGGGTGGCGCAGTCGGTTAAGCGTCCGACTTCAGCCAGGTCACGATCTCACTCTCCGTGAGTTCGAGCCCCGCGTCAGGCTCTGGGCTGATGGCTCGGAGCCTGGAGCCTGTTTCCGATTCTGTGTCTCCCTCTCTCTCTGCCCCTCCCCCGTTCATGCTATGTCTCTCTCTGTCCCAAAAATAAATAAAAAACGTTGAAAAAAAAATTAAAAAAAAAAAAAGAATAAACAGGTGGACAGACTCTTGGACTGGTACTTTGTTTTTCTTAAAGATACTGCCAGGTAGTTTTTTGCAATACGAATATGACATTGTTATCTTAAGCATCTGAAATCTAAGGTAAAGACATTACCGAAAATGAATTTTGCAAATGTATTGGAGGAGTGAAATATTCCATAAGCAGCAAGAGATGCCATATATGACATCCAGTTTGTGTCTTGGAATAATGAAGTTTATTCATCTTGAATTTGCTTGATAATTGAAATGCAGATTAGGTATGCGTTATTAATTGATCATTACCTGTTCCTTTCTTGCAGGTATAGGTGAGATGATAATTGCAGGGAACATCATTCCACTGGCCGTTCTCATGCCAAATGATTACAACACAATCTTCTCCAGCAGAAAAGAAGCTGTCTGGCTGGTTGGGCCTCCAGTTCTCATATTGCTGTAAAAATGGAGGAAGAACAGAATTAACTACTTGATAGTCGAAAAGTAACAAATGATAAGAGCAACAGAGCCATTACATTGCAATGGAATTAGAATGACTCAACAGCTTTTGTTGAACTATCTAACTGAAATTATTTTAATGATAAAGAAAAAAGCTTTTACACTCTGAGTGGAAAATATACGTATTTCAAAGTCTCTCTTCAGCAAACGTGTATTTTTTTTTTTCCTTTGACAATGAGATACGTCTGAGAAATTTTGTTCTAGATATCCTACATTTCTAAATATGTAATGAATGCTTGACTTAAGAAATTTGATCATGTTATTATTATTAAGTGTAACAATATTAATGGGAGTGGAAGCAGAGAAAAAAAAACCCATAATCTCATCACTCTGTCATGTTTTCTCCCAGCCCTTATGGGCACATGTAATTTTATGTAATTATAATGACAGTACAATAAAATTTGTATTTTTTCTTTTACCTCTTTGCCACTATAAAGTATGTTTTCTTGCCTTATTTAATGTGATTGGTTTTATCTAAATTCATTTATTTGGTTAAGAAAAATTGAGACATTTGCTAATTTATTTTTTATACTTACCCAATATACATGTTTCCATCATTTCATATTCAACCTTCCTTAGTAATTTTGTTTTATTTTTTTATTAAAGTTCTTACTTATTCATTTATTTTTATTTATTTTGAGAGAGACAGAGAGAGAGACAGAGACAGAGACAGAGAGGCAGAGAGAGAATCTCTAGTAGGCTGCACACTAACAGTGTGGAGTCTGATGCACAGCTCATTCCTACAAACCATGAGATCATGACCTGAGCCAAAATCAAGAGTCAGAAGCTTAACCGATAGAGCCACCTAGGTGACCCCTGAATAATTCTGCTTTAGATGTGGTTCTTATATGCACTATAAGTTAAGTTTTGCTTTACAATATAAATCTGGAAGTTGTTTTCTCTCAATTGGAACACTGACCACATTTAAGCATATTGATACAAAAGACAAACTGTTAAAAATATATCTTGCTAGGAGCGTCTGAGTGGCTCAGTCATTTAAGCATCTGGGTGGCTCAGTCATTTAAGTGTCTGACTTTGGCTCGGGTCATGATCTCATGGTGAGTGGGTTTGAGCTCCTCATGGGGCTCTGCTTCATATTCTGTGTCTCTCTGCCCCTCCCCTTCTTGTGCTGTCTCTCACTCTCAAAAATAAATAAATAAACATTAAAAAATAATAAAAAGTCATATATATATCTTACTATAAAAATATATTTGTTTTTCTTTTATGTTTTTCTATTGATTTTCTTCTTTTTTAATTAAAAAAATTATTTTTAATGTTTATTTTTTGAGAGACAGGGAGAGACAGAATATGCGTGGGAGAGGGGCAGAGAGAGGGAGAGACAGAATCTGAAGCAGTCTTCAGGCTCTGAGCTGTCAGCACACAGCCCAACACGGGGCTCCAACTAGAGAACCATGAGATAATGACCTAAGTTGAAGTCAGACACTTAAAAGACTGAGACACCCAGACACCCCTCTATTGGTTATCTTTATAACTGTATCTGTAGATGGTATCTTTTGATTTCCCAGTCTGGGCAATGAACTATAACCAGAATTATCTTTTGCTTTCCATCAGAATAACACCTGTCATATTCAGCACCTATAATGGATGAAGCCCTTTCCTAGGTACTTGATATGCATTATCTCTTACAAGAATCCAGTAGGATTTGGAGAAACTTGGACTTTGAGATGTTAAGCACTCAGGGCTCTTGGGCTTACATTCAATTTCTTCTTACCTTAAAATGTTGTCTCCATCATCAATAATTGTATGAAAAACACAGTCCCTATGTCTGTTGAAAAATTATAAACTTCAGACTATAATTAAGAGAGCAATTTCCTAGCCTTGGGTCTCCTGATAACTAGAATGTGATATGGGACAAGTTTGTTCAGTATCTTTCTGGCTCAACTTGAGAATCACGTTTTCAATATGCTTTGCCTGCTATCATGTTGTACATCACATCTAATGCTACCAAATCTGATAGAGTCAAACTTTCTTCACTTGGTAGAAGGACAGATTCAGATTCGTGTGCAATGGCTGATATGACTATCTTTCTTGGTCCTACAGATCTATGTCTTTTCTTGAATTAAATTTAAAATAAGTTTGTGGCTTGAATTAAGGGATTTTATTTGGGAAGATAGAGAAAAAAGAGTTGTATGTAAGAGTAAAGCTGTTGTTTCCAACTCAGAACATGCCAAACAAACAAACAAACAAACCAATAGCACTGTGGCTACTTTTATAGCTTTTAAAAATGTATAATAAGTATACTAGACAATATCTGATTTTTCTTCTCAGAAAAACAAATGGCTTTTAAAACTTTTAAGTATGGTAAAAACCTTGATCTTTGATAAAATAATTTGTGAGAAGATCTAAAGTTTGAAAGCCTCCAGATTAAGAGACCTGCTACTTTTCCTTCAATCTCTTTTCCTAGCTTTGTTTTAAAATCCTCCTCAATCATGCCAAAAATTAAGATCGAGATAAGGAGATCCCCACTATGTAAGAGTCTTTGAAAAGTGATAAAATTGCAAAGAACCAAGGGAAGCTTAATAAAGGTGTGGTTTGTGTTTGTTTGTTTTTGCCAAAACACAGAATGAAGGGTGTTTTTATTTTTCTGGTGGAGATCCAGAAATTAAATGGACTGAAATCCAACTCTAGTAGCCGGAATGGTACCTCTGAGTTACTGCCTTGATGGCCTTGGGAAGGAAGATCAGAGGATCCTTTGACTGGCAGGTCTCCCTGAAGTCAGGAACTGACAGTTGCTCTAAAAGGGGTTGCTAATTATTTCTCTGTTTTCCTTTTCTTTGCTTACTTCCTTTCCCTTATCATCTCTCACCCTCCACCCATAAAGCCTTTTGTTGTTTTTGCTTTTGCTACTCTTTTAGATAGATAATAAACAAGGAAACAGGAAATGGAGCGACAAAGCAAAATAAAAGTCATATTCAACCTGTTGCTGATATGTAACTAAGTTGTCTTTAACAGACCTATTAAAGCAGCATCAAAATAAAAATTTAAATTAAATTAAATTAAATTAAATTAAATTAATAAGCAAAGGAATAGGAATTCCTTAAAACTAACAAAGATCTGTATTGGATATTTCCTATAGCCAAAGTTCCAGAGTTCCTCAAATACTTACGGATTTTGGAGCTCAATCATTTCTAGGTTACTTTCTAACTAACCTCTTACAGGAAACATGTAAAAGTCCTCAAAGGTGGATAACTTCCCCACACATCCACAGGATATGCAAACTGTGTAATGCTCCCTGAGTCCTTGTCCCTACACACACTCCCAGATCTCTTGTTTTATTTGTCTTCATAATAATTAACTTCCGATGTCCTATGTAATTTATTTATTGTATTTTTTTTCTCCTTAATAGAATGTAAGCTCACTGAAGACAGGAATTTGGGGTTCTTTTGTTTACTACTTATCCTCATTGCCAGGAATTATGCCTGGCACACACTGGTATTGTTTAATAAATAATTTGATAGTTATAAATAATGAACAACAGAGTGTGTTGCATTCTACCCTATCCACATCTACTTCTAAATGTTTCATTTCTTTTAGAGAGAGGGAGAGAGAGGCAGGGGCAGAGAGAGAGAGGGACCGAGGATCCGAAGTAGGCTCCACACTGACAGCACCAAGCCCTATGTGGGGCTTGAATTCAGGAGCCATGACTTCATGACCCTGAGCCAAAGTCAGATGCTCAACCGACTGAGCCAATCAGGCACCCCCACATCTACTTCTAATCAAAGATGTTGCTCACTGTTGGCAAATGATACATGAGACAGACAATAACCATTCTGGAAAACAGTTGGTGATAGACATCAAGAACCTCAAAAAGTTCCACCACTTACATCCCATAATTCCACTTCTAAAATTATATCTTAAAAAAAAATCAGAGATGTGAACAATAATTTATCTAAAATATTAATTATACTAGCAGCAAATGGGTAAAAATCTATAGAGTGAATATATATATATATATATATATATAGTCTGTATATCTTGTCTGTGAAGAATATATAGGGAAATGGAAAATACTAAAAGAAGTTTTAAGTTAAAATTAAAAAGCAAAATACAGAAAATATGCAATGAAAAGCAAAATACGAAAACCATGCAATGATCCAAATTTTACACATACTCTCAGATATCTAAGTTATATGAGGAGGTAATAGTTTATTCTATATATTCTTATATTTTCCACTTCCCTAAAGACAGCGTGAATTATTTTTCTAATCAGCAAAAATGAACACTATTAGATGGTCTATGCAGCTATCAGAAAGAACTTATAAATTTCTTAGCTAACCTTTTTCTAATCTAACCTCAACAAATATCACTTCAAGTTACTAGTTCCTGGCCTGCCATGTATTTTGCAGCTGACTTTTCCTCCTGATCTGAACAATGACTGCCTCATTTTCACACTGAAATGAGATTCAGATTCCATGCCACTGAAGTGATTCTCAGGGCTTAGGCTGCCCAGACTCAGACCTCTGGTAAAAGATTTAATTGTTTTTGGTGGGAATTACATTTGGCTTGCAACAGTGATTGAAAACCTGCGTTCTGTGTTGTTGCTTGGCAGAACTGTGGCTTAATGGTGCAGGACCAAATTTTGGGTCTGTGGTTTTTACAAGAATGTTGGATACCCACAGGCATGTCACACTATTACCTCATATCTGATAGCTCCATTGTGCAGATTTATTTTGGCTAAGATGCTTTGATTTTGCTCCATGTTATTGCCAACCTAACTTTAGCAAAGGAAACTCCAGTTTTCTGAATAACTCTTTGTTTCCTCCTGAATTCTTTACAGCTTTATTTTTAATATCACTTGCAGGGTAAAGGGTATAAAAAAATAAATCATTGATTTCAGGTTTAATAATATATTTTTTCACTGAAGTTAAATATTAGAAAGAGATCTCTCCTCAGGAAATCAATTCCAAGTTCTAAGAATGTAATAGAGCCTCTCTCAAATGGACAGTGTCTTATACACACAGAAATGTAGATTCTCAGAATGGGCAGAGAAAAATGCCCTACTCCCATCTTGATTTTTTTCCTCCTCATTTGGAATCATAAGCAAACATCCTGGGTGATCTACCCTAGATCAACCCTCTTCTAGGGCTGGACAGGCAAACTGAGAAATATGCCAAAAAGCCAGCACAGTTTATGGAGAATTCATTTCAAAACCATTGACAAAAATAAATGCTGATCAGACTTCTGCACATTTGTCTGTGTCTCCGAGACTCATGTTCTCCAACCCAAACCCCAAACTCTCGTTGCCTCCCCCAGGGAACAGAATAATATCAAGGCTATGTCTGAAAAGAGAACTCTAAATTACTTTGCATTTTCGTTCTTTCCTGATGGCAGAGAAAATTAGGACATACAACTTAAGTAGTTGATATAGAGGAAAGCCACTTCAGATATAAAATTTTCTACGTGTTCTATAAAAAACTTGCACTTTATTAAGAGATAATTATTTTGTATCCAGTATGAAACTGCTTAATGTTGCCTATTATATGGTAAAGTTGCTCCTAGAGTTCCCGTTAAATGACTGTTCTCTGTCTCTGTAAAAAACCAAAGTGCCAAAAGAGACAACTATTTCAATTAAACTGGATTTTGTAACGTTTCAGTTGTTTTCCCTTTCTTCCCCCCCAAATGGATTTGAATACATCAGCTGCCAAAGGCATAAAATGATTCAAAAAACCCTGGCCAAAACCCAAAAGCTACGCATGGTTCTCTCACATGAAAATTATCTCTACAAACCAGAGAACTCATTTGAACCAATCTTAATACTGAGAGGGAAAACTCAGAACTGAATTAAGTTACTCATCAAAGTCTATCAAACCTAATAAATACTTAGCTTATTTTGTTCCAAATAATCTGTATTTTATTGTCAAGAATTTGTTTCTGTCTCACATTAACATAAAAGCTAAAAGTTAACCTGCAGGTCTTCTGGAGAACACAGGACCTCCCAGCCTGCCAAAATTCTTCACTCTCAGAGAGTGACCTCAATTCCACAGACCTAAGAGGGACTTGACTAATTTTTGTCAAGGAGCATAGCTAAGGAGCTCTTCTCTCTCCTCAGCTCTTTGCAAGTCTTCCCCTGGATTCCATAAACACACTGGGGGGGGGGGGGGGGGGTAGAGTGTGTGTGTGTTTGGGGGTGGGAATTGGGGGTGGAGTGTCTGCTTTTGAAAGTTATCTTTCAAAAGTAATCTACTAAAGTTAGACAGAGTTTAACATCCTTTCAAGATGAATTTCTGATTATATATAGTTGGGACTCTAGGAGTCCCAACTATCATTCAGAGATACCAGGGGATCTTTTATCTGTAAAATACACACCACAGGGCCTTGATCAATGGCGCTAACATCTCAGCAGATAACTAGTATCACAAGCACGAACAAAAGAAATTGATGGCAAAATGTAATGCGACTAATTGACATTTTCCTTACACAGAGATGAAAACTGCCTTTTTTCCTCAGGTTAAAAAGCCATTGTTTCAGAAATATAGAAGATTTAGAAATAAACTTTCTAAAAAAGCTTTGTTTTGCTTTAAAAAAGAAGTTTGCTTGGGTTCAGCTTTGAGCATGGCTCTCAGTTAAAGAAAAGAAACAGGATATCCAGTATTAATCAGTTACTGCTGTGACAGTCCTATCCCAGCTGGTCCTCTACTTGATACATATGTAAGCAAATCAATTTATGAAGAAAAATGCAAACAGCTAGGTGGTGAAAAGGAAAAACTGGAGTAAGGAAGGTTCCTCAACCACGGAATGACTTACTCTTACCCCTCTATGCAACATTCCAAATAGTATTTGTTTTTCTGTGTCAAAATTTTGTATAAATCTTGTAAATTTGATTCAAAAATGAAAACTTTGAAAATACAAGATTCAAAAATGAAAACTTTGTTTCAACTTCTGGTGGAGAAAGAATCCCCAGAACATTAAACTCTTGTTTTTAAATCTCTTTTATCAGCTTCTTGAAAGGGAGAAGTTTACAAAGCAACAGGTCCTATCAAAACTTAATTGATAATTAACTCTATGAAGAATAATCACTGGGCACTAACTAGTTCTCCTTAAAAGTTAGATACTCTGTTCAGAATTTCTTGATTTCTTTTCATCTCTATTAAAAAGAAAACAGAATTTTCACAGACACTAGATAAAATTGCAGTTCATCTTTTTGTGAGACACAAATGTGATATTTACCACTCTTACACACACACATACACACACACACACACACACACACACACACCTACAAATACAGAACTTCTTGGCACTAGGGAAGAATTATCTAAGATCTTTAGAAATGTCCCTATTCCCACACACCTGGTGGCAGGTAGGTTCCCACCATAAATATGATCCAAAATGGTTCAAAGTTTAGCAGAATAAACAGCAATAGACCTCTGGAAATGCAAAAATTGAGCCACCCACTAGACAGATTTGATAGCTAATTGAACAATTCTCACACACTAGCCAGCCACTAGGTACACTTCAAATTTGTACCTGAGAAAAAAAAGTACAAAATATTTCATCTTGTGGATCTTCAGGGTATCTCATGTGTAACTGAAACTGCAAAACTTGAAATCCTGAATATGCAGCTGCCAAGGGCCTTCTTTCATCTATCTATATAGCTATCATCTACCTATGCACACTTTTCGCTATAATTTTTCAGCTTAGATACAGTCACTTTTTAGTCTTTAAAATTCACTATAATTTAAATTATCTTAAATGGCCAATTAAAGTCTCTATGTTTCAGAACTATTATGGATTTTGCCAAGCACATTTAAATAATCACACACATTCCATTGGTAAAAACCATTCTTGACATTTGCCCAGTGAAGCTGTCCTATAACATAATATTTTATTGTAATTGATGGGAGAACATACTAAATCTAACAGTCCAGTCGCTGCTTTCTACCTACTCTCCCTCCCCCCAAACACTGCTAATTTAATTCTCTGTGAAAAGCTTTCATAAGAAAACCAAAAATGTCCTCTAGGTTCACATACCAATGTAAGTTGCCAAGGAAAACTTTCCACTGTGTTCTATTACTGTGTATAAAGTGAAGATATGAGAAACGTTGGCTCTAATATTTGCCTCAGTTGCTAGGATTTTACTAAGCATGTGACTCTGTGTGTTAACTTCACGCTGTGTTTGAAAAATTATCTAATCTCACATTTAACTTTCAGGTTCACAATAAGTATGTAGTATATTTTAAACTCCAAGACTAAAGGAACTTAATTCACCAGGAATACTATTCCTTCGTAGATCTAAGTGGAATTCTGGGTATGTGAAGTTTTGAAACACAAAATACAATATGACCACTAGGTGGTGATATCCCTCCATTAATATATCATGAATTACCAACTAAGTTACTTAAAACAGAATTTACAATACCCCCCCCCATCATGATTATTTACTTCATGTATCAAGATGAAATGATTATATGTGAAATGTTCTCTCAGTTTTGTGAGGGAAAGCATGAAGAGAACACTTTGCTAGAAGATGGACCTCAGCTAAACAGCATTTAACAATGTGATTGCATTCTGTTCCGTTACAGGTAATGGCAGCTATAATCCGATTTTTCGATCTGACTAGAATGTTATCTACAATAGTTTATTTTTCTCCATTTTTTCTTTTAAAATTATCAGATTATTTATATTTATGTCAATGGTGAAACTGCATCAGAAGCAAAGTCAAATCTATAATACCCACCTCAAATCCTTACAACAGGGCAGATTGTAAACAAACACGTATGTGCGCAAATTACTGCCCGCGGTGTGATTCACATTTAGTTTTTGTTTTTTTTTTTTAGGTAAAAACTTACCTAGACTAGCCATAAAATGTGGTACCTGTACTAAAAGCTGACTTCCATGTGCAAACCCCTATCATCACCTGCAAGGGACAGTGCCATGGCCGTATTCTCAAAGCTACAAGTATTAGCCAAATGCCACCGATGCCAAGGGGAAACAGATAACCACAAAGTATAAAAAGCCAACTCCACAAATAGAAACACTTTCCCAAGAGGACCGCTTACCCGTTTGAAATGTTTGAAACATATGCTGATAAGAAACCACCTTTTCACAAAATAAAGAACTCAGAGTAACCACTCTGGGTTACCCTCAGCCTTTCAGAACATAGGTCAACCAGTTATCTGCAAGGAAGTGAGGAGCACTACTTATTACAGAAATCAAAACATTTGGTAACTTTAAAATGCCTTTTCTCCCCCTAGATGGCTATGCTGCACAATAGGCGTTTGTTTTCGGTCTGCGGGGGGTACATTTAACTTTGCTTTATTCAACTCCTAGGGGGCAAAAGACCTCCCGGTGAGGTAGAGATCTACCTCTTCTGATCCTTGTACTTGCTTAACGTTACTCCAGTCTGGGTCCTTATTTATTTATGTTTTAAGGGAGGTTATAGTCTTGCTGTTGTCTTTTAGTTGAACAACAAAAAGGAAAAGAGCAGCTTTGTTTTAAAGGAGAAAGAGACATTTGTTTTGTGTCACTGCCCTGGGCTGGTAGGCTGGAGTTGGATCCTACAAACATGAATATGCTGAAGGGAAGAAAAACTAACTTGGGGTCTCCTGATAGCTGTTAAAATGGCAATATGCCCATTATTTTCCTAGCTGGCAAGTCTCTGTGCGGGAGAGACAATCTGGCAGCTCTTGAGTACAGCACTAATCTCATGTAATAGCGTGAGCTCACTGCCCTACAAAGCTGTAATTATCAACAGCATTTTCTAAAGGATGTGAGTTCCTCCCACCGCGAGAGCACTTGGAATGGGGGAGGGGCAGGCAGAGCCCCACGGAGCCCTTTGCTTTTAACCCCCACCTCGGAAGGAGCCAGTGGGTTCCCTCACCCCAAGCTTGTTTGCGCAGGTCTTCAGGCAGGAAGCGCTAACGATCCAAATGCAGTGGGAAACTGCCAAAACCCATTCCACAGTTTTGTTTGCCTTTTCCATGAATTCCCTTAAAGTAATTAGCAATTAAATTTAAATATCTGTACATGATTTTAGAGTTTCATAGAGCTGCTGGGAAAGCATCTGTGAGAAGGAATTGATTTTTTTTTTTTTAAGGAGAATCTTGTCGATTATGAAATGATTTTCCAGTGATGGTAAGTGTTCTTCCAGCCCTGTCACCTATCTCTAGATATCTGCGCGCAAGTAAAGGCAAGGCGGAGATGAGGGTTTTGTGTTCCAGAACTTCTATGACTGGTTATATTTCACACGTAGAATCACAGGAACCAGTTGTTGGTTTCAAATCAAACTGAACTGCAACACAAGTAAAAATTTTTATTAAGAGCTGAATGGTCTTGGGCAGAACAGAAACTGAGAATTCTTCCACTCATGAGTAATGTGTTAAAGGATGAGGAAACAGCATATGTTTTCCTTGGCTTTTAGGTTAATATAATGAAGTCTGTGAAGTTTAACATAATTAAATTAATGTTGATATGCGGTGTGACTTGTTCACAGACAAGTGGCATCTGACTTGGATCTCAAACCACACCACAGCTGACACATATCCATCTGCAAACACTTTACAGAGCGTTTTCTAATGTTTTCAGGTAGACAAAGTAAAACTTAAGTTTTCAGTTCGGGGGTTTTGTTTTGCACTGTTTTCTGCCAAATCATGGACAATCCTTTCAAATGAGCAGAAACCTACAAATGAGTTTAGAAAACACTGGGAATTAGCTCATACTCTTGATTCTCTTTTCAATGTCCAAGACATCTGGCAGAGGGAGGAGGAGAGGAACCTTTGTGTTTATAAAAGGGTAATAATGATACCTTCCTGTAGAAAAAAAATTAATGGTTTATGGCCTGCAACTTGTTACTCCTTTTCTCTGCCCCTTTTAAGTGTTTATTCCTGAGTTAAGGGCTATTTTTTCATTGTTTCCACCTTTTTTCAAAGCTGGTTTTTCTCACAATACTTTGCTTGACAGACTGATGAGTTTATTTATGAAAAAAGGAAAGGGGTCTCTGTATTTAAAGTCAATCCACAAATCTGGCAATTCTCATGCATCAACCCTAACCAGGAGGGTGACTGGGTGTTCCAAATTCTAGGTATGCCAGCTTGCCAGTGCTGAACATGCTTACCAAGATGAGAACAAACAAAAAAGGCAAAATTCAGTTACCTTCCAGAAATATTTTTCAAGTAGTATTTTTTTAAGTGCAAAAGGCTACCGATTAGCCTTTTGCAACCTCTGTCAGAAGTATCGAGGGGCAAGATGAGCTGGTTAGAGCTAGAAAATAAGACCTTTATGGTTCTGTGAATTAGTAACTTGTTTGAGAACTTCCCGAAAAGATTTAGACAAGTGCGGAGGAGAGGAAGGTTTTCTGTTTCCTCTAATAGTACTGGACAGTGAGAAGAGGGCTGTGGCTACTTCCCAGGAAGCTGACAAGCCAGCAGCCTTTCAGGGCTTGCCTGAGTGTGGACAAAATAGAGATGATAGAAGGAAAATGTGAAAGAGACATAGAAAGATTTTTGTTTGTTTGTTTGTTTCTGCTTTTTGTTTTGTTTTTGGTTTTTTGTTTTGTTTTGTTTCTTGCCAAACAAATCAAACACTCCAAGGCTCCTCAACATTTTTAAAAGGAAACTGGGTTGTCAGTTCTATTCAATCCTCAACCTCTGCACAACACTATCTAAGGTGACATTTTCCTTTGAAGTAACTGCTTCTGATCCACTGAAGCATCCAATCCCCAGTGGTGAGGGGTGAGCTTTAGTGGTGCTGCAAAAACTCACTAAAGAGAAGAGAGAAAGGACCAAATTCTCCCCTTGTCAGAATTTATGCCTGGGGGTCAGAGAGAGGAGGGAGCATGATGATAACAGCTTTAAATCTCTGAGGTCCAGGGGTTGAATTTAAACCAATTGTTTGGGAGATATGTTACAAAAAGTAGTGTCATGAAGGCACCTAACAGTTTCCAAAGCCTGATTGTGCTATCCATGGACAGTTGTCTGTAGTCTGTAGTTGTACAGAAAGTTGTGAAAATGATTTTGCTAGGAAATATATAGATAGGACAGTATAAATGATTCCATGCTGTTCTCTCATGTCTGGCTGCCTCTATGCTTGAAAGAACAGACTCAGATAGAGGATGAATAAATGAAGCTCTGTCCAGCCTTAGGCAACCAATTCATCCTTAGTCAACCAAACTATAAAAAATAGAATAACATTCAGGGATAAGATTTTCTTTTGTGTGTTCTACTACATTTTGGATTTTGATAATATAGGTTTTCTAAGTAATTTTTCTGCAGAAAGTATAATGACAGAATATGTGCCTATCTTGAAAAAAAATCCTCCTTCAAAGTTTTGAGTAATTGTTGGTTTCCTAAAGCTTCATGGAAAATCTGCCCTGATATAACTCAAACCTGCAGGGGTGGCAGAGGCTGAAAGGTTTACTTTCCATTTTTTCTTCCCAGAGCTTATTGTAAATGTATTCTTGGGACAACCATGGACAAAACTGTCATCATTTCCAGTAGGCACATCTGTTTTCCTTTGGGTTAATAACTTCCCTAAGATGCAGTACACTCAGCCATATATATATATATTTGTTTTGGGGGAACTTTTTTTCCACCATTTTTGAAATCTCATCTATTATGTTTTAATGTTTTTCATACTGGTACAACATTAAATTAAATATTTAACTTAGATAAACAAGAATTGTCACAAAGTGATTCACCCAAAAGTCTTAATTGGTCATTTCATGATTCAGAACATAACAGAATAAGATGATTGAGCAATGTGTAAATATTAATTACCATTCAGGGGTGCCTGGGTGGCTCAGTCGGTTAAGAGTCCGACTTCGGCTCAGGTCATGATCTCATGGTTCATGAGTTTGAGCCCTGCGTTGGGTTTTGTGCTGTCAGCTCAGAGCCTGCTTCCCATCTTCTGTCCCCCTCTCTCTCTGCCCCTCCCTTGCTTGCCCACATTCTCCCCCGCCCCTCTGTCAGAAATAAACATTAAAAAATATTAATTAGCATTCAAAAAACATTAAGTATCTATTTTTGTCAACAATTCCACTAGGTGCTGAAAAAATAGAAATGAAGGTTAATCCCTGCCTCAGAAAGCTCAGTGTCAGGAAATTAGCCCCACGGAGGTCAGTGGTCAGATGCAAAGAGGACACAAGAGGCTTCTGGAACAAGTAGAGGAGCTCTTAGTCACAGTCAATTGGGAAGGCTTCCTGGAAGGAGACTCTTGCCTAAACAAGGCATATGAACATTTATTAAATAAAATTATTCTAAGCACTAGGGCAAGAGTATGCAAAGATCCTCAGGAGTTAGATGTCACGGCTTATTCCAGGAACTGTGAGTATTTTGAGATGATATTGCTTAGGAAGTGGCAGGTGGAATAGTGGGCTTGGTATGCCAGGCTCATAATTAGAATTTTATACTGAAGGCAAGAGGAAGATATTGCAGGATTTCAGGAAGAGAGTAACAAGAGTTCATAGTAAGGGAAAGGGCAGGTCATAGGCACTGGAAACATATCTGGGGGAAACACTTCAGACTAGTCATTCATTTAACAATTAGGTTAAAGAAAGAACTTAAAACTCAACTAAAAGTATGGAAGCTAGATAAGAAATGTTTGTTTAAGTTTGCCAGCTTTAATGTGTATTTAACTTGGATAGTTTAACTTAGTGTCTTTGAAGACATCACTTGGGTGACAAGTGAAGTTATTCATTATTGAAGTTATTTGTCTGAGTTTCTAATAAAGTACTTGGGGCATTTCGCTATTAAGAGATCAATAGTCAAGTTAAAGAACAACTCGTCAATAGAAAACTAAGACACAAATTGAAGTGTGACTGGTTATTAGAAAACCTAGTGAGAAAATAAAAACTGGAATGTGTTAAGAGAAAATAACCTTAATAAAAATCACAAAGGTTAAGGCTAGACCCAATTTCCCTCTGAGTACACTTTTGTGAAACTTACTGGGTAAACCCCCCAAATGATAATAAAAAAGATTTTGAAAATACAACAAAAGCAAGAATTTGGCATGTTATCCACACCATATTACAGGGGCCAATAACGTGGAATGAATCAATCAGAATCTGAAGAACAAGGGCAATTTAGATAACTTGGCCAAATAACACTATTAATGTAGTACAAGCATATAAATCGACATCTCGCGATATAGCATAATCCTGTTAACTACGATATAATTATACTGCAAGTTTATTGAAGCAGAGCTTAATTACTTTAAGAAAAGAAATTATTGAGACTGAAAAACCTAATAGAAACTTGTTTGCTTTTACTGAATTGTAAGGCTGAATAACAGATGATAATATACAGTAAATATCAAAGGTCCTTTTTGTTTTAATACTGCTCTACCTCCCAAGAAGAATAAGCTCTAATAAATCTTTCAAACAAAAAATGGGGGCAAAGGGGAGAAGGGAGAAATCACTCTAAAACATAAACAAAGTCCTTAAAATTGCACACAGTCAAGGTAACACCATTTCCAAGTGTAAGCGGATACTGCTTTCTCTGATGTAGAGTTTACTGTTAGGGATCTTTTCAAAGGCAAGACATTTGGAGTAAACAGCGAAACAAAGAAGAACTATTTTATTCAAAGCCTGCAAACATATGGAACCTGTTAAGGGGATGGTGGCTGCAGAATGAACTACAAACGAGTTTAAGAGACACCTAGGCTGTGTCAGAAAGGAAGGGATAGAGGCGAGGGTGGTTACAAAAGCAGAGTGGGCCAGAGATCAGTCAGATGGGAGGGAGACAGGCTGTTGGGCAGATGGTCTTTTCTGTTTCAAAATGTTCAAAGTTAGGGACACTCCTTAGCACACTTTTATTTGACACAAAGAGGGAATTAAGAAGAAACCAAGGGTCTGTCAGAGTGCTTTCTAGATTTGCTTGTATTGTTTCTTTGATACGCTTTGCTTATTTATGTAATTCATCTGCTCACTTCTTCAAACCAAGACCCTCACTTGATGCTCTCTTCATAATCCTTAGGTTTCAATGTAAAAACGTGAACTCATTTAGGGTAAGGTTCTTGTTTACACTGTACAGTTACCTACATGAGGTCATGTTATCTTCCCCTGAAAATTTCCTAGGAAGATCAATATATTTCTCTCTTGCAAAGTGCAATTCTTGCTTACTTACCAAGTTTAGGACCAGTCTAGGCCATGGAAATGGCAATTAAGTTATTTTTATACAGTATTTTTCACAGTCCATTGAAACTTAATGGACATAGACCAAAAGAAAAAAGAAAAAAAAAAGTTGACTTGGCTTGCTTTGGCATAGTGGAATAATGACATCTGATGAATCAAGCTCACCTGAATGGCATTTGACAGGAAAGGAACATTCCCTAAGATGTTTTACAGACCTCACCCAGCTGCCAGCTAGAAGTCAAGATTCAGTGTCATTAACCAAGTTCATAGGTAGTATAAGGGCCCTGTCCTAGACACCATAAATAGTAAAAAGCAGGCAAGAAAACCACTTCTTTGAAAAGCTGAACTGCTAATGACCAGAATAAACATGTTGCAACACACAAAAAAGCTAAGAATGAAAACATACAAATCAGTTCCATAGAACCAATGAGAAACTGAAGTTGGGGACTTGGCCTGATCAGGTCAGTATGTAGCAAATGGCAGACTTTACATATACCACACCTCACCAAATGCCAGGCTCAGAGCGGGAACATAGAGGTACACTTTCAGATAAGCTGTGGTTAAGGTCTGCAAGGAACAAATAAGCACCAACCAGAGCCCTACCCGAGTTCTTGGCATTCTAACTTCTGTAATACAGATGGGACCTCCTAGGACTTGTACTTTTCAGTGGGCTATGTGTAAAGGAACATGTGTGGGAGGAAGACTTAATGGTGGGTCTTAAGACTCAAGTTACCCCATAGGACTGAAGTATTCATTCAACAAAAGAAAACTCGTTAAATGCCTATACTGTATAAAATACATTTGCAAAATTATAAAAAGTCTTAACTATCTATAACAGACATAAAAAATCCTTTAATTTTATATTCATATACACATTATAAGTAAAATCAAAATAGTTTATCTTCAATTACAATTCAAATACAGAAGGATTCACACCATACCAATCACCATTAATCTAACTGACCAAATTATCCTCCCTGAAATATTTATTTATTTTAGCAAAAAAAAAAAAATATTTATGTATTCAGCAAAATACACAGATGCAACTTTTGCAGATATACCATCCACTTCGGACAATGAGAGAACAATGAGTATTGATCCAGAGGATATGGTTGATAGATCTTATTGGGAATATATTTTACAATCTACCTTCCCTATTTTTTCTGCATCTTGCCAAAGAACCTACTTATGAACCTGAATGGCAAATAGTGCTGATTAAACATAAGGAGTGATAAGAGAGAGGGTAAGCCAGACTTTATTTTAGGGTTGCTCAAAGCAAAATGTAATAAGGGATACCTTTTCAAATCAAGGACGTGTCAGCCAGAATAAAGCATGGCTTTGGAGACAGGCCTGAGTTCACATCCTGACTTTGCCACTTAACAGAATTGTGACTCTGGGCAAAAATCTCAACCTAACTGACCTTCCCTCTCTTGACCTGTAAAACACTTAATACCTCTCTTAAAGATTATTGTGGGGGAATAAACACACGCCAAATGCTGAGTATGGCAACTGACACAGAGATGACCTGAGTGGTATGTCCAAAAGAACACAGAAAAGCTTTCTCGAACAGAGTAGAACTTCCAAAAGCAGAGGTTATTTCTGCATCTGTTCTAGGACGAACTTTACGTTTGGCCAAACTCATTACATCCAGATGAGTGGCAGGTAATGAATGAAATTTAAACATAAGAGCTTAAAAATTATTTTCAATTTTTCCTGCTATTCATCTAATTTAGAACTGAATTTATACCTATCATTTAGCCCAGTGGATCTCAACTTGTCTGCATTTGAGAATCACCTGGAGAGCACGTGGAAAATATAGCTGCCAGAGGTTTTGCTTTAATGAATTTGAGCTGATGCCTAGGCACCAGTTGTTAAATTATGTTCCCCAGGTGATTCCAATGAACAGCCAGTGCCTAGAACCACTAGTATAGCTAACCACACTTGAACTACTTCTAAAAAAATTACACTCACATGTATCTAGAATAGTGACTCAAAACAGGTTCAGCGGTCCTAAGAATCTCATTTCAGCCTACTCAAGGTTCTGGCCAGTGTTACCAAGTCATTCTTTAAGAAGCAGAGAAAGCTCAAAACTATGTAATTAGCAGTTTGAGTGGAAGAAAATCCACAAGATCATAATTCAACAATCTTTCTTAAGATGAAAAAAAATGAGCATTTTGGTTTGGATAAAAATGAGCCATGCCATATAGCAGATTTCCAGTGAAATTATGTAAGAGAGAAAGGTATTTTTTTAAAGGCCTTTTCTCTTACATTTATTCTTTCCCTTTTTCCTTTGAAGCTATAAAAAGCAAAGATAACCATCTGAAAGACAAACTTAAGGCAATTCTGCTGATTATGTGGTTTTCCAGTTCAACAGAGTCTGATGTGCTGCTCTTTCAAAGAGAGCCACAGTGATGGGAGCAGTTTGTGGATCAGTTAGCATGGAACTCCACTCTAACACTCATTTATTTCACTGAGTGACCCTGATCAAGTCACTTAACTGGTCTCCAGTCAAATACACCCTCTGTAACATGCAATCAGCACACAGTACCAAGGTCCTAGAATTGGTATCATTTTTCATGCACAGTCAACATTACCAGTGTGCTGCCATCGGTCCAACGGAAGTCATGTTCAAACATCTTGTCATTGAGGCCTATCCACTGATAATCATGGCCCACACCTAAGAGAGGGGAAACAACACAGATATTTTTACTACCTTTCCCATATATGGATGAAATGTATTAAAGAAAATTATTTTTCAGAGTGAATCATGCATCCTCTTTCCTGGCTGGATTTTTGTTTAGTTGCTCATAAAAATCTCTCATAGTCTAACTATCTTTTGTTCTTCTGCCCAGTGTGCTTTAAACTAAAAAGCTAATTCACAAACATTGAGAAACATTAAAATATCAGACATAAGAAAATAATTTCCCTAGCAGTTTCCTATAATTAAATATTTTTTCCAGCCTTACTCATGATAAAAACTTTCCATTTTTTTATTAAGCTATGCCATTGGCAAAAATTCAGTGACCTGATAAAATGTGACAGATCATTCCCATACTAGCCTCACTTTGGAAGCCACATGTTTTTTCTCAAAGTATTTCAAACAATGAATACCTAGACCAGATAGTCCTGTAAAATTATCCTCAAAAATAATTACTTTCATCATAGATGAGTCACTGGAAAGAATACCATGCAAAAAAGTTAAATGAACCTCCATCCAAATTGCAAATTAACTATCAAACTTCTAAAAGATAGCAGGCTTTATGAGAACATATTTAACAGAGCATCAAACAATGCTTCATAAGCAAAAAACTTCTACATATTCGCTACATAAAAGCAAGCTGCTCTCCTCTTTGTTCTAGTTTAAGGAGTTATTCAACAGCCCTGGTAGTAAGTTTCATTAGCTTTCAGTCTCCATTTGTTCATGCCCTTAACATGAAGCCCACTTTCTATGGCTTAAAACCATTAGCAGTGTGGATAAGAACCAATTTTGTGCCGAGGGTAGGATTAGGGTGCTATTACAAATTCAGATTTAATTAGTGGGATAAAAATAACTGGAAGCAATTTTGTCTTTAACTTTAGACAACATATGCACATCTTCAAAATAGAAACTACAACAGCAGCTGAGAAGAATGAGATGGAACCATAAGAAGGGGCCATTTTGGTAAGTCAAAAAATGATCAAATAGCAATGTCATGTGACACAACCTACAGGGTGCTGTTTCACCTACTGCTGGCAGATCAGGAAATGCCTTCCTATGTGAGAGGTGAGTATTTCTCAAAGTAGGGGACTCATGTAGGAGAGAGGCTTTTAAGTAGTTCAGATGAGGGACTTAGTAAATCAAACTGCAACGGAGAACGCTACTTCTGTTCAGTTAGATGCAAAGAAAACTAAGATGGTGACACTGAGTGAGCTTCAAAACCTTAGTATGCTTGCTACATACGGTTCACAAACATCTGTTCTTCATGAGACAGGATGCTTGTAAGATGCGCGCCCTGCAGACGGCATTCCCTTTCAGCTGCGTCCCATGTGCGCCGATGCGCGAAGTATTTGTAGCACTGCCCTTGGAATTTGTGCCAGCCATAGTCACACGTCTCTGTGTCTGGAAGAAACGAAGCAGGAGCTTATTAAACTCACCTACGTCATTCCATCTTGCCTCAGGGATCTAAGTGCTAGTAAGAAGACCTAAGCCAGTATCAATGCAATGTCCCTGAAATTACATATGAAGAAAATTTGATCACGATGATGAAAAAAGTATGATAATGATAGCCCGATTCCTGCCTAGCGGGTGACTGTACATCTCTGGACTGAAAAGTCAGTATCTAACTGCAGTTTCCTTGATTAGAGCCAGTTTCAGCAGGAAAGAAAACTGGAAGAGGGGCCAGACAAAACTTCTTAGGCTGCAATGTCTACTGACTCATTTGTGAAGCAACTGGGGCTAAGTCCTTACCAACACAACTTTTCTGAAGAGAATCATTCAAGTGATAAGATAAGAATTCCGGCTAATAGGATTATGAATGCTCTATTTGAAGAAGGACTTCAAAGTCTCTGGAAGTAGTTCCTTTACCACTTCCCAGAGAGATAGCTGGGTGGCCACGGGATCTTGTCAACTAAGATTTACAGCAAGAGAAAAAAAAATCTTCATCGGTAGGCAGCTTCTGGGATACAGCTAGGATGGGATACAGCTAGGATTGCGTGCCTTCTTCCCCAAAGGACAGGAAGTATAGGTAACTCCTTGTGCAAATGCATCATGATTTTAAGTTTCTTTAGAAAGAAATAGCAGAAGTCACATCCCATCATGCCACACATGCATATGCATATTTTTTTTCTCTTTTGTAACAAGCATACCATAACCAGTATCCTGGTGGGATGAGAACATTTTTCAAATATACCTAAATTTTAAACAGGCAGTAAGCTGCAGCTATACCTTCTATAGAGATTCGAGATTGCCAGTTTTTAAATATTTTCACAGGAAAGCAGCCTTGCTCATAGCACCGCCTTGTCACCGGCAACCTTCTCTCAGACTCATCCACTCACAGGTGGGGTTAAAGTGTATGTATTAAATGATGAGCAATGGAAATGATTTGGACTATCACAAAACATATCTCACAAACATTCTGAACTAGTTACACATAACAACTAACAAAACTGCAATGTTTATGGAATTTTAGGTACCAGGAAAACTTCCCACATTACCTATTAACCCATCCCCCCATCCCCTAATCTTACTAGTTGATGAAGGAAACAAAATCCTACTAGATGAAATAAATGTTTGCTTTATAGGTCAGGCTTAGTGGCCAAATTGATAGTCAAATTGTCTCCTGACTCTCACACCATTTATTCCCCTTTCTATAATTGTGGGAAAGTATGAATTCTGAGAGATTTTAATGTTTTCCTGGCTCCAGGGATTTAGACGATAGTCATACAACAGATGCAGCTCATCTCTGGGAGCAGTCTGTATTTCAGTTTAGTTTATCCAGTCTTGTTGTTAGTTATAGCCAGCTGACTAATTGGTTTAAATAACGTGCACTGGAGGTTTTAAGTTTTATTCAAGTGTTGTTTGGAGACCACCAAATCTCATAGGAAAGGACTAGAGACACAGTTAGATGGTTTGGTATAAAAGTAGCATTCAGCCCCGAAGAATGAAATGTAATTTGGCTATTTGGATGTAGCAATTTTCCTTTTGCAATATTCATGTGGAAGAATTTAGAGGTGAGGCAGGAGGGGTGGGGAGGAAACGAATCTTCATATAAGAGGGAGTTAGTTTATAGGGGAGGACAATGGAAAGAATTTTAGAAAACTCTTACTGCCAAAGTCAATAATGTGATATTATAAAAGCATAGCTTTCCTTAACCATGGGAATTAATATTTATTTAAGACAGCTTAAAATTCTACAGAATCCTTAACTTATTGAATAGGAAGTTTAAAACAATTCTTCTACACACTCATATCCTCTATTAACCCAATGGCTTTAGTCCAGTTTTCTTTCTTTGTCTTTTATCATTAAAATAGGTTATCGTTACATATGTTTTCCCTTATACCAAAAATCCTAAATGATCATAAAATTTAGATGCACAACCACATCATTGCTACAACACCTTTCTCAGTTAACAGGTGAGTATATTTCTATCAGAACCCAGGTCCAAACTGGAAGTTTGTTTGTATGTTTGTTTATGTACATATATATGTATGTATGTATGTATTTATTCATCTGTACTATTTTTTTTTAATTTTTTTTAACATTTATTTATTTTTGAGAGACAGAGAGAGCATGAACAGGGGAGGGTCAGAGAAAGAGGGAGACACAGAATCTGAAACAGGCTCCAAGCTCTGAGCTGTCAGCACAGAGCCCGACGCGGGGCCCGAACCCACGGACCGCGAGATCATGACCTGAGCCGAAGTCGGTCGCTTAACCGACTGAGCCACCCAGTCGCCCCTCATCTGTACTATTGAAACCATAGATTTACAGTCCTGATGATTATGAATATATGTGCAAATGCCACTCAATAAACTTTTTATTGAAAAAAAATCAAATATCGATATGGATTTACATAACTTTTATTATTTATGCGTTCAATAAATATGTAAGGAAGGACTAGGTGTCAAAGAGCATCTCCTAAGGATGCTATTCTGATAGGGGTTATTGGAAGCAGCCTGTTTGTTCTTCCAATCTCATCTAAAAATAACACGATACACATTTCATTTATTAAAGGAACACATTTGGATGATATTTTCTTAAAAATCATACATATAGAAATTCTTCTTAAGCTTTAAAACTACTATAACTCATAGATTACATGATGAAGACCCAGATTCAGTTTTGACTGGGTGTGCTGGCTATGGTAAGGAAGGGTACGATAATTCTGGTTCATGGCTACAGAAGCCAAGACTATCCCTTTGGAGCAATTTTACTAAAAATGTATTCTCTTTATGTCATGTAGGTAACATTTTCAACATCTGTGACATATAGCCGTCAAGCCTTAAGAAATTGTTAACATTTAGGCACTTCTTGCTGGCAAGCTGTATCAATGACTTTAGTGTGGGGCAATTTGTGTGTACAGAATTGTTTCCATACTGTTGTAAGATCCCCTTCTAGAATTTTATTTCCATTATCACTCTACCAAAACATTTCCCCTATTCCAGAGTTACTGGGACTTGGGAAGTTACTAATGCAGAGAAGAAAGGGTCAGCTGAAGAAACAACATAGTCATCACTAAAATTTGGATAGAAAACTGTTTAGACAACAATGCTGCTGTTAATGAAAAAAATATTTGTTCTTAGGCAACCTGAAAAGAGGAGAAAAAAATCTTTCAGTGTCCTGGCAATAAATCACAGGAGCACAGCTGCAATCGGGTAAACAGACTGGGATAGCTGTTTCTCAGCAAATGATGTGGATGAAAGTACACTTGCTTTAAGACAAAATAGAATGTACCCGAAAGCTAGTGGCACCAGAAATGAGAGAAACAAAAGCAAAACCTTTTTAAGATAGACATAAATAAAATGCTTATCCATAAGAGTTACTTGTAAAGTGTGAAGATATCAAGAAAAACCTGGGCTTTATAAAGCAGCCTAGGTTCATTTTCCCCACTCTGTAATTTACTAGTTGTGTGACCTTGAACACATCACTTTTCCTTTCTGAGCCTCAATTTCTGGCCCGCTTCCCACAAAGAAATACTGTCAACTAAACAAAATGATGTACCTGGAAACATCTGGTAAACTACAAGGCATTCAACAAATAACATCTCTTTTTATTCCCTGCCAAGAATTACACTGAGTCACCAAGATTGGGGACCTTGTCTGTTTTGCTCAAAGTTCTACTTCCAGTGCCCAGGACAGCACTTGGAAGATAGTAGGTGCTCAGTAAACATTTGTTGAATGAATGAGTTTTTGAATTGCTCCTTGGACTTGAACTAAGGGAAGCCAGAATCATTTTAAGATAGCTGATGTTTCACGTATCTCACACTTTTGTTTTCTACAAAAAATGGTATCTTTCTTACTGCTTTCTTTAAGAAAAGGATTTTGCTTAGTCAATCTGCATATTTACCTTTCAAATTCTAAAACAGATTCATCCTATGCAATAGAAAGAAAGAAAAAAAAAAACACCTAAAAATGGAGCCATCACCCATCCTCTTTGGCAATTCAATACATGCTGCTTTCAGTTTTGTTCTAACTGTGGTGACGTCTGGATTAACATTGCAAAGCAGAATGTGGGGCCAGACCAATGTGTCTGAGCGTCTAATACATTTTCGTTCTGTCTGGTGGAACAGAAGTTTGGCAATAGGCACTTTGTTCAAAGCCAAACCACTGTATGACTTTAAGTAAAGGAAATAGACATTTCAAAGCTGAGGATGCAATGTGTTTCTGATTGATGACTAAGAAATGTTACCATTAACCACCTAAAATACACTCTCAGGTTGGCCATAAAATACAAATTACAGGGATCATGAGATTCAAGCAATCCTGAACATAGGCCTTTGTTTCATTCAGAAAAAGTAGATGCTTCTTTAGTAAGAAAACACCGGGTTGAGCAGATTTATAATACCTTTTACATAATGTTTGCCAAGCCAAAGCTAATGTATTCTACAACTATAACAATTCATTCTCCAGAGGTGATTACCTATGAAAAATAAGCCCATTGACCTTCAAGTGCTTAGGAGAAGAAAATAAAGGCAACCAATATTGAATTCCATACTCCTTGGTACAAGCCACAAAGATGGATTAAGGTCAATCCCTAGTTTGTCCTCAGGAAGAATACTTACAACAACGTTCCTTTTGTTGGCTAGATGTTCTGAAAATCAGCTAAGTGTTCCTGTCTGCAATTCTATTTTATCAACAAAACATCAGTGACCGAGTCAACACTGTTTTTCAGGTGTTGTGAGCTACGGACAGACACATAAGGAAACCTAACATAGTTAGGTAACCTGTGAATTTCCCCTGCAGGAAAAAATATGCCATATAGCCAACATTGCTAAAAACACCCAAATAATTATGACAAAAAGCTGTCTAGAAGTAACATTTGAAATCAACTATCAATAATTTTCATCCTCCAAATGTTGCAACAGCTCTTACCTTGTTCACAAAGTGCACCAACATAGCTTGGAAGGCAGAGGCACCTGAATGTATTAAAACCGTCAACACATGTGGCTCCATTGCGACAGGGGTTAGAGTGACATTCATCAAAATCTGAAATAAAATCATAAAAGGCCACAAAAGTATTTTCAGAAAAGGTCAAAGGATCCCATTTAGTATAAGGTTGCCAGATAAAGAACAGAACAGCCAATTAAATCTTAATTTCAGATTTAATAATAATTTTTAAGTATAAATATGCCCCATGCTATATTTAGGGCCTACTTACAATAAAAATTTATTCTTTTCTTTTTTTATCTGAAATTAAAATTTAACTGACCTTCCTGCGTTTCATTTGCCAAATCTGGCAACTCGAGGAAAATTTCAAAGTTATTCATAAGAGGGTCATGGTCTCCATTGCTTTTAGATGAGTCACATGAATGCTGAAACTGATAAAGAATTGTATGGGCTTCCCACACTCAATCCTGGCTTCTGCTTTGATTACCTTACCTGTGGAATACTAAAAATATGTAACTGGCCTTACCGCCTCTGGGCCTTTTCCTTTCCAGTACATCCTTCATTCTGATTGTCATCTCCTTCAAAAGCAGTCATGATAATTTACTCTTTGGCTTCCAAACCTTCCATAGATGCCAACCACCCAGGGCAGAGATCTTCTACATGTAGTCCCTGAACCAGCAGCATCAGCATCAACTGAGAATGTTAGAGATGCAGGTTCCCAGGCCCACCCCAGACCTACAGAATCAGACCCTGTGGGGGATGGGAACACCAATGATTGGTGTTGTAGAAGTCCCCCACATGATTTTGATGATGCTAAAGTCTAAGAATCACTCTACCAGAATAGGAAGTAATCTCTTGGATTGAGAATCTTCTCAGATGTATCCAGATCTAACCTCCTTTCAAGTATTTTCTTCTAATACGTTTCTCTCCCACAAACCTATAAATAGGCCTACGTCAATACTCGCAGTCACTCAAATGCATTCTGCAGTTTGCGGTGTCTGTACTTAGTTTGCTGTGTCTGTGTCTCCCCCACCAGCCATCAAAATCCTCCTAACTTTAAATGCAATACTAAATGCAACTTTTCTACCCAGACCCGTATGATCTCTGATGAAATTAATGCTTTATTCCCATACCATTTTCCAGTTCCACTAAAGATTTAATTAATGTTTATATTAAATAAAAGAGTATTAAACTGTATAAATATACAAAGTAAATTAAATTTCCAAGAGGTATATAATGTATTGGTACCTAAAGAAATGGCCTCAGTAATGATGATATCATATAGTAGTGATATCAAATACTTTTATGACGCTTGCTAAGTACCAGCCACTGTTCTAACAGCTTCACATATATTAACTCACTAAACTATTTTCAAGTGATTTTAATGTAAAACAGAATGGGAGCCAAATAGACGCTTTTATACATATATATGTAAATATGACATTTAAGATGTTAGTTATTCCTTAAATGCATTCTATTGCTACCTCTACATCCCTACTAATTAACACAGAAATAGAGCTTACCAGCTCTATTAACTTTTTTTTTAAAGATAAGCACTCTTGGGGTGCCTGGGTGGCTCAGTTGGTTAAGCGTCCAACTTTGGCTAAGGTCATGGTCTCATGGTTCGTGGGTTCAAGTCCTGCACTGGGGTCTGTTCTGACAGCTCAGAGCCTGGAGTCTGCTTCAGAATCTTTGTTTCTCTCTCTCTGCCCCTCCTCCGTTTGTACTCTGTCTCTCTCTCTGTCTCTCTCAAAAATAAGTGAATAAACATTAAAGAAAACTTCACAAGACAAGCACTCTTTTAAAATGAGTGTTGAGAATTTTATCTCAGTATTTTTGTGTAATCTAAAGTGTTATCATGGGCTTTCTTTACTCAATTGTATGAGAAAATCTTTACGGTACCTCTAAAAGGATCACCTGTCCAATGTATTCCATCATCTCTTTTCTCAGAGGAAAGGTCTATATTTAGTCAAATCAGAACTGGAGTCTTTTTTTTTTTTAAAGAAAAGGAAACCAAAATAAGAATGACAGTGAAAGGAACTGATTTAGTAAAGAGACAATATACTTCTTGAAACCCAAAAAAGAGGAGGACAGAAACTTCACAACTTCTTGAGGTACAGGTGGGTTAGGCTAGCCTCTGGAGTACAGGGCCAATTCCACCCCAGAGGAGCGAGTTAGCTCAAAACACAAAAGCTAAACCCCCTAATTTTTTAATGTTTATTTATTTTTGAGAAAGAGTGCAAGCAAGGGACGGGCAGAGAGAGAGGGGGACAGAGGATCTGAAGCAGGCTCCACACTGACAGCAGAAAACCCGATGCAGGCTTGATCTCAAAAACCATGAGATCATGACCTGAGCCAAAGTTGGACGCTCAGCTGGTTGAGCCACCCAGCCACCCCCAAACTCCCTAATTTTTAAATACAGCTTTCTAAAGTTATTTTGTATTTAAGTTGATTATTGATATGTCAACTGAGGGAAATAGATTAAAGTATTTCCTTACTATTTATGCAACTTTCCATTTGTAAAGCCTACCTACAAAAACTATAAAAAGACACAAATCACCTCAGGTAGCTTCACTGAGTTTTGGGTATATTAACAAAATTCCGTAAACACCTGTCCCCATTTCCCAGACTCTACTTGAATTACTCTATGATTTTCACATCATTTAACAAATAATTCATCCACAAACGGGTTTTTATGAAATCCTTTGAGCAATATAAATTCTGCCCCAATATATCTTCTGGAAAAGCATCATACTCTTTCAGGCAAGAACATCTTACCCAGTTCACACTGGTCGCCACTGAATCCTGGCACACAGGTGCATACATAGGAAGTTTCAGTAGGATAACAGGTGCCTCCATTAAGGCACGGGTTCGTTTTGCAACGATCAGGTCCTACCATGTTCAGGAAAGTAAGAAAAGCAGTTAGGCTCGTATCCAAGTTTCAGTGTATTTCAGCATAAATTGCCACTTATTGCTACCATAAATATAAGCTTTACCATAGCAATTTAGATACTACACACAAAAATTAGCATTAACTTTACTCTCTGGAGTGTTTCTTGGCATTATAACTAATTGTTACGAATTGCATCTATTCATTTCTGGGATTCAGTCATCATTATTTTTAAACAATATTTTGTACAGTATCTGGCAACTAACATATTCTACTGCAGATTTAGTCGGCATGATAATGGCAATTGATTTTAGTCAAAAATGATTACACATATGTGCACAGTGAATGGAAAATGTATTCTTTTAAACGAGGTTAGTTCATGTGAAATGGCTGGATACACAGAACATGCATTCTTTTTAGCAGTTTGGCTGGTTATCATCATTTGAATTATTATTGCCTTTTACCACTTAATGCTCAGAAACTGTTTTTCTTCGAAAGTGTGCACTGAAGTCTCTTCTGCTACATTAATATGCTTTTTCCAAAAACACGTTCCAAATGTACTCCTTTAAACTATACTTGAAGAAAAGCAACACATAAATTAAACTCTACTGTACAAAAACAAACCCAAAGACAAACACCTCACCTAAAATGAAACCCCCAATTTTTTTGAAACCCCAAAGTCTTATTACAGTTTTCTTATTAAAACACAAATAACATTGACACTCCTAGAAGATAAATGTAAAGGTGACAGACACAAATTTCTGAGAAGAAAAACCTTTAAAATATGCTTTCTAAATGCAAATACTTTTACATAGTTTGAACACGTATATTCTTCTGTAATATTGATTGGATAATTGCATTTACATGAATCACTTATGTTTATTACTTGAATACTTTTTCAGGATCCCCTATGTTTCAAAATGTACAAAAATACAGATAAGAGTTGAAAGTTCTACAAAATAATTGAAATAGGATATATTTGGAAGAAAAACTGTATTTTCAAGAATCTTGAGTCCCGAAACCCTGAAATAATTACACATGAAAAAAGATGTCTAGTCATGAAACATAAACGTAGGAGTATTTGAATAAGCGAGCACTGCTGTGGAAGACAACTGAGCCTTTCCATATGAGAACGTCAAACTCAAACTTTCTGAGTGTTAAGTAAATCCCAGACTATGAGAAAGACTTGACAGATAATACACTCGCCGCTGGGGGTTCAACATTATAATCAGATGCTTACACCTACTTCTCCAAAAATGACCCCTATTATTCTAAGACTCTTTCTCCTATAGTTCTAAAAATATGTAAAATCTCCCTAGCCATTTTAGCCTTCTGCCTCGGAAAGTACACTGCTTGTAGGTCAAGGATGCTGTCAACAACACATCTACGTGCTGCTCTCAGTGCAAAACCAGAGTGACACTTATGCGACAGCGCTTGCTAAAACTGTGCCGTGCCACACGACTATGAAGTTCTGTTACTATGTCCACCACAGGCTCCAGACACCATGCTGAGAGTGTGGGACAAGGACTTGGCAAGAAAGCGGGGGGCTTTCTGTGAACTGAAAGTAGTTGGGATTAGGAGAAAAGTTTTGTTTTGGCAAATTTTATTCTTCCCTAAACAGTTTGTATTACTCTTCGAAAGTTGAACCTGCAACCGATGGACCAGGCAATCCATTATGCGCTGCTGTTTACCAAATTTGCCTGAAGTGACAACTGGCTTTGCAGTGAAGACGCAGGCTCTAATTCTAGGTAAACAGTGTGGGCTGCATCACTGGCACACATTTCTCACTCATTTGTCAAACCAAATTCTCTCTCTGTGATTTACCAATGATTTCTGTATTATATTTTCACCAACCTGAAGTATTTGCAGCGAAATTGCAAAAGAATAAATATTGGCCAGATTACTAGGTTATCATTTACAGACTAAATATAGAGTGACAGTGAAAAATTCCATCAACCACCTTGGATTAGTTTTCTTCAGAAAATACTTTGAGTCATTTATAAAAGTTGCACTTTACAATTATTTTACTCTATCCGAAGCACAACAAGCTGAAGCATTAATGGTAGGTACAAAAAGATAACATTGAAACGATCAGGAGAATAATTCTAAGTACAGCCATGCCGGAAAACATATTCATTAAAATAAAACATATTTTCAACAACACAGCCCTTGAGATACTGATTTTTTTTTCCTTTTTCTAGGTAGTGGCTAGGTGGTAATGGACATCTGTGGATTCCACTGACATAGTTATTTAAATAACATTACTGGAAAATACCATTAGAGCAGACTTTTCAATATTATCAAGCTAGATTAAAAGGAAAATAAATTCTACAAAGTAAATATCCCAAGGTTTCTGGTTTACAAATAATTAAATACTGATTATTCATTGTTATACTATATTAATAGGAAACCAGCAAAGAGCAATGAGAAGACCATGGACTTTGGGGTGGTGTTGACCTGGGTTCAAATCCCACCTATGCCATGGCATGTGTGGCTATGCAACCCTGAGCAAATTACAGAACTTCTCTGAACATCCACCTCCCATGCATTTAAATAGGGATGATAATAATAAAGGGATGATGATAATAATAATACAGCATTTTTGTGAAGACCAAATGAGAGAGTTTATTGAACCAGTATCAAATTCATGCTTTCTATCCATTCAGTAAAAAAATAGAAATCTTCTTTCGACAGGCAGGGCGTAAATATATACCCACTCTGGAGAGGTACTGTGTTAGAAGCATTATGCAGACTATCTGGAGCAAGGAAATTACATGAAAGTATGGTCTGATAACTGATATTGCACAAACTACGTGAATGTTTATTAGGAGTTATTTACTACTCTCAAATTTTAAAGGGCTGACAGATTTTGATATCGCCATAATAGCACCCATCAATGAGAGATTTTTAAAAAATGAGATTTTTTTTCCTGTTTTTAAACTAAGATGTATAACTACAGGGCATGTGACAAGGCAATATTTTAGTTATGAGTAAAACCAAATTAAATTTTTACACCATTAACAATTTCACATTTCCTAGGTTGCAATTATATGTTGTTTCTAAAACCCAGAAAAATACAAAGAATATCTATAAAGCCCAGAAATAATATATACTTACTTTCTTTGCATCTAATTATGGACTCAATACTGTGGCCTGTCCTGGTGTTATGTGAATAATGTAAAAATCTTCACTGATTTAATATCACAATAAAAATTATATACATATATATACATGTTAGGACCAAGGGACTGTTTCCGAGTTTGGAAACAGATTCATCAATGTTGCAACCTTACCTGGTAAATAGACTGCTGTGCCTTCCACTGACTCTTCATTAATGCCAATCAGGAAACTGGTTTCATTAGAAGTTTCCAGAAGGGAAAATGATGGTGTTGCAAGCTCAGTATTTAACTCTGCAATGCTTACTGTTGCCTGATTATTGGAATCAAGAATTCTTGCTGATACTTGCTGTTCTGATGTTGCTACTGTATGATCCTCCTCTCTGATCAAAGCTGCTTGTGTTTCAGGGTTTATTTCCAGAGACGAAGAAATGGTGGGCCTCTCAGAAACCTGTGGGCTGGGCTGAGGCACGACGTCTGCCTCAACTTCATACATTGCAGAAGCAGAAGTAGAATGTGGCCACAGTGTAGCACCTTCTAACTTAATTTCACCTGCAGTTGTGGCCACAGTCCCAGCCTTGGGTGTTCTAATACTGGGAAACACCTTGACCATTTCTCCAGAAAGCAGAGTGTTGGTTTTGTTTTGGGAATCTTGGAGAATCTCAGTTCCTTCTTCAGCAATCAGTTCTGTGGGAGAAGCTTCCATTTGTCCTAATAATTTATGATTAGTTTCATCTTCTGACGGTTCTAATCCAGTGTCAGAAGATAAGGATGGAGGCTCGGTTATGTGAACGAACTCTTCCCTCGATGATGTGAAAGGCACTTCAGTATCTGCAAGTTTTCCTGGAGACATTGGAGATGTGCCGACATCTGTGCCTGGCAGAGCACTTGCCTGGGGGCCCTCTGCATGTTCAGAGGCTCCACTGCCTAAGAAGACAGTAAGTGGAGATGATGGTGTCTGAGAGGACAACTTTGCAAAAGCGGTAAGTGCTGAGGTATCAGTGTAATCTGAGGGACCGGATCCTTCCATCACATTAGATGCCTCTGTTAAACTCTGAGTCATGAGGTGGATAGTACCGATACTTACATAGGGTGTAGGATCTATCAGTGCCTCCTCGGTTCCCGATGAGAATTCTGGCTGAAAAGAAGGACCTACGTATTTCTTTTCTTCATACTCCTCTTGTGTCTCCATATGGCTCAATGTGGATATTACCTCACTTTGGTCTGCAATAGCTTGACCATCAGACAAAGTACTTGACTCAAAGATATCATCCGCGGCTTTTGCTTCAATTTTTGGTTCTTCAGTCTCTGGATTAACTGTGGCAGATGTACTAGGAATGGTCAGAGATGTCGCTGTGGGAAGCAAAATATCTAATTCTGTTTCAGGGATCCGGGTTGTGAAGAGAAAGCCCATGTGATCTAGGTGGCTTCTGTCTTCAGAAGTCATTGATTCATTATGTGTTGTCTGAGTGTAGTTAGCCAGAAGAATATCACCAGAGCCCTCAAAGTTTTCATCAGTTAAAGAAAGGTTAACAGCTGCCTCATACTTCTCTTGAACTTGAATGCTTTCTTCACTACTGCCATGTGGTCCTGATAATGCCTCTGGATCTAGGTCTGTTTGCATTCCAAGGATGTCTTCATATACAGGTTTAGTGTGATCTATATCTATGATAGTATTTTTATCTGATGTCAGCTCAGGGAGAATTTCAAGGATGGTACTCTCTGTAATTGTCAGTATTAAATCCTTGTCCTCTTTGTCCAGATCTATAATAATGTTTTCAGTGGCTTTTCTTCTGTTAGGTTTTATGGTGGAATCCTCAAATCCTCTGAAATGGTCTTGGAAACTATCTGCAGCACCTTCTGTGGACCTCTCATATGACACTGTATTTGACACTGTGCTAGTTGGATCAGGGGAGCTTTCATTCGGCTCTAAATGAAGAGGCGGCAACATTGAAACTGTTGGGAATCCATTAACAGTAACAGCTTTAGCACTTGGAACTGCAGGATGTTTTTCCAGGGATCTATCAGAAACAAATGTGGTGCTTCCTTGCCTGGTTGCCTGAGTAGTTCCAGAAGTGTGGACTAAATCAACCATATCCAATTCCCCAGATCCCTCTCCAGAATGTTCATAAAGCAAGTCAGATGGTTTTGGTGCTGATGTAACAAATCCTTTGGCCATTTGAAGACTGTAAGTTCTAGCCAGAAAATCAGAGGGAGGGGTTGCCGTGTCTTTTGTTTCTGCTGTTGAAGAATTCTCGTTAGAGACTTGTTCAGTCATCAGTTGAGGTCTAGTGGTCTGGATTTCTTCTGCCCAAGTGTGAGTCTGACTCTGAGGATGTTCAGTATCTATGGAGAAAGTGAGAGGTGCCATAGAGGGTCCTTCAGTTCTGGTGTCCCTTAAAATTTCTAGTAAGGTCGTGCTGGATGCTGTCTCACTATTTTCAGAGAGGTTTTCTGTCTTAGAAATGAGTGGTCTAACTTCATTTGCTACATTTTCTCTTCCCTTATAGCCTTCACTTGTATCACTTATGAGGCTGGTTTCTAAATTCTCCATTTGAGAAGCGAGAGGATATAATGTGGTAACAATTTGTTCCATTTCAGTAAAACTCACTGATACTGTAGTAGCCAAGACTTCTTCTCCTGATCCCAGCCCAGAGAATAAAAGATCAGTATCTGACTCTTTAATTATTGGTCTCATAACTTCGGGAAAAGGTTTTACATTTTCCTCCTTTTTGATTGGTGAATCTGTAACTACACTTTCAGTGGATACAGATTCAGTCACTGAGGTAGTAGCTAAGAAAAAATGGGATTTTTCAGTAACTTCAGGGACAGCAGTGAAGGGTGCCAAGCCCTTTGCTTCTGGATCCGGAGTAGACACATCAACTAAAGAAATGTCTTCCTCCTCCATTTCCTCATCAGGATGGTACATTTTCTTTGTCGTTAGCGTAGGGGAATCTGTGGTGTGGAGTCCCAGTTCAGTAAATGTTTGTGAATAGAAAACTGTTTGTTCTGGTGCAACAGAACTTTGAGGGAATTCAAAAGATTTTTGATCCTGCATCTTTTCCTCTGACACTGTCTCACTTTCAATTCCTTGTCTCACAGGGTTGACTTCTTGTGTGGACCATAATTTGGCTGGCGCCATAGTCTGGGGAAAGTTCGCTGAAACTGTGACAGCGACTTTCACTCCGCCCTTTTCTGTCGCAGCTTCAGTACCTTCGGTTTCTGATGTTGGTAAAATGGTGGATCTTGTATCAGTTTCATTAATAGCACCTTCTACTCCCAATCGTTGGTCAGTAAATGGGGGATCTGTACTAGAAACATTTCCCACAGCACTGGGAAACACTTGGTCCACGGAGCTGCTTACTGAGACCAACTGCTCACCTGAGCCCTCAGCTGAGGCTGTGAACTCTTCCCAAGGGAAGCCAGCAGTGCTGACCAAAGTGCCACTGGGTCCTTCTGAGTCGGCTCTGTGGTTGCTGTGATCTGAAGTAGGTATTACAGGTGATAGTGAAATCTGGGTATCCTTCAATGCTGCGTCCCCAGAGCCTTCCATCATTACTCGTTCTTCTTTTGCTATGGGATAAGTTACCGTTGAGTATTCTCTCAAGTCACCACTGAAATCTTCTTCTAAAGGAAAATCTGTAGAAAAGCCCTTTATCTCTGCCCCATGGTGTTGTTCTCCTGAGACTTCTAAAACCAAGTTTTCTTTGGATGTTTGGCTTATAATTTCAGAAACCTCCCTGTCCATTACAGTAGTCAAAGCTAATTCTGTTGGCTCAGAAGGGAGTATAGTTTCCACGTGGGGAGACAAAGTGCCAGCTGCTTCCTTTTTGGTTTGAATTTCAGACTCTAAATTTAATGAAAATGAAGAAACAGTGGTAGTTTCTGGGTCAGCAGCAGCTTCTCCAGAGCCCAGCTCCATGGAGAGAGAGGTGGGGCTACCTGGGACAGTGGACGGCCCTTCTTGAACCTCATGGTGACTGCTACTGCTGGGCTTAGCAGTCTGTGCCCCCAGACTGTCTAAAACATTTGTTTCTGTAAAGACAAGAGTAGACCTTGCCATTTCTTTTTCAGATTGTGTGGGTTTTGTCGAGGACATGAAACTGCTCCTGTCAGTAGATGCTGAACCACTAGATGTAGCTTCATTTGAGCTTTCTAATTCAGAGGGTAAAATCAATTGATCTGATCTCTGTGTAGATGAATATACCTGAACTGTAGCAGATCCAACTGTAGATCCCACCTCCTCATCTTTTGTCTTCTTTCCTTCACGAGATGTACTGAAAACCCACTCAGAAGTGTCTGTTTCCCCTATAAATTTGGTTGGCACTACTTCTGCAGAAAGCTGTTGAGAGATCGAATAAGAGGTGGTTGCAGGAACATCAAAAAGACTTTCTGTGATCATGATCTTGCCAGTGTCTAAAGTAATGGATGTATCTGTAGTATTGCTCTGTGAGAAATCAGTTGTTATGGTGAACATCTTATCTTTATCTTCTTCTGCTTCCCCAGAGCCTTCTGGAATGGGAATTGAAGGACTGACTGAGAGCTCTGCATTTTCCCTAGGGGTTATTTCGGCCCAGCTTTCTACAGTGGACAAGCGGTCATCAGGGAGGGCATTTCCTGTGAAGGTAACTGAGACTTCCTCTGAAACATCTGCTGACACAAAACTTGGAACTGTACTTGGAGTGTATGTGACAGAAGTGCTTTTTTCTGCCTCTTCACCAAATGTTACTTCAGTAGCCCTTGAAAATACTATTTTTTGAGATTCTTGGTCAATGGAAGCATCTCCTGAAGACTCTTCAGAAAACAGAGGTACAGGTTCTATGTGTTCATGGACCAGATTATCCAATTCAGGCGCTCTCTCTGTGACTGATTCTGGCCCCTCTGTGGTTTCTCCCTCATGCAATGGGACTGTGGGGAACACATCAGGCTCACCACTTGAGAAATGTTCTGGTGTTTCTGGGTAAGTCTCAGGCCTCCACGTAAGTTCAAGCGACTCTGTTGTCTCTTTTGATTCATTAGGTTGCACAGCGGTAGACTGTCCGGTTTCAGCCATCACA
The DNA here is from genome assembly GCF_018350215.1 of Panthera leo. Classification (NCBI taxonomy): domain Eukaryota; kingdom Metazoa; phylum Chordata; class Mammalia; order Carnivora; family Felidae; genus Panthera; species Panthera leo. The sequence goes on along the minus strand of NC_056679.1, from coordinate 146,639,519 downwards.
AACTGATGCGTTTCACTTTCACTGCTGTCTGAAAAATTTTGAGAAGGTGCAACGCTCTCAAACTGGCCACGCCGAGCTTCTGCTGTTTCTGGGTCCTTGGGGACAGTGGTGACGAGCTGTTTCCCATTTATGTACTGCACTGACGGGGTGGTCGTGACGTCAGTAGCATTCGTACATTCTTCATCCTCCTCTTCGTCTTCTTCACTGTGGTACAGATCTATTTCAATTATCTCAGGTAAAATTTCAGCAATTAGATCGTGCTCTGGGTCTGTTTCTTCACTACAAGGTTCATCTTCTTTAGATTCTGAATCTATTGGATGACCAATTACACTCAAATCACTCATTCGACCTGAAAAAAACAAAGAGTTTTCACAACACTTGAATAGAAGATTTGGCAGTGTATGACAGAAGAAATCGATAGCAAGGCTGGCTGATTAAGCTCACACACACAAAGAAAGGATTCGAATCTTTTTACGTAACAGGCAATCACCCTTGTACACAGGGTTCTCAGTTTCCAAATTTGTGGATTCACATTAACAACAAGAAAAATATATCCAATTTAAGGTGGTAGGAACAGGTTATGAAAACTCTTCAACACATTTAACAAAGCAATGTGCTTAAACTGAAACAAGGGATCACATATATACATTGTCATCATGAAATGTGGGAATTCACATGTGTGTGAACTGAAAAAAAAAAAAAAAAGAAAAAGAAAAATTAAGACCATTTCACCAGATCATACAGAAAAAATATGTGATTATTGTTTTCTGAAAGGGGATGCTTAGACACCTTCTATTCAATAAGGAAGAGAGAAGAGAGTCCTTCTCTTGCCAAAATCTGTCCTAGAGAAGACTGTTTTTAGAAAAGTAAATAAGAGGTTTCTTTATAGTGCTTTCACAGTGCAACAACAACCTCCCCCCCCCCACCCCACTTCCGCCCCCGGTGTAACAGTGAGACAAGATTTAGCTGCACAGGCTGCAGCCACATCCCAGATATAAGGGCAAGAAGCCCCGGATGGGGGGCCCTGCGCAGGATACCTCACTGAAAACACCAGGAAGGAAGAGCCCTCCATACTTTATACCTCTGTCCTTCATGAGAGGTGATTTGGATTGGGTCTGTTATGGCTCTTCTTACTAACATTTTCTCCAAAGGAAGTTCAGGGGTCGCATCTAAACATTTGGACGAGCATACTTCACATAAGACATATCCTCAGAACATTTCCCTTGATTGTAAATTGCTAAAAGGTACCAACCATTAAACTCAATGGACTTTACTGCTTCCAGAAATACACCAGCAAAACTCTTTGCCCAGGCACGAGGAAAGAGTAAATCCTGGGCCCTCACCTTCATCAGAGTGGAATTCAGTTGTCCTAGGAGAGGATCCTGCCACTACAGCTGTCCTGGCCCCTATGTCACGGCAGTGTGAAAAGGTGCCTGTGGGTGCAATGACCCATGAAGAAGACAAAGAGAAACATGCAGGATTTCAGAGTGTCTCGCTCTCCCACTCCAGGACACTGTTGTAGAATTAGTTTTCAGACTAGCCCCAATCCATGCCACATATGCTCAGGTTAAGCCTGAAAGCTTGCAGAAGGAATAATTATGACGGAGCCACCTCTGTCCCCCATCAATAGGGGGAACGTTCCTGTAGCAAGAAGCCACTCCCTCCCATGTATGAAAGGACCAACATCTAGCATTTACTGATAAGTCAGAAAAGAAAAATCCTTATTGAGAAAGAACGAGTACTGCTTGTATTCTTTACGCACCAAAATAAATACAGAAGGATGTGAACTATCAATAAAAACTCTAAGATGCTCCTTCTATATTTTTAACTAAGCTTTGATAGAAAACCAAAGAAAACAAGACTTTTATGTAACTAGAAGACATATACAATTTTTACATTACCCCTTTCAACCTTATAAAAGCAAGAAAGAAAACCCTTCACTATACCCCGTCACATCTTCACCGTGTTATCTCTATAAAATATTACTTGCATAGGGCTCAGTTGTTCCTACCCTAATCCTATATCCTATACCCAAATCTCCAACTCATTCCATTCCATTTACTCAGCCTTTCACCTGTGGAAACAAAGGCTTACGGGTATTCAAATGAATAAAATATTTCTACCATAAGAGAAGTGAGATCAATGCATAACTCTGGTATATTAAAAAAATATGAAACAAATACATATGATTTCTGCCACAGATGTTGCAACAACTCTTAACTGCCAAGCAAGAAAATAACTAAATGTCTTACCTTTTTTCAAACAATATAACTAAAAAACATAAGTTTGTTCAATATTAGATTATTGAAGTTGTTGTTGTGATCTTATAGTGTCTCATTTTACATATGTTTTAAGAGAACTCAGTAAGATCTTCAGATAATAACACCTTTTAATATGGCTTCCAGTGAAGCCCACATTTTTCTCTTAGAAAAATTTTGAGATAATATATATGCATATGTACATATATGTATATGATAATACATTTTAAGTGCTTTTTGTACAAATAAATCTTTTGAAACATCACATCAGTGGTTTTGCCTAATCACCATACTAAGTAGTCTCTCAGTGCCAATACTATTTTAATATAGTTGAGGTAAGCCAGACTCAGTTAAACTATTCTGTACATTAAAAAAAAAAATTATGTTTATTTACTTTTGAGAGAAAGAGAGAAAGACAGAGGAGTGAGCAGGGGAAGGGCAGAGAGAGGGAGACACAGAATCCGAAGCAGGGTCCAGGCTCTGAGCTGTCAGCACAGAGCCCGATGTGGGGCTCAAAACCACAGACTGTGAGATCATGACCTGAGCTGAAGTTGGATGCTTAACCGACTGAGCCACCCAGGTGCCCCTCTGTACATTTTTATAGGATTTAACCAAGGCTTCAAAACTGTGCCTATCTTAAATTGCTAATACTCTCATTTTACATTGAATCTTTTGCACTAGGTTTCATTAGGTGTAAATAAAACTAGAATTCACATTAAGAAGCAGCACACACACGGATGCTAAATTCACACAATATCTTTCATTTAAATACAGAAAGAATTTTATTTTTTTGTTAAGAAAATTTTTTAAGTTTATTTATTTATTTTGAGAGAGAGCACGATATTGAGCTGGGGACAGATAGAGGAGGAGAGAAAGAATCCCAAGCAACCTCCATATGTAAGCATGGAGCCTGACGTGAGGCTCAAACTCACAAACCATGAAATCATGACCTAAGCCAAAAGTCAGAGTCAGACCCTTAACTGGCTGAGCCACCCAGGTGCCCAAACACAGAAAGAGTTTTAAATAAGAAACAGGTCTGTATCAAGCATATGAAGAATCCCCACCACATTTTGTACCTTTTACAAATAACGGAGATAAAACTAACCATTCAGCCAAAGTTCTCCTACCAAACACAAGATAAATAAGGAAATAACTGCTTGATACTGTTTATTTATAAACTCCTAGACCAGAATTAGAGTAAACAGCACTCATTGTCATTATAGATTTATATAGGTATCTGAATAAATTCCTTACTTAAAGAATAGTAATGAAAAACTAATATAAACATATCTCATGATCTTCAGAATGAACCTAAACGGAGGTTCCATCAATGTATGATGTTGGTAGGTCTAAAAATAAGTGGGGTGGAGAAAAACAGAGAGAGAGAAGACACTAAGGTAAGTCAGTGTGTCAACTGTCAATGTGTCGAAGGAACTGACACGTCTTGGTGTTCACTTAAATGTTTTACAAAGGAGTGAATAATTTAAAATAAAATGTCTTTTTTTCTAGGAAAGAAAACAAAGAACTGTAATTGTGAATCAAAAATTTATATAATAATTTCATTGACTATCAACTCTTATTAAATCTACTTAATTCAATTAATAAAAGACCCTGGCATTCACTTTATATTCTCCAGTTTTAGTTCCAATGAACAAAGCATAACATTCTTTTAGTCTATTTTCCACTTGGATAAGGAACTTTAACATTTTTTATTTCACATGAATCTATGGGGACTTCCCTTAGCATTTTAGATGATCATATCAGAATATTTTACCAAAAGATTCAACTGTTAGATGCAGTATATTCCATTTTCTAGCCTAAATAAATATCACAGAACTTCAATCACAGCAATACAAACATAGCAGAGATGGCCTTTGTATGTTCTTCACAAACACAGTCGGTTTCATATTGGCTTTTGCACACAAAATTAAATTCACTACCACAACTATGCATGCCACCCAACCATATTATCTTCCCAGAAGCCAACTGACTGCACAACATTTACTACCTATTATGTATCAGACTCTATTGCAAACCCTTGCTTACCAACTCTGTAGAGACCTAAGAGCCTCAAGAATATTTTCCAAGTCGTTTGACTGTCTGCCTACATGTCTCTCTCTTTGAAACAAATGCTCTTGCCAAGAGGTTAGTAAAATGGCCTTGCTAAACCCTTTTCTCCTTATTTTAAAAGGAAAGGTTTTGAGTGTACACATTGCAAATGTACCGATCACTACATTTAATCCAGGATTCCTTCTTCCACCTGCCTCCCAAGTATCTGGTCTGACTTGCTTTCAGAATAGTAGAAAACACAGAAACATCTTAAGCTATTTTGTCTTAAGGTTCTCATTGTACCATGAAGCTGGTAACCACCAAAGAACTGTGGGCATGTCATGGTCAGCAGGGACTGAGAAGATTTTAAAAAGTGCTCATTTGATATGTATTACAAAAGTGTTCTATTCAATGGGAATTCTTAAATAAAACAGATACAAATAAGACTTGAAATTATTGTTTCCTTTTTCCGAAAGAAATTTTCTCACAATTACAGAGACTAATATTCACTTTGTTTGAATAAGTTGTGTCAGCTTCCAAATGGTTTCATCAGATTTCTTAATATTGTTTTAAGAGTGAGGGAAATGTTCATTTTTTTTTCTGCAACAGATTCCCTACAGATCAATCTACATTCTATTCTCTCCTTGTGGCTGGTTTGTTCCCATACTTTTAAAATCTCATGGAGTGGGGGGTGTGGGGCTATGAAATCTACCCAGTATGGATGGGAGGGTTCTTTCCCACAAACCCATTCCTCTGCCATTGCTACCTTACATCTCACCCATATTCCTATTTTCTCCTTTTTGTTATTCAGTCTTTGAAATTACTTCTTCATCCCTCTTTCTTACTACTACCCCACCCACCACACATGTTATTAGAGAATTGCAAGTACTATAATTATTGTAAACCATAGAAGTTTCTTTGCCGGGTGAGATGGGGGTGGGTGGGGTGGACACCTGTGCGATTGTAAAAGCAGGTATCTCATTCCAAAGTCATGATCTGCTCTATTTTGTATTAACAGTGCAACCTGATGGAGTCATTAATGCTCCCAGTTCTTAGATGAACATGTCCTTAAAAAAGACTCTCTATGTTAGAATTTTATCCTAAGGATAATATAACTTTTATTTGGATTTCAAGGGTAGAACCACAGAAGTTTGCACACTGTGTGTATAATCTGTTCTATGTTTATACAAATGTATTTTAACACCTTGACTTGCATATACTAGTATCACAGTTAATAGATTTTTTGTAAAGGCACACAAAGCTTTATTGCGAGCCGATCTCACCATGTATTCACCATGTATTTTTAAGTACCTCATGGCGGAGTTCTGTGGACATAGCACAAATGTTCCAGTTATGCTGTTAGCAGACACAAAACATAGTTGCCCAGGCAGCTGGGTGAAGTTCACATTCTCTTTAGGGAATTTTACAATTTAAGCTTAAGAGCTTTAATTAAATATAAGTATATACTAGTTTACTCAGCAGAGGTATATTAGGATCACATTTCTTTAGCAAAATGGATTTCACTTTAATGTGCAACAAAAAATATTTTGTTTCCTTATTTTAAAAATGTAATAGACAACCACAATGGAGTGCTTGAGCAATCCTCAGAGAATTTAAATAGAGAAAGCTTGAAGTTCTTTAAGATGTTCACGTTTTCTCACACATACCTATAGGTCCATCGACAATACAGAAACAAGTGCCCCACTTTCATTCACGTTTGATATGTTCTTAATTAAAATAAAATGCTAATTGGCATCTCGTGAATCAAAGAAAATCACCTAATATAAATTTTAATCAGATTGTTTCAGATATCCTAAATTCCTCAATATTTTCAGAATCTGAGACATTAAACTAAAAATGGTGTCAACTCAGGGTATTTGAAACAAAATTGACATTAGTAATCAAGATATAAATACCCTCCCCAAATCTCATCAGATGTTTCTGCACCCTTAATGAGTTACCTTAATAACTGAAAATCAGGTGATATTTATATCAACACTCAATCCTCCCAGAGATGAGAGAGATTAATCTAAAGGTTGGGAGATCAGCATTAGATTCTGTGACCCACATCTCCCTATTAACTCTGCCAGTGGAGGTTCATTTGGTGCACCTCCCAAGCATGTTATTTTATACTGACAGTCTCCTCTTGCTGAGCAAGGAGCTCAATATTTCTCAATTCATGAATTTTACACCCAGAAAGGGTAATGTATATGTATAAACAATGTAAGCATTTCTGATGGCCTCGCTTTTAAGAGACAGACATGTTACGGGGATGATAAATGGGAATCATCTCTTTTCCCAACTTGAGATAATCCTCTAATAATGCTGTTCCCTCAAGCGGAAAGAACGTATTTAGATACAGTCATCTGGTCTAAGTGCGCGTAAGGAGATATGACCAAGTGTGGTCTCTTCTTACTTATAGAAAAGGCCCAGGAGAGTTGATAACTTCAAATTTTTAAAGAGCAGAGCTTGCCTGGAGAGCATAATCCAGTAAGTTTGGGACTTTCAAGCGCTTCTGAACAATAAGAGAAAAAGCTGTATGACAGAGAAGTAAGCCAGGTTATTAAGATTTCAAAATGTTTGCTTAAAAATAGAACAGATAAACAAAAACCAACCATAGACAGCACATTTATTATCTTTTCTACTCTGGTACTCCCACACTGTCAAAGCCTTTGATAGGTAGGTACCAAATACCCAAACACCAGAAAAATGCTTTGGTCAGCATTAACGATTTAAAATTTAAGTAACAACTTTGAGTAAAGTAAAACAAAGGCCTCTCATAGATATAGATTTATACTTCTTTTCTACACCCTTAAATTAAAGCTACTGAGACAAACTTTAACAGACACCATTTTATTTTTAATTATGTTACTCTTTTCTTCAAAGGTCAATAGCAGTTTCCGCTCACCTCTTCCACCTGACCTCTTCAACAGGGTGTTTGAACGGCCCAATTGACTGTCCCCATATTTACCCTCCCCTTCAGTTTTATGTTAGAATTCTCTGCTTCTCTGCCTTGGAGACCAGCAACTCCATGTCCGTCTCTCGTTATCCTCCTCATTCCCGGCTCAGACTTCTATTCAAGCGGAGTCCTCTCACCCCCAACTTGGAATGCTTTGTAAATCCTCCTTTGAACTTCACCCATGCATTTATGAATGATCCAGCTAAAGCCCTCAGTTCTCCAGTGTCTTCTCTAAAACTCCTCACCCCGAACTGGTTGTATCTTTGATTTGTATGCCTTGGACCTTAGGTCATACTATTTCTTATGTCTAAATTCCTCAGCTGTTTTTATGTTTTTGTCTCCGCTCCCTTACTAAATTCTATATTCCACAGTTGAAGTGTAGGGATACTTATACTTTAAACATGAATGGTGTTCACACTCTTGCAACTCAGCCCCTCTTTGAGAATTTAGTTAGAAGAACATCTGCTCAGTTTTTTATCATCAAGAGTGAAAAAGTTTACATTCTAGTAGAATTTGATACTTCCTTTGAAAGATGTGAGTTTGGGGCTAAAGAGATATTGTCCTCTGATTATAGTAGCAGCTCAAATTTTGAGATACAACTAAAGAAACATACAGATAATGCAAACACTAAAGACTATACTGGATATAAAAATCTAGATAATCTGAAAATGCAGACAGAGCTTCCATTTTTTTTCATCATTCACCTTTTCAAACCCAGCATTCCATATAAGGCTTCTATCAGGGTGGTAATCACTGTTTTTCTCAATGTAAATGTATAATGAACAAACTCACTTTGGTAGCATAAGTCAAAAGAATCCTTAAGCCATGTTGATATAGACAAGGTAACATGGATACAGCAAAGTGAGGTATAAAATCTGGGTAATTCAAGATATACTTTCCACCCCTCACCATTACTTGTGATTTAATTACAATGTTTCATGAAACTTTAAAAAATATGTTTTAATGATATTTAATTCTACTTTCCTTTTTTAAAATTTTTATTAAAATGTTTTCAACATTTATTTATTATTGAGAGACAGAGCATGAGCATGGGAGGGGCAGAGAGAGAGGGGAAGACACAGAATGTGAAGCAAGCTCCAGGCTCTGGGCTATCAGCACAGAGCCCGACGCGGGGCTTGAACTCACAAACTGCGAAATCATGACCTGACCTAACGTCGGATACTTAACCGACAGAGCCACCCAGGTGCCCCTAATTCTACTTTCTTCCTCACTTATAGATGCCAAGGTCCATTTAACACTTATGACAAAATATGATCAAAGACCACCAAAAATATGATCAAAGACCACCATTTCATTCAGGGGAGATTGTATTAGACATATTCTTTATCTCCTTAAAATGGGGAAAGTACAGAGGCTTAAAGCATCCCCTTCCCCAGGAATGTCTATTTTAGCAAGCTGTGTGCAACTCAGAAAGCCTTCACTTTACCAGTAACGTTCAACTCTCACTGTGCGTCAAAATCACATGAGATGCATTTAAAAATACAGATATCTAGTAACGAGAAATAAATAAATGAAGCAAATTTAAGAAAAAAAACGAACAAAAAATACAAATGCCTGAGCCCCTCGACTAGAAATCCAGATTTAAGTTGTATGATGAGGGATGAGGTAGTAGGTATTTTTATTTAGAGGCTCCCTGGTTATTCTAACATACAGCCAGTGTTGAGAAGCAGTGTGGGAAATATTTATGCACTGGACCATTTCCTGGTGTTTCTCAAAATCCCCTGCTCAGGATGGTGTCATGGTTGGTTAGCTGGCTAGTGCCTGGTTGGTGTAGCTCTGGGCCCTCCTGGGTAAGCAGGGTGGTGGCTCACTGAAGCAATGAGTGCCCAGAGTTTACTGTGAGGCCAAATCTAAAGATGCTTCTTATATTAACTTATTTCATATTACTTCTATTTTTTTTTTACTACAGCAAGCAAATAGCCTTTATTACACATTTTTGCTTCCTAATTATTTCAAGTTGCCTTCTCTATTAAGCTATAGATTGTGTTATCTTCTTTTTTCCAGCCACATAATAGCTTGATTGAATGGCTTTATTTCAACATCTCCAATTATTTCCTGGAATTGAGTGTGAAGAGATGAGAAGAGAATGTTTCATCTGCAGATAGTAAATGGCTTCCCTACAGAGCAGAGCAATGTAAGACTGCACCATAGTGAAACATGATGGCTATACTATATTCCGTTATACTCTACAGAAATATACGATAATAATATATTTCCTTTTTCCTCCCGCAACTTAGAAAAAACCAAAATCTTCAGAAATTTACTATATGTAGAATATGGCCAAAGCAACTAAATCACTCCATGAGAAACTAAGAAGACTGTGGTACAAAGCCAACAGATGAAGCCAGTAGAAGCCAGTCAAGACAGCATGTACTAATGATACATGTAGGCAAGCAAGTCTAGGTATAATAGACATGATAGGTCAAATTTTCATAGACACAGATGCTGAGATATAATTAAACTTTTCCTCTCACTCCAGAGGTTCTTTCTTTCCTATTTAGACTTTCAATTATTTACGGAGAAATACTTTATACCTATCGCATTTATTCAAGCAATTATTTAGAAGGTTCGCCATAATTTATTTTCCTCCCAAGAATCAAATCATTCTTTTGAAGAACAATTACAGCCTTCTTGCCATAGATAGGTGTGTTCCTCCTGATTCATACTCAAAAAGTCTAAACATTGGCATATCTAAGGAACACCACTTTTTAATACAATAAAGTACTCAGTTATCTACATGATATCCTGGGATGAAAGACCATTTCACATTTTCTGTCACCTCAGTTATGTTAAAAATTCAAAGTCCTTAAATACAAATGAAAAAAAAATATATATATATACAACAGTTTTTTACCAAACACATCCCCATCCTTGCTCCCCAGCCAGGGCCCCATTCTTGGAATCATTCTTCCAATGAAGCCACTGAATAACCAACCCTTCTTCTTGGACCTGACAAACTGACTTCACTGCCGTGTAATGTTATACACTTTGTAAACTGACAAAAAATAGGCAAGCCTTACTAAAAACATAACATTTTCAGCTTTACCTCATTAAAATGAAACCTCAGGGAGCATTTTTTCCCCTTTTCCTTTATCCCTCTTGCTCCTCTCACGATGCACGTCTCTCCCCTTGGCTACATCCCTCCCCTCAAAAACGTTCTGAACACTGTCTGGGCCCATGAATACATTTTTTATTCATTGCACAAATGAATGATCTAAGAGCTATTAAGAAAGAAGAATGTAATCCCTGTGTAGAGAACTGGGGGTTTCCTTGACAACAACAAAAAGACAGCAGGGAATGTCCATGCATTCCATGAATATGCAAGAAGAGACTAGGCCCAGTACCTGGACAATTTTATAAAAAATTTGTAAAAAGATCTTTTTCTTTGGGAAAAAAAAATGGATTGGTAGTTATCAAAAACATAAGCCCAAGTTTTTTCACACACGAAAAAGAGCAGAAAGCTAAAGATTCTACATATAGGTACTGACGAATCAATACTATATTTAAATTTTAAATAAGGGTTGCAGCTGCTTCTGATTTGCACCCAAAATGGCATCACCCTAGACAAACACAATTCATAGAGGATTAAAATTTTAAAAAGCTCTTACAGTCACACAGATACTATGGTGTAATTACAATTGGCTCCCTGCGGTATAAATCCTGAATTTTAAGATAATTCCATTTTTTACCTATTTACAGTACAAAACCATCTAAGTGTTCCTACCTTTACAAGTCCAGAATAAAATAATTACTAAAGCAGAGACGGGATTAATTTGTACTAAGTAGTTCCCATGTGTCAGGCACTATGCTTGGTGCTTTGTTGTCATGAAATATTAACTCTATTATATCTCTACCACAGTGATGGGCAAACCCTTGAAGAGATCCCTTTATCCTTGAAGCAACCTAGTGAGTTTGTAGTATTGTTGTATATGTTTAACATTATAACAACTGAGGCTTCTGGAGATAAAGCAATTTTTAAGGCCAAACAGAGTGAAATAACAATGCTGACAAAGAACTCAGGACTGTTTCCAAGGCTCTTTACACTGTCAACTGTCTTTTCCGTGTATCCTATGAACACAACAGACTATCTACCCATGTTCATTTAGAACGTCACAGAGCGTGCTCCAAAAATCCAGTTCTAGTGTAGTATCTTGTACATGGTAATTACCTGACTTGAGTAAAAGAGAAAAAAATATATTGGTATATTATATGTACAGGTGTGTATATATGTATGCGTGTGTGTGTGTGTGTGTGTGTGTGTGTGTGTATAGGTAGGTGATCATTTTCCTTGTTTCATAATCTCTGTGGCTTGGAAAAAAGAGTATGGGTCAAAGTTTAGGTAGTACTACTCCTTCTATACATAATAACCATTACATCTATTTTGCTGGCAAAAAGTTCTGACAAAGAAATTAAGAAATTTCTGGGTCCACACCATGGATAAATAAAAGAAGGACTGACTCCAGACTCTCCAATCTCTAGCACTTGTTTCTGTAATACTAGTGGTCAAAAATCACTTGAATTAGATGTTATAAACCTTTAACTCACCTTTTAGAGTACGTAGCCCACCCTTCGTAAAGTAGCTTTATGCCATTTAACTTTAAAGGTGTGTCACTTTGAACCATGACATGGGAATACATTTTGGAAAGTTAAACATATTTAATCTACAGAAGATGCTACATTTGTCAAAAAAGCATGAATCACTGAAGGATAAGAAAGTAGTATGAGAACACCGCCTCCTGAAGAAGTTGGCTGAATATCTCTGGTTTCCACACACTGTGCAGGTTTCTAGGTGAATACTAAGAAGGCATTCATCTTCCAAAGCAGGCTGTGACCCTCTGTCATACTGGTGCTATTTAGAAAAATGTCTGATTATATTTGTGGCTCCTTAGTCCCCACTGATGAGCCTCTGTTAGGCAGCAAAAGGTTAATAACTGGTTTCCAGTAATTTGTTTTTGATCTTCCTCTCCAACAAGGACCCAGCTGAAGCCTTATCCTTCTCACAGAATATTCTCTGACCTCTATGCCTCCAGTGATTCCTTCATTCACTGACCCTAGCTGCCATTTATAGCTGGTACCACATCACCTTGTGTGTAACTATATGTTTCCATACTGCAGTTATGTTTGATTGTGTTAATATTGGCTCCCCAGAAATGCTCTATGCCTTTAAAGTCCTTGGAAGCAGGGTTTATGGTTTATGTTTATTCTGTGCCTCTTGTAATATCTGTGAAAGGACTAGGTGTGTTGTAGCTTTGCCTTTACCAAGATAAACCTTGCTTGACTATGCTATGCTGGAAGACAGTGTGTGCCTTTCTCTCGAGTTCATTGCCAGTGACAGATAAGTGGTATTTGTCTTTAAATAAAGTCCCACCTCAGTAGTAGTTGTGATAACACTAAGTTGTAACGGCAAATGCTATTTTCAGAAAGAATAGGCATCGGATCATGTTAGGAAGATAATAAAGTTCTTTTTAGTTATCTAGGGAACATGTCTTTTATTATTAAACTTTAACTTGTGAAGAAACAATTTCAGTTTTTTGAATTGTATCTCGAGGTGGGTGGGTTAATAAAACATTCATAGAGCATTTAAAGAAATTGACAGTCTACTATGTGTTTGTGTCTGCATGTCTATATGTGAGCAGTGTGTGCATGTATATGTTACACATAAAAAATATTTCACTTAGAAGGACTTTCTAAAAAAGGTAACCGCTGGTCTGTAATGTAGTGTTAAACTCACTAATAAATTTAGTAACACTAAGGTCAATTCTTTTCTTCGTAGTATAGAAACAAAGGGAAGAGAGTCTCTTCCCTTTTCATTATTTGACTATTAGAAGAGGAACTTGATCCTTTTCTAGATTTCAGGCAGCCAAGGAGAGATGGTGAAAGCCATCCTAATTCCCTCCAGAAAAAAGAGAAAGTGCTTCTCTGGCAGGGAGCCATAGCTGGAGACCAGCAAAGGGAACCATCATGTGTGCAAGCGCTGGCCCCATCCAATTTCAGGGATGTGTTCAGAAATTCTGAAGGGAAGAAGCAGCCCAGAACCAGCGCCACAAATTTCAGGATGCTGTTCTCTTGCTATGGCAGGTACTTGAATAGCATCCGCAGCCCCCAATATTAGCAGCAAACTAAACACAAACCATGAGCCTCCGTTCCCTATTTGCAGTACTTTCCCTAGTTGTCTCACAAATTATCTGTGAAGTTCAAACATGAAAATATATGTAGACCATGCCCCGAAAGTATCGAGCTCCAAGTGTGAGCCCGATGATGACTTAGCTCTGCACATACACATGATGTTCTGAAATGTAACTATACATTACTTTGATTATGCACAGGCATTGGTAAGATTGAAACTAGACTTGCTTCATTTGCTTTATTCAGCAACACACAAAGTTATTTAAAGGTAAACATCAAGATGTATATTATGATACTGAGATAAAAGTATTGATAATCAGACCAATTTAAAAAATGTTCTCAAGTTAAATTAATTCATTCAGGAATGAATTATTATTGCTGCTTTCTTTTGAATTCGCTAGAAGTTATTATTCTTTTTCTAGCTGTGTTTTGAGGTACATGTTATTTTACTTAAAAAAATTTTTTTTAATGTTTTATTTATTTTTGAGAGAGAGAGAAAGACAGAGTGCGAGTGGGGGAGGGGCAAAGAGAGAAGGAAACACAGAATCTGAAGCTGGCTCCAGGCTCTGAGCTGTCAGCGCAGAGCCCAACGCAGGGATTGAACTCACGGACCGCAAGCTCATGACCTGAGCTGCACTCAGACACTTAACCGACTAAGCCACCCAGGTGTCCCATGAGGTACATGTTATTTTAGAAACTGCCACAAAATAAGATCTGATTCCTGATCTCCTCTCAAATATGAACGTGAACAGTGCAGTGTTGGGGTATAGTGGGGAACAGAGCTGCCTTTCAAATATTAACCAGAAGAGCCACTCTTTCATGTGCTCAAAATATAGTGTCCCTAATAAGATTTTGTTTGGAGAAAGGAATCTGATATAATAAAAAATCTTAAAGTAATTTTTCTACATTATAAATGTTATAAAAATGAAAAATACATGATTTTTAAAAATTATATGAAGCTGGGGCACCTGGGTGGCTCCGTCGGTTAAGCATATGACTTTGGCTCAAGTGGTGATCTCGTGGTTCGTGGGTTCAAGTTCCACGTCAGGCTCTGTGCTAACAGCTCACAGTCTGGAGCTGCCTAGAATTCAGTCTCCCTCCTCCTTTGCCCCTCCCTCCTCTCACTCTCTCTCTCTCTCTCTCTCTCAAAAAAAAAAAAAATTATATGAAGCTATCTTGTATAAACGTTGCCTTTCAAAAAATGATGACTGGGCACCCAATGATACAAATATTGCCATTCGCCCAGACATCTATCTCCTGTTCCCAGAGCCAACATCCCTTATCCTTCATCCTGTCCTCAGTGATATTAGCATTATGTACACTGCTCCAAAGTACAGATACAAATGCAGGAGGAATTGGTGATATGAGAGTTATTTCTGAATGATATAAGCAATAAGGTACCATAATTACCAATAAGGAAACCGAGCAAAATGAATTCTAATTTAGAGGCCAAAATTATCTTTCTCAAAATCTCACTAATTTTTAATACCATTACATTAATAATTTTATCAATACCTTAATACTTATGTCATTTTAGTTTAATACTGGCCTTACACCTGCCTTATACTTAGATGTAAATTATAAAACTATCAAAAAAGACCACCTGACAAAACAAATAGTATCAAGCTGGCCTGACAAATAGGATGTTGTATATACAAACACATTTTAAAAAAACAAACTAATAAGCCATCTATTTTAAGGTTATAACTATGAGCATTTGCATAATAACATTCAAATTTAATATCTGCACATTTACAAATTATCCTTTGGTTTAAAGATAACAGTATACCAGTTTTTCAAAACATTCACAGTTCTGTCACCCCAACGTGTGACACTTCAGATGATACAGGGGAGCATTCTTTAAAAAAAAGAAAAAAAAAAAGCCCAGAATTGAAAAAACTTTCTACACCATTAAATCCTGTAGACTTCATACATGTTCACAAAGAAAAGCTTTCAATAATTTTTCAAAATGCAGGTGTGCAAATTACTCCTGAAGTAGACAGGAGTCATGTTTTCAGTATCCCCCGAACCACTGTTAAACACACCCCATAGCATTTTTCAGCTCATAAAACTTTTATGAGCTGAAAAGTTCCTTCAGATTTTTTTAACTGCTAACTACAGTTGCCCTCCAGCAACAGCACCTTAAGCTGCTATTAAGATCCATTTCAGCAAATATAACATAAACGTGTCTTGAGTAGCATGTTTTGTTTCATAGTAGTAAAAAAAAAATCGAGATTTACATGACTTGCTGAGCACAGCAAAAAATTATGAATGCCTTGGTTTAGTGTAGCACGGGTGGCATTTTTGCTTACTTGGGCATATAGTACATGTAGAGGGGGGTTCTATGTTTGTGAATAGATTTATACAAGTTCATACGTGAACCAAGGATTTTCCAATCTGGGAAAATGTGCCTTGATACATAAAAAGTTGGTTTCCAGGCACATGTGTATTTTTCCTTATTAACGTACACCTGCCTTAGAACTCATTAATTTAACATCTGCTTTAAGGTTTTCCGTTGCCAAAGTTCAAGATGCTTAAAAAATTAACTTTCTCGTGTAAAAGCAGCAAAATTAGTAAAAGTCAGCAGTTGGAGCTGAGTAAACCTTGTTGTCTTATCAAGACAATAAACAATGCTTTTAGTCCGAAGGAGAATGGCCTCTTTCAAGTGTACAAAAATGATAGGTAGATGTAAGATAGAGAAAAAGGGAGACAGAGAGACGCGGGGAGGGAACGAGATAACTACAGGCTATAGCTCTATCTCTTCCCCCGGCCCCCGCCCTACTATCCACACACCGGAATCTCCTCCTGATGGAGAATCCCGACCATTCCCTTTGTAGACTTTTCTGCCCTATTGTTATCAATGCTGAAGGAAAACTAGTATGAGAGAGAATCATGGCCCCATGTTTTCAAAGTGGAAGAAGGCAGAGGACACACCTAGGCATGTCTCCCAGACCAGCTGAATTAAGTTCACACCTCAAATATAAACATGCACCTTTGTATAAAACGGTTTCTGGGTTAGCTACTCAGAACCACCATTTTGAGTCACCATTTATAAACTTAGATTTTTTTTTTTATGACTGCCAATTTTTCCAGGAAGATAAAGTTTCACACTTTCTATTTTTTAACTCGATCACCCTAACCTTATCACACAGTTTTCCATTTAGAAAAGTTTTTAAGTGCAGAATGGTTTTACTGTTTCCTATATTATTTGATTCAGCGTAGAATCTACGATAACATGAGAGTAATCTAAATTGGGAAAAACTTCTGCATAGTCAGTCTTTCTAATCCTAGTTTCAAAAGGTGGAAAGGGAATGTAAGAAACAGGAAACATGAGATAGTTTCCAAGAAACTATCATTAGCAGAACAATAATGTCCAACCCTGGCCTCTTTCAACTGTACTAGACAGTGGACATTACCTTCAATACTCTGGGAATGTATTCCTTTCTACTTACTGCTCTGCAAGAGGCTTTACACTGAGAAAGTTCTAGATACTATGACTGTGAAGTTGCCACCTACAGCAATGGAAGCCAGCTGACCTGACGAATAGAGCGACCTGTTTGTTTCCAATAGGTACACTCCAATAGGTATCCTCTAATGAGGATAGCATCACTTTTAAGAAAATGACACCCTGAGGGGAATGTCTTACCAGCAAGAGAGAGAACCTGCTAAAAAAAAAATTCTTCTAGCCCAACCTCTCAGACCCCGGTAAAGGAAAAATCACTATTCTTTCAAATCACATATTTAAACTAGTATATAGCAATTTAACTAAAATCAGTGATCTTAACTTCTAAATTAAAAAGATACAAACCTGAATTGATCTATTAAACTGTATGCACTATGTGTTCTCAGCTCAGCTTACCAAATTCAAAAGATGGTGTGGTCTGACCTTTAGGAAGGAATAAGTTGCATTTGATAATGAAAATGGCAAGTATTATTCGATGTAAAGAAACTGTTTTTAGGAATTTTGCTGGAGAGATAAATAAAATATTTGAGCAGAATAGAAGGCATCATAAAAATTCCTAGAGATAAAACAATGATATCATAAAATAAGTAACATTACAGCCTGTTTTTTAAGGAGCAGAAGTAATGCTGACATATCCATATCTGAAATTATATGTGACACAATGAATTATAGCATTTCCTAGAACTGAGCTAGATTGTATTTGTTGTAAATATTCAGAGCCTTATTAAAATACCCAAGAGACAACAGCTTAACAGTATGTTGAACTTTCATAAAATAACATTTAAACTACAGACCTGTTACCCACCCCACAAGCTGTACAACAAACCTACAAAATCCTGGGAGAGAAAACGCAAAGCAAACCTGTAGACATCTTTCTATCAGCCTTAGACATGTGCCAATACAGTTTTAGCTGTCCACAATGTAAGTGCTGAAGGTTAATAGTTAAAGACCAATGGAATGTTAACACAGTCTAGTACTACACTTGAGTAGTAATGCATGGAAAGACACTGAAATTAAAACATTTTGTTCTGCATGTTCTGAAGTGATGTAACAGTGATGATTGGTTATATTAGATGACAAAGCAGGGCTTCTTAGAACTTTAAAAAACACACTCGTATCTAACATTCTTCCAAATAACATATTCTTCCAATTCTTGTACAAATATATGCAGCTAAAATACAGAAATTTTCACACTCCAGTTATCTTCTAATGGCAGCATTTGGTATGTTGATTTTTTTTTTTCCAAAAGTAATTTTCAAGATAAAATGCAGATTGCCTTGACTGGTATGTCTAGAAAGCAAAGACTTACCTGTCTTGTTTTCTCTGACCTCAATAATATAAACATTTATGTCAGGATGGAATTTTGTCCCTGCTGGGGGTTCTGGAGTGGAAAGCGCCTGAGGTCTGAAGGCCTCTTTGCCTTCCACAGTGGGTGGTCTTGTTGGCTGTGTAGCAGATGGAGTACTTGAAGTTGTGAAATACTCTCTATCAATATCAGTTTCTGTTTCCTTCACTACAACATCCTCGAGTGTAGTGGGAGGAACACGAGATGTTGATTCTCCAATGATTACCATGTCTCTGGTTGTTTCTTCTCCGGGCTCCCTGTCAATGAGAGGCGGTTTCTCAGTGGGTGCTGGAGATGGCTTGGATGAAGTCGTGTGGAGTCTTTCTACTGAACTGAAGGTGGCAGTGATATCACTTGGAACAGTGGCTTTAATTGTTGAAAATTTGGGTATTTCTGTGGCTTTGGGCTTTTCAAATAATCCTGAGCCTAAATCCATATAATCTAGAGATATTTTCTCTCTTTTCTCGGTAGTGGTTTCCTCTATAAGCTGGGTAACATGGGTGCCGAAAGGTGATACAAATCCCCCTGGACTAGTACTTTCTGTTTCATACTTTCGTTCAGGCTCTGGACTTAAAGACACCTCTGACCCTATACTTGGCATTAGTGTTACTGCTTCATCAGTTTCTGCTTTGTGCTCGGTGACAGCACCAGGTAGATAAGACATACTATGCTCAATTTTTCCAACTGGAGTTGTTTCTAAAACTGGGACTCTCTCAGAACCTGTCACCAATCTGTCTTCAGAGACTGTGTATGCTGACCCATCACTCTCTTGTTCATCTAAAGGTGTTGCTGCCTCCTTGGCTGTGTCAACTGCAGAACTGAGAGTAGGAACTGGTTTCTCTGAAGTCTGTTCTTCCCAAGGGAATTCTTCTTGAATTGTTCCCTGCATGATTTTTGTTGTTGTTCTTAGACTCTCAGGAGAAGGAGTTGATTCAAGATGAGTCTGATCAATGACATGTATGTCTTGAGAGGGTGCACCCAGAACTTCACCTTCTGAGGGAACAGAAGGTACCAACACTCCCCATTCTGTCTTGGGAATTACAGAAAGAGGAATGGTATGGGAAGTGTCTACATAAGTAGTAGATTCTTGGGTGCTACTATAATTAACAAATGCCAATCCTTCTACTTCCGAAGTCTGGGCAAATTGGGGGACAGTAGATACTGGCTTAGAGACATCCCTATATTCTCCTTCATCCAAAGCACTTCCTTCTGTAGTTGCATAAACAACTTGGCCTTCCGTGCTTGTGACAAGTGGAACTCTTTCTTTGATTGTAGAATCTCTCAAAGTTGGCTTTTCTGCAATACTAGTTAACATAGTTGGCTGAAATCCAACTGTGAATTTTCCGTGGCCTGTTGTATCTTCCTCAGTTAACTCCTCTAATGGCTTTTGAGTACTATCTGGAAAAAGAGTAAATTCATCTCCTCCATCTTCAGTGAAACTTGGGATTTCTTTATCATTTCCACTCACTTCTGTAGTAGTGAGTAAGGCAGGGGGGAATCTTGGAGGGCCTGCATGTTCTGTGAACTCTAAAGGCTTCAATGTTGTATTATCTTCATCCCATGCCCATTTTGATATAGTGACCACCTCCACATTTAAAGTGCTGTGGCTCAAATGTGTTGTCGTAATACCCTCATCATACTTTGTAGTTTCTTGATAGCCATCTGTTTCTAATTCAACTGGTGTTGTCATAAAGTCTTCCTCCACATCTCTTGCTTCTGGGGGCTTTGTTGTTGTCAGTGCTGGAGAATAAAAAGGTTTGGTCATTTCCACTGAATACTCTGTAAGATGAACTTGCTCTGAGGAAGTGGTCGAGAACTGCATTCCAGAGAAGTCGTCTTCCTCTATTTTTCCTACAAATGGATCTTTTGTAATCTTTTCCTGTATCTCATCATCAGTGTAAGTATCTGTTTTCAACTCTGGACTTAGTGTTCCTGTTCTTTCTCTTCCTTGTGCCATTTCTGTTTGTGGAGAGGGGTAAATAACTGTGGATATTCCCTCGACTAATCTTTTATCACCAGAATAAGGAAACAATTCTACTTCTGTATGATGTTGTGATGGGAAAGGTGTAGTAGACACATACTGGCCAAAAAAATCTTCAGTTATCCTTCCATTAGTTTGTTTCTCTTCCCATTTGTCTGTAGATGATTCATTACTGTCAGGCAGAGTTACAGGTGAAATAATTGTTGAGGCTGAGACTGACTCCCTGTCCTCTAGTTGAGTGGAGGTGGTGTCTTCTGATGTCTTTGACACTGTAACAATTTCAGGTATTTGGCTCAAGACCAAGGTGCTCTGACCAGATCTAACTGCAAATGTTCTGTCTTCCCTGTCATCTTCTCCCACGGTGAATCCATAGTGGCTTGTGGTCACAGATTCAGAAATAGCGCTTACTGTTTTCTTTTCAGTTTTGGATTCCAACGTCATTGTTGTAGATACAAATGGTGTTTCAGTTGCAGACAATTCCTTGGAAGGAATGTGCTTTGAGATTTCCATAGATGTTACCAAGGGACCCACTTCTATTTGTTCAATTTGGGTAACTGATTCTCGTGTTTGTATGTCTTCCCTGACACCATCCCATGAATCAGGAGCAGGACGGGGGATGACGGTTGTACTTTGGGGTGCTTCTTCCCTAATTTCAGATATGTCTGGCTCTCCAAGTGGTCCTGATGCAGAAGGTGAGTAGTAGTCCAAATCCCAAGGCTTTCTGGTACTCCCAGCAGGTGTGGATGATTCAGTGGCTACTCTGTGTGTGACAGCTTGAGACTGAACTGTGGTTTTCTGTTCAAAACTGACTATATTTCCCACAGGAGGGAACTTTGTTGTAATTATAGGTAAGTCAGTGATTAAAGGGATGACTGGTGTTGTTCTGTCAGGTACCATTTGTAGTTCTTCAGAAAAACTGGATGATGCAGTTTCTGCAAGGATATTCAGTTCGATGGTTGTAGCCTCTGATATATTCTGTTTAGCTAGAAAAATAATTTCAAAGAGTTGATTAGACAAGTCACTAATAAAAAGTTGTACGTCCAGTGTTTGTCAAGTGCTGCTGTGTACTTTGGGGTGACCCAAAAGCGTTTGTGATGAAGGGAATCTAGAAACTATAATTAAATTAACTCAGACAATTGAACATTTTATAGTCACAAACTGATCACTTGTTTCATATCGTAAGGGTTATCACTGCTTTTACCCATAAGTATGAATGACTGTTTTTGGTTAGGGAAAATGAATATTATGTATTTTAAGATAAAGAGAAGTCCAAAAAAATATGAATGTAGAGTTTGGAAACAGTGGATAGGTTACTTATCAGAAACTACAGCAGCAAATCAAAGCCTAGTAGGAAAACTTGGTAATACTACTCTTCTGAAGGGTTCCTGTGTACTCTGCCTCTATCTTTCTCCCTCCTTTTCAAGCTGCACTGTGTCTCAGGGGAGAGGGAGTGCCTCAGATTGCAAAACAACAAAAAAGCCACATCAAATGTACCCAAGATACATGTAAACTATTACATCGTCCATAATGTGGGGGGTTTCATAAAAACAGGATATTAAACATTTTAATACCACTCTTCACTTGATTCCAGGTGTTGAGACATTTGTCTTCATCTTCCTTTCCACTCTGCAGTGCAGCCTTGTTTCTAATAAACAATAAGATGTTTCTGGCAGAGGCTGCTTGGCATTTTTGATACTTGTGTGTTTTGTTCTACGTTCCACACACTATGTTTGCAACTCTTAAGGGTCTTGGTTCCAGGCTTACTTTAGCATGAAATACGAACATAGACCAGGAAGTGAAGTACCCACATGATATATTTTAGGTTTGTAATTACAAATCACTGGAAACAACTCCGAGCATCAGAAAGAACGGTCTCAGGCAATAAAAAGTAACATGTCATCATAAAATGCTACATTATAATAACTCCAGATTTACAAAGAATGGCCTGTCCTGTTTAAAGAAATGTAAAATGTGTGTAAAAGTGACGGTGTTATAGACGAGATTCCTTTTCAACATAGGGAAAATGCAGCGGCTTAGTACACAAAGATTTTTGTTTCTTAAAAA
Organism: Panthera leo; assembly: GCF_018350215.1. Lineage (NCBI taxonomy): Eukaryota > Metazoa > Chordata > Mammalia > Carnivora > Felidae > Panthera > Panthera leo. The sequence goes on along the minus strand of NC_056679.1, from coordinate 146,617,253 downwards.
AAATCGGACTTTCAAAAATGAAAAAGTAGTCACCACTAAATTCAGAAGGAACTGTTCTAAGGAAACACGCAGTCACTATTTCGCCACATCCTGTATGATTTAAAATAGTTGTATGCATATTACCTATCTCCCTGATAAGAGTTGTAATATCTGTAGTATTTGTAATACCTTGTGTTTCACTCTCAATAATCCCCAAACAGGAGTTTTCCAAAGGGAAAACCAAAGTGGATATCTTTGAACTCCATCTACTCTGTCAAAATTTAATGATCTTTGGACACTGAAACTGCTGTGTATGATACTAGAATTGTAAATATATGTCATCACATATTTGTCCAAGCCCACAGAATGTACAACATAAAAGATGAGCCTTTATGTAAACTATGAACTTTGATTATGATAAGTCCACATGCATTCATCAATTGTAACAAATGTACCACTCTGGTGTGGGATGCTGACAATGGGGGAGGCTACGCACCAGAGGGGGCAGGAGGTAAATAGGAAACCTCTGCACTTTCCACTGACTTTCACTGTGAACCTAAAAACTAAAAACTAAAAGTACTCTAAAAACTAAAGTCTATTAGAAAATTTGAAGATAGAATGATGTGACTTTGTTGTAAATCAGACTTGAGTTATAACATGTTCTTTATTTTTGTTTGCTATGAGCTGTTATTAGCTGTGGTCATTCTGCAGACCATTCTAAAGCTCACATCCACCAATTTTATAATGAAAACTTGCTGGTCATTTACAGTATGGTAACATTTAAATATTCCTCGAAGTCTGTCACTATTTACCCTTTTGTGTTGGAACAAAACTAAACAAAAACATACTAAATAATCTCTCTCTCTCTCTCTCTTTCTCTCTCTCTCTCTCTCTCTCTCTCTCTCTCTCTCTGTAAAGAAAAGCCTTTTCTATATTCATTTCCTGGAAGAGGCTTTGGTCTGTTTTGATTGACATGAACAACTAAAGGAGCCAAAGTGTGGTTGACTCTTTTTCTTCTAATTCAATTCTCTATCCTCTGAAATTCCATAACTGTTACCTCATTTTACTGCCAAATATCATGTTTGTCTTATAACAGCTTTCTTTTGGGAAACAGTAAAATATACATGCAGAAAAAGTTCCCATGGAAACATAACATAAACACTTATGACACTGCTTATTAGAGGAAAATTAATCGCATTATTGTTAATGACAGCAAGAGAGCTGATTTTGCTTTTCTCAGAGTATTTTCGTGGCTGATGAAATTAACTTAAAAGGCGATGATATGGCATTAGGGTCAAACAGAAGTCCTGTGGATCAGGTTGTCCTATGTCTCAATCCAAGTTCCGTGCTAGCAACTTTCTATGATGCTATGAAAATGCTTCTATAGTGTTCTAAAAATGAAGGACTCATATTTTAAAGATGAAACTGTACATCACTGTCGATTATTACTGTACCATTTGGTGTTGCCTTCCTCTAGCCCTGGAGCATGGGAAAGCAACGGCACTACATCTCAGAGAATCTCCCTTACAAAGCCAGGATTTCTGTGACTTTGTTTTCACAAACAAGGGATTTCAATAATTTTAGAGCTCTGTTTAAAAGTCTGCTTATAATTTAATTAATTCTACTATTTGGAATGGAAAACCTCAGACTTCCTTTGGGGTTGGGTGGCTTTTTCGTCAGTTTAACAGCTGATTTCCATCCTAACTCAGAATATCTGATTATCTGTGCCATTTGCTTCAACCATTTCAAGAAGAGGAAATAATTTCAAAAACCACAAATATCTACAAAGAGGTATCTTAAGAATAAAGGCTGCTATATTAATGATGACTATCATAAAGGTGAAAATGCAACTCCAAATTATTCCAAAAGTGTCCTCCCAGAAGAATTCACATGGAGAGATCTCTGAACTGGAAAACTACCAGTGTCCTTTCAACTTCATTAATGAGAAAGCCAACAGAAATCAGCATACTTCTTTTCCCACAAAGCTCCCTTCCAACCTTTGCAGCTGTCTGCCATACAGATGTTTTGGATCACTGTACTTATATATTTTATGTCCTATGGACTATCTTCTTTGTGCTTCTGTTATAAGACACGAGGCAGATTTTCCCAATAAAACATAAAGTCCCTATTAGCAGCACGATAGTCAATTTAACACACACCCAGGATGCATACATTATATGAAAATTATTAATTTCAAATTAGTTCTTCTATATGAAAATGTCTTATACGTGAATAACTGTAAACATGAGAATTCACAAATAGAGCGGATATTCAATAAGTTGATTCTGAGTTCATTGTTAAATAAAGCGTAAAGGTTGGAAGAGTGGTATTAGAATTCAAACTATTTTTAAAAAGTTTTATGAGTGAGTGATTGAATGCTAACAGATTGAAGTTCAATAAACAGAAAACATATTTAAAATACCATTTAGGGAAAGATTAGTTGGGTGCCTATGATCAGATTATGATCGAGGGCATGAAGAGAATAAGAAGCACCCGAAAGGTTAGAAGGGTAGGGTACTTTTAAAAGTGAACAAATAGGTGAAAATGTAGCATATGAAGTGGTGAGAATTTATTTCACCTTCTCTAAACCATAATTTCTAGCTCCCTAGCTTAATCAGAGGGATATAAAAAATAATGAAGGTTCAAAGCAAGATCACATAGATGATCCAGGGGCTTAGAAATTAACATTTCAAAACAAGGACATTGTTTCAGTTGAGGAAGATGCCTAGGGACAAATGAACAATTGTGTTCAATAATAGATATGGCTGTTATTTAGATTTTGGTCTCCAAGTTAAAAAGGAAAAAAGGGCTCAACGTCTAATGCAATGAATTTAAATAATTAGAAAAATTATCTGAGAATGATAGTAATGGGATATTAGAATGGTTTTTCTGGGAAACGTGCTGTATCTCCCTGGCTTGGAGATCATTAATGATATTACATGAGAGATTATCATGAGTCTTGAATGGCTTTGATTCACTCAAATTTGGGGATGTATGGGTGATTTTTCAAAGTCCTAAGTCTCCAACCTTGGAAAAAATCAAAAGTGCACAATTTAGTTTAATTGTCACAGGGAAATAACACAGGAAAATTTTATTTCACAAATGTATTAATTTCCTGGTTTTTTAAAATCAACTTGACATGAACAGATTCTAATTATGTTTGTCATCAGCCATTGTTAAATTTCTATTCAGAAATGTTCAAAGGAAAATAGAATTATAAGTGAGGTTTTAGAATTGCTCATTCACCAGGAAGTGACTTAAAAACACCATCTACATTTGGTAAAAAGCAAACAAGAAAAATATGGTTATACTTCTAAATTCCCCTGCTTGACCAAACAGCTATACATCTCTGGAATCACTTTTGGAACTGTTGCTAAGGTCACAACTCTTATAAACTTTACCCTAAAAACTTAGTCACACCTCAACTGTGTGGGAAAAGTGAACAGCAGTCAAGTCATTTTGAGAGTATTTTTTACATTGTTTAAAATATATACATTAAAAGAATCCTTGAAAAAAGATTTAGCAATTTGGGGAAGCAGTTGGCACTGCATGTAGTTTAAGAAAGACTAAGAAAGATTTTTATGTTATGACTAAGCTTTCTAAATTTTGTATATGCCCAATCAATTTTGAATATAGTAGGTTTTAGGAAAGAAATAAACAAGACTCTAACCCTTAGATCAGATTTGTATTAGATGAGATTACCCTTTGGTTTGGAAAAAAAACCCCAAAATTTGAATCATGATATTTGGAAGTTATATATTTCCAAGTTATATGAATTCAAATGAATTAGAGGGGAAAAAAAAGGAAACTAGACCTGAATTTTCAAACTTTTCTCAGATTTTATGTAGATTTTTAGTAGGTAATTATTGTATTTGAATAGAAATATCTTATTTCATACATTCATGTGAATTCCTCATTTAAATAAATAATTTAAAACACATCAGGATGAATTCTTTGTGGCTACAGACAGCCTTTGGTTTAAGTTTTACCCTAGGGGTGAAAAAAAAAAAAGGTTGTTTAAAAGTTTTCTCTTGCCAGTTTTATATAAAACATGAGAAAATGCAATCTAACAAGATAGTCAGGTTGGATAATTCCACTTCTTCCCTAATTAAACATCCCAACAGCAATCCGATTTTAGTTCTTAATCATAGTCACTTAATGTAAAACTGATTTGAGAGCTTGAACTACTTGAAAGTCACTGTTAGGAGATCGTGGCTTAAAAAAAATGTATATCTTTCTACTTTTAGAGATAGGCTTTCCTTATTATTGTTTTAATTCCTCCCCCCGCCCCCCCAAAAATAACTAAGGAAGACCTTTTCTATTGTTTCAGTCTAGGAACAAAAGTTAGTATTTTCAATGGCTTTGTATAGCCAGCTTGTACCGTGCCAAAACACAAAACATGGCTTTCACACTCAGAGGGTTGAGTCAATGGGAGGAGATGTGGGCAAAGGCCCCTTAGCAGGGAGGCAGCAACATGTCAGTGCCTTTCCATTGCACTAATGTCTATTCTGTGGAATACTCAGACATCCTAGCATGACTTTTTGGTTGACAAAGAATGCCTGTGTGTTTCACTTTAGAAACCAATTACATAATAAGCTAGTGTATTTTCTACTCATTTCAGTTACACATAGCTAAAACAAGATATATTGGAAACTTAGTAAAAACCTTTCACTATATTTCAATATGACATGGCTCTACTTTGAATATACTCCCCCAAATTCTAGGAAATTTTTGTTTTGCTATCACAATACAGACCAGTAAAAGTCACAGCGAGACTCTAGATTACTTGCTTGTTTGACCAAGCAAATTCTACAAGCATACTGTGTGGCTACGACTGCTAAAATAACTTAAGGACATCTGATAATTTTAAATAAGTAAATCATGTATGGATAAATGTTACTTAAGATCAGTTTTAAGTAGCAAACCAAACTGAAAGTAGACTATGTTACACCTTGCAAACAACATATACTGCACTTCAATATGTACTACAGAATTAATGATGAGAAGGCACGTATTTCCATGACCTGAAATAAAATAAGATAAATGGAGATTTTTATTTACAGCATGGTTCCTTGTTAGGAATTAATTGAGCATTATGATTATCCATCTCGGTTCCAAGTACTCACCTGCAATTACTGAAATTTGAATTCTCCGCCATTTCAAAGAAAGACATACCAAAGACAAAAGAAGCAGAATTCAAGAATTCAACTCAGCTATAGTTGGCCTCAACATTATAGCACCAACATTCTAATTACACTTAAGGACTGCAATTGATGTTAAAAAAAAAAAAAAAAACTAATCGGAAATGTGTTCTGTGGTTCTAGGTGCAATGGAAGCACTGTTAAGACCTTAACTCGACATTTCCTTATCACTTCAAAAATAGCATTTGTCAAACTTCCTCCTGTTTTAACCATATTGCTGCTGTTCCATTTATTTGCCTTCAGAAGTCATTGAACTGTTTCCATTCTGTGCACACACGGCAAGACATGGGATCCATTCCCATCAGTTGAACACCAATGCATGTCTTCGAAGTATGTTTTAAAAATCTGTAATTTTTAAAAAGGTAGCAAACACTTACGTTTAAAGCAGTAGGCATCAAATCTGCTATCAGGGGGAGGGAAGCCTGTCTGGTTCTCAAAACGATACAGGGTTCTCACCCCAAGTAAACCACCTCCACACTGGGCCCTGGCCACAGTCACAGGATGGCGAACGCTGGCATCCGACAGCCACCCATAATCGCACTGGTCAAAGCCATTCCTCCAAGCCGCTTGGAGTTCCCCCACTGTCGCCAGCCGGGCATCCTGGTTTTCACACTCTTCTTCAGCCTCCTCAAAGGTAAATTTATTGGGAGCAGTGATATGGAACACGTCACCTGGAATAAGAAGAGAGTAAAAACAAAACAAAACAAAACTCTAAGTTTTACGATTCATTCCTTTCCAGTTTATGGGTGGGTGGGGCGAGGTAGAAGGATATAATACTTTTTTCATGGTAAACTGGCAGCTGCTGATACTTTAAAGCAGTAAACATAACAATTACCCAATTTCGGTACTATTCATGTATAATAAGAAATAACACATACCAGAAAAGTTCATATATATTAACTTTATTATCAGATGACTGCTTTTATGGCCTACGGATATACAGAAGCAATCATTTGATAATAAGTTATGATAAATTCTTTAAAATGAACAGACCTTTCCAATGGATTCTTTGGATTACTATCTGGAAAATGAGTTTTCTCTTCAGTGAAAAAGCCTGCAATGTACTTAACAATGCATGCTGGAAAGGGAAACTGTATTGAAATGTCACCAAGGTTATTTCACTTTGGTCAACCTGAAAGCAAACAGTAGTTCTCAGACCCTCCTTCTCACATATCTCTACCATCAAAATGGATTCACTCCTATCAAATTAAACAACAAAACAAGAAAAACTACAAGGTTTGAAGGTAGGAAGAGACAGAAGCAAGATGGAATGCTGTTATATGTGAGGCCTGCTGGGGCTGTGTGATTGTTATGTCAGCCGGGGCTCAGAGTGAATGGAGGCCAACATCAGCTTCCACTCAACTGGTCAAAGTGACCAAAGTCCCCTGAAGGAAGGGGCACCTTTTTCTTTTCTACTTACTCTGTCCATGGTGAATACCTCTTGCAATCTGTCTGTCCTTGATTTCCAGTTCTCACAAAGATAACTACACATGCTAGCAGGGGTGCTAACTAGGGTTGAGAAACTCCTACATTTGTTTATTGATTAACAAAGAAAGGCTGAACATTTACTTTGTTCATCACCAGGCCCAACTGGCAGAGAATATGTTCATTATAATTTAACATGTCACAATAAAATATTCCGGAAACGTCAGAGAGTTTGTTAAATTGGTACTTGGACAGCTAACAAAACAATTGGCTGAAATAAATTCAGTGCAAATCAAATGATGCTTTTCACAGTTGAGTACAAGTGGCTCAAAGACAGAGGCAGAAGTAGAGAATACCTAAGCTAATCCATCAGGCAGGAGGAATATAAAATGTGGCAGAGAGGAAGAAGCTAAAATATCGATAGTCCATCACTGCAGCAGACGCGGGTCCTGTTTCTGATTCTGTGATATATTAGACAACGGGGACTCTAGAGCTCTCATGATTCGGATCCTCACCTGACTAAATCCAGACGTAACAAGCATTTGTTAAAAATGAATAGAGCCATTACTCTCTCTGAGTGTGCGATAGCGTTCTAAAACAAGAAAAATTAGTCGCGGGAAAAATGGCCAAATCACACATATCAATTTTTGTCACTCTAAATCTAAAATTGCTGCTGAGGAAACTAGGCCAAATCCCTACAAGAGCTATTTGAAGAAGAGAGAGAAAATGACTTTTACCTGACTGAAAAGAGTAAGGTAGACGTGAGAATAGGTTTTTGTCCTTAATTGTCTAGGCTGGCAAGGTCAGTAATCTCAAATCCAAAAATACACTACAGCAACATAAGTTCCTCCTCCCCATTCCTGCACCACCTTCCTCCCTAACAAGCTGTAAAAGCATAAGAGTCACAGTACCAGTTACGTAGCATGTATCAATGATGCTTGTTAAGTGAACGAATTTCAAGTTCTTGCTAAGAAACAAGGTGCTATTTTTCTTCCATCCTTCCCAAGCAGCACATTAAAAACAGCTCACTGAAGCAGACCTTTGGGTATAGCTGCTGTCCAGAACAGCTGATTCATCTCACCTATGGATTTGGCTTAAAGCAACACAGGGAAAGGCAGACAGACCGTGTCTGTGTCCTCCAGTGGCCTCATTCACTTCAAAGGAATGCAAGTGTGAACATGGGCTGCATGCCAATTCGTTTTCCTCCAAGGTAGAACACTTGCATTTGTTATTACAGCTGGAATATCACTCTATTGCCTTAGTTTCCTACGTCCTGACGTACTTCGACTTGGAGGCAAAATTTACTGTTCTTTTAAAGTAATAAGAGTGATCAGCCAACCAGAGCAGGGCAAAGAAATGTAACTGATTGAGTAAAACTCTGCTACTCCAAGCAGCAATGTTAGTCTATATGTTGGGGGAAATCAACTTCTCCAAAAATGGCCAGACCAAACGGCTAATGAAAAAAAAATAACAGCACGATTTCATGGGTAACTGGTTTCCCTGTTTTAAACCGCAAACATGTCTGGGGTAATAAAAGAAAGAAAGGTTTCAGAAGATGCTGGTAGGTTACAAAGAGAATTCCCTTATTATTATTAAATTAATAAAGACCTACCCTTATAGAACTTTTCGTATAGAAACTCTTGTTAAATCTGACATTATATCACAATATCAATTATTTAATTCATTTGCAGGATACAATTTCCATCCATCTATCCAATACTCATAAAATAATTATTTTACTGATTTGATTAAATTCTATAATACCTAAAGTCATCTATTTTCCTTTATATGTAGGAATTTTTCCAACACTGCAAAAAAAAAATGTCGAAAAAGATATCACCATGAGGTTTCATTTAACTCAGTTGAAAAAAAAATAGTTAACTAGCATTGAGTTTAGTTTAAAGTGACAATCAAAATAATTCATTTATAAATATATATATATATATGGCAAATTGTTTTATTTCAAGATGAGCAAAAGAAAAGAAAAATATTTATTTTAACTCATTTCTAAAAAGTAAATATTTAAGACCTCCTAAATCACGATTTAACATGTTTATGTTATGTTATGTTAACATGTTAACATGTTCATGTTTAACATGAACATTATTTTGCCCACTTCAAAAATCTAATAATATAGTAAAGTATCCACACTACAGAATTATCTTACTGTATCTTGAAGCTGTTAGAATGAACAGTCTATACCAAAAATGAGAAAAATTAACTTATTCAAACTTTTCCCTTCCTATGTATCAACCTCAAAATATTAGGGCCAGGACATCTTATACTTTTTAAAAATATTCCAGAATGTCCTAGCAATAGTTTTATATAGAAACCCAAACCAGAAAAAAAGAATAGGTGAGTCAAAGGGAACGCAGAGTAGTAATTGAACTACTTCATAATACTAAGTGTCTTTGATTCCTAACACACCTATAACTCCAGTCAAGTATTGTTGTATTCACTACATGCCTGTTTGGGTTTTTTTTTTTTTAGTTTTTTTCAATGTTTGTTTATTTAAGAGAGACAGAAGAGACAGAGCTTGAGTAGGGAAGGGGCAGAGAGAGAGGGAGACACAGAATCTGAAGCAGGCTCCAGGCTCCAAGCTGACAGCACAGAGCCCGACACGGGGCTCTAACTCATGGACCATGATTTCATGACCTAAGCTGAGGTCAGACACTTGAACTGACTGAGCCACCCACGCACTCCTATATGCCTAGTTTTAATTAGACAATCCTTTGACATTTCTAACATAATATAAGTGTAGGTAACCTGTTGTTTAAATCAGGAGTAACCTTTTAAAAGCTTATTTTTTTAATGTTTATTTATTTTTTGAGAGAGAGACACAGAGAGAGCAAGTACAAGCAGGGAGGGGGCAGAGAGAGGGAGAGACACAGAATCCAAAGTAGGCTCCAGGTTCTGAGCTGTCAGCACAGAGCCTGATGTGGGGCTCAAACCCACAAACCATGTGATCATGACCTGAGCTGAAGTTGGCCGCTTAACCGACTCAGCCACTCAGGCATCCCTAAAAGTTTATTGTTGAAGATGTGGATCAGAAAGGCTGTTAACTTATGGTCCATGTTCAATGAACATAATTTCCCAAAATGTCTTGTGTCGAAAACTGGTGACCCCTGAGATGTGAGCAGGTGTTCTACAGAAAAGAGGTTGCAAGGACAACTGCATTTAGAAAACAAATACAATTCATATGACAGGTTTTTTCTATGCAAGACTTATCAGAGCATTTAGTATTATAGTATTTATTGATAGTCCCCACAAGGAAGTCATGATGTGTAAACCATTTGATTGGAGAACTTTCTTTTACTCAGAGAATACTAATTAAGTCCATGGATCTGTTTCACAGCATTGTTTTCCAAACTCAGCAAATCCACAGCAAGTATAACTTAGTGTTATGTTTCTGGTTGCCTATGTGTCAACCTGATTTAAGACAGAAGCAAAGTAAACCAGGTAACCAAACAGCATCAAAGCAGGAGCCAAAAAACTAGAGTACAAAGCAAAGGGCACATGAGGTTCATTGCCTCCCAGGGTTGCATCAAAGACTGCCAGTGAGCACAGGAGGCTGGGGAGAGCAGGGAGCCTTGATGAAGCGTCTAAGATGGTATTTAAAAGCTGAACACACAAATTCATTTCTTAAAAAATATCTTTTGGTGGCACCTGGGTGGCTTAGTTGTTTAAACTTCTGACTCTTGATTTCAGCTCAGGTCACAATCTCACAGTTCATGGGATCGAGCTCCGTGTTGGGCTCTGTGCTAGACAGCAAGGAGTCTGCTTGGGATTCTCCCTCTCCTCTCTCTCGCCCCCTCTCCCTGCTTGTGCTCTTCTGTCTCTCTCTAAAAATAAATAAATAAACATTTTAAAAATATCTTTTTGAAAAAAAGTAAACCAAGAAAGAGCTGATAAAAGCAGCAGGCTTTCTCCTCAATAATAAATTGTAGGCACAGAGCTTTCCCACAGAAAGAAAGCATAGCCCATAGGAAAAAAGAACTGCAGATTCTAAGCTAAACATTGACCACTTTTACACTGAGAAAGCAAGTCAAGATGTTAAGATGTTCAATGTCTCCACTGTCTACTTTCAGTTTTTAAAGCCATAGTCAGGAATTATTTATAGGTCAAATGATGTGCTCTAAACTATAACACAGTGGAATGAAATGAGACAGATATAAAGCCTGGACCAGTAAGAATAATGTAACTCCAGCCTTGGTCCAAAAATGAATGATCATAAGAGGATGCACCAATACATAAAGTCTGAAGTTCAGAGGTAAAGGCAAATCCAGAACCAAGGTAACAAGACAAAGAGAAAGCAAACATGGGAAATCAAGCAAAGCAACTCAGTGCTTTTACTTAGTTTCTCTCTCTGCAACATGACTTAATTGGTCAGGTTGTAGAAGTTTCCACCCCGAAGGTATCCTAAAGGCACCTTTTTGCCTCTGATGTAGGTAGTAAAATTTCCTTCTGAATCACAGCAGAATTTTGTGAGAGAAAATGCCTATCTTATGAACATAGGACAGGATTGTGTTCTATTTCTACACCTCAGTACTTATAACTGAGCCATTTAATGTACTTTAGATTTACTGGATAGTTGCCTTTCTGGAAGGCAAACATACTTGTATAAGTTGAGGATGAGTCAACTGTCTCACTTCTAGAAGTAGCCTCATCAAAGTAGCTACACCTAGAAGATGCTTACTATCAAATTTGTAACTAGAGCACAGATTTGGAAGGTGTTTCTAAATGTTATCCTCCTATGAGAGAATATTTAATTTTTCTTGAAAGAGAGCAAATAAAACATCAAGAAAGAAATATACAAGATGTTTTACATACACAAAACAATACATTACTTACCATAAAATGACAAGTTCATTTAAGTTAGTATAAGTAAGAATTCATTAAGGTGTATACATATATGCTCACATTAGTAACACATAAGATATAACGATGCAGAACAGAGGGTTTCACACATAGTATAATTTACACATCCATTTGAAAAACACATATGCAGTATCTTAATGCGTATTTTTCCAAAATCTCAACTTAAATGTTAACTTAAATTATTCCTGTTATTTTAACTTTCTAGGGATGTCCTAGAAGAAACTGGAAGATACTGCTTGTGAGATTTTAATATCTGGTGACATCCCACAAATTAAATTCACCTTAACTGTGGGAATTAACACCACCAGAAATATTGAGAAAATAAAATACTTTCATTTGACAACTAACTGCTACAAGACTCCCTGGAAATTGGACCATGCGTGTTCTTTTCCCACACTTCTGATTGCTAAATGGACAAGCGGCTTCTTGGCAGACTAAAGAATGACAAAGACTAAAAGGCAAGCGATGAAGAAAACAAATCAAACGTTTAAAATGACCCACATCATTCAAAAGCTAGAGTTTATACCCAGGAACTCAGAAAAATTATTAAAGAGCCGGACCTAGAGCAAAGCTACGATAAGAGTGTTCCCTCTTGCTGACAATTCCTTATGAATACCAAGGAGGAAAAAGGAATTGGCAGGGGCAGGTCATACTCAATTCTCTCCTGGACTAAGCCAACAGAGAGTCAAAGCTGAGATCTCATCAGTTTCCTCACTGGGTATGTTTGCTGGGTAGTGTGATAAATGGTTTTTTTTTTCCTGTTTATTTGTGCTCATAACCCTTTTATTGTAAACTGTCCAGTCTGAAAATAAGTACTTATAAACGAATCATGATTCCCTTTACTCATTTGAGAACAGAACTCTCTGTCTTTCACTTTAAGAAAGGTTAAGATTTATCAATGTGACTATATTTCCTCGCTATTTAAGTGAAAATAAGTAATAAATGTATGCAAAGTAGCTACAGTGTGTGAGCTGGAAGTAGCCACATGGGATGAGCTTCTAAATACTGATCTAATAAAACCACTTACGGCAAGTTTCCTGGTGATGAGAGTAAGTCAGCACAATTATTAGCTTTGAAGTTTGGGATTTTTAAGTTTCAAAGGAGGTTTCTCTTTTCTTTTTCTTCCTCTGTCTCTCTCTTGCCCTCTTTCACTCTCTTATTCTTGCTCTCTCTTTTTTGCCTGTGTCTATATAGACATGATCAAAGCATCGAAGACTAATGCTCATTATTCTCTGGGTCACAAAATCCATTGGCTGTATATGCTTGATGAACAGCTAACACACTGCTAAATAATCTTGATGACTGATATTTGAAGGTCATTCAAAGTCACGTCAATTCCCCTGAGATACGCTCTTTCACCTGCACAGAGACCACCCTTCTGTTAATAGTGACAAGCAAACCTCCGAGGCTGCCACCGTCACCTCACTCCATTTCTAGTGGTAGGCAGGCATTATTTCTAATTTGGAGATAATGAGACTGGAAAGCCCGATCAGCACCTTTCAGATTTCTCACTTGTTTTTAGACTGAAGGAGAAACATGATGTGGCTTGAGATAAAGCTTTGAACTTTTTAACTTTTAATTAATTATTTAAAACAATTGTCATCCTTTGGCTGTGATCGTTAACATGCTCCAAATCAGATAACATTCATGAGACAAGGAATCTACGTATATGTCAATGCATTATTATACAAGATTTCATGTATATCAATTTGAGACAGGAAGCCTCACTAAAATTTAAACATATTTTTATGGTTTTCAGGATGTCGGATCTCATTCTTTCCTACTGACAGAGCAGTAAGATTTTAATTAGAGTGAGAAAGAGGTTCTGAAACATTTCTGGGTGTCTGAGTCTTCAAAATATATAAGAGATTGAATGTGCTATTTGATTTGACAGGCACAGTATGGCTGCAGGTCTACACAGGCGGATCAGCCTAGTTTGGTTTTTTTTTTTTTTTTTTTTTTTTAACTTTTCACAGCTGAAAGGTAAATGGTCACTGTATTTCCAAAGACATTCTTTTGATTCAGAACTCCAAGAGATCTTGACATCAAAACCTTACAGCAAATGACTGTCACATGCTTCAAGGGGTGTATGACATGACAAGTCTACTTCCTTACAATAAGATTACAAATGAAAGGGACTATATATAGAAAATCCTAAGGATTCTATTAAAAAGTTATTAAAACCGGGGTGCTGGGGTGGCTCAGTTGGTTAAGCGTCTGACTTCGGCTCAGGTCATGATCTCATGGTTCGTGGGTTTGAGCCCTGTGTTGGGCTCTGTGCTGACAGCTTGGAGCCTGGAGCCGGCTTTGGATTCTATGTCTCCCTTTCTCTGCTCCCCCATCACTCATGCTCTTTCTCTCTCTCAAAAATAAATAAACATTAAAAAAAGTTATTAAAACTAATAAACAAGTTCAGCCAAGTTGCATGATACAAGATACATGACCAATATATAAAAATCAATTGCCATTTATATATACTTCCAATAAACAATCAGAAAAAGGAGCAAAGAAAATTCCATTTTCATTTGCATCAAAAAGAATAAAATATTTAGGAGTAAATTCGATAAAAGTACTGCAAAACTTACACTCTGAAAGCTATAAAGTGCTGTTGGAAGAAGTTAAAGAAGGGCTTAAGAAATGGAAAAGCATCCCATATTCATTGATCAGAAGATTTAATATGGTTAAGATGGAATATACCTCAAAGTGATCTAGAGATTCGATGCAATCTCCATCATAATCCCAGCTGGCTTCTTTGTAGAAACTGACAACCTCATCCTAAAATTCAGATGGGAACTCAAGGGACCCAAAATAACTAAAATAATTTTGAAAAAGAACATAGTGGTCCCTCACTTTCCAATTTCAAAATTTACTACAAAGCAACTGTAGCCAAGACAATGGGGTACTGACATAAGTACAGACGTATAAATCTGTGGAATAGAATGGAAAGTCCAGAAATAAATCTGTATGTCTACGATCAGTTGATTTTCAAAAAGGTACCAAGGTCATTAAATGGTGGAAAGAATAGTCTTTTCAACAAATGATGCTGGGACAACTGGATATCCATAAATATAAGAATGAATTTGGACATTTATCTCGCACTACATATAAAAATTAACTCAAAATTGATCAAAATAAGCTTAAAACTTAAAACTTACAAAACTCTTAGAAGAAAACACAGAAGCAAGTCTACATGACTAAGGACTTGGCAGTGTCTTCCTTAGATATTATATTTATAGCACCAACAACCGAAGAAAAATAGATAAATTGGACTTTATTAAAACTGAAAATTTTTGTGCATCACAGGGCCCTACTGAGAAAGTAAAAAGACAACTCACGGAATGGGAAAAAATATGTGCCAACCTTCTGATAAGATATTTGAATCTAGAGTGTATAAATAACCCAACAACAAAAAGACACCCCAATTAAAAATGGGCAAAGGTTCTGAATAGACATTTTTTAAAATTGAGATTTAGCTGACATACATTATATTCATTTCAGGTGTACAACATGATTCGCTATTTGCACATATTGTGAAATGATCACCACAATAAGTCTAGGTAACATCCATCACCATACATAGTTACAGATATTTTTTCTTGTGAAAGAACGTTTACGATTGACTGTCTTAGCAACTTTCAGACATGAAATATATTATTTACTATGGTTGTCATGCTGTACATTACACCCCATGACATTCATTTTACAGCTGGACTGAATAGACATTTCTGTAAGAAAGTATATAAATGGCCAATAAGTACATGAAAAGTTGCTTAACATCATTAGCCATTAGGTAAATACAAATTAAACCCACAATGAGATATCACTGAATACTCATTAGGATGGCTATGATCAAAATTTCAGATAAAAATGAGTGTTGGCAAGAATGTGAAAGAATTATCACATCCATGGCAAGAATGGAAAGAATGTGAAAGAATGTGAAAGAAAATATCAGGACCCTAATATAGTGCTGGTGAGAACTTAAAATGGTGTGGCCATATTGAAAACCAGTCTAACAGTTCCTTGAAAATTTAAAAATAGAGTTACCATTTAACCAAGCAGTTCTAATCATGACAACATAATCAGTAAACAAATCATCACTCAAATAAGAATTAAGATATTCTTATATGAGAAATCAGAGATTTGCGGGAGCTTGGAGAGCACATCATCCCTTCTTTACTGGTAAGAGCACTGTTGCTCCGCTGGGGAATCTGTGGTTGGCCAAAAGAGTTTACTATAGTGGAATAGGAAACAGGACATATCCAATTATTTAACCTTTCCTCATGGCAAACAGTAGGGTAAAGAAAAAAAACAACAACAATAACTGACAACGATTTCATGAGGATTAACCTAAACAATAATACACCCATACTATAGTTTCCTTCCTTACCCTACCTATGGAGCTATTTCACAGTCAATCTATTGAAATCATTGTAGTGAATGGGGACATCATTTTGCAGAGGTGCTGCCAGTGTGCCATGCTTTGTCACTTTTTTCACTGGCTCTTAGCTATGCTATGCAAACACTTAAGCAGAAAGAACTTGAAGTTCAGTTTCAGACCCTTAGCAAGACATGTTCATTTCCAAAGCCTATGTCAGAAGCCACAGCCCCAGCTATGATCTATGGTTCTGTGAGTTCTTCAGAGAATAAATGAAAAGTTTTCAGCATCTTCTAGCACCAAACCAAAGTAAACCAAAGTGAAGAGGTTCTGTAATCCAGAACCAATATTTGAACCATCCATTGAACCACAGTGTGCGGGAAGCTCTTCTAGCTGACATGGGACTTAAAATTAAAAAAAAAAAAAAAGTTTATTTATTTTGAGAGACAGAGAGAGAGGGAGAGAGGGCACACAACAGGGGAGGGGCAGAGAGAGAGAGAGGGAGAGAATCCCAAGCAGGCTCTGCCCTGTCAATGCAGAGCCTGACACAGGGCTCAATCTCACAAACTCTGAGACCTGAATCAAAGTCAAGAGTCAGATGTTCAACCTACTGGGGTACCCAGGCACCCCATTGACATAGGACTTTTTAACTGAATAAGGCCAGTATCATGGATTCTTAGACAACTCCCGGCAGTGAAATATTTTGTAGATTACATGCTGTAAATTCCACTGAAATTAAAGTCAATCTGAGAATCTTCCAGCAGGAAACCACACAATTTCAAGATATGTTATCTGATTTTTGTCCAATCAAAGCCTCCAAAAAAGTCTGAACTAAGATCTGCTCTAAGACCTGTTTAATGACATTTGGGTCTTTCCCTAAATTTTTAGCTTTGCATATCTAAAGGAGATCATATGATAACAAAAAGGAAAAGATTATTTTTTGGTTCTAGGCCAAACACAAGGATGACCTAAAAGAATTAAACAAGTCATGGAGGTGACAGAACTATACTGGACTAAAAAGATTTTTTTATGTTTATTTTTTAGAGAGAGAGAGAGAGATAGCATGAACAGGGGAAGGGCAGAGAAAGGGACAGAGGATCCTAAGCAGGCTCTGTGTTGACAGCTGAGAGCCCTGTGTGGGACTCAAACTCACAAACTGTGAGATCATGACCTGAGCTGAAGTTGGACGCTTAACTGACTGAGCCACCCAGGTGCCCCAGAACTATACTGGACTTTGACATGAGGAAGCAATCTAAAAATGAATGGGTACAAAGGAACCAATCCCAGACAGGATGATTGGCTGGGGTGGCAAGAAAGGGAAATTACTGTAAGAAGTTGAAGAAGAGAAAGTATTTCTAGGAAGGAATGCTTTCTAAGAGACCAGGGAGAAGTGTGAGAGGAAGAGTTAGTATCGTGGTGATCCAAAAGGATTAAAAAAAACCCACAAAAACATTTTTAGTAAATTTGGTGAACAAGGGGTGCCTGGGTGGCTCAGTTGGTTAAGTGTCTAACTTTGGCTCGGGTCATGATCTCACAGTTCGTGAGTTTGAGCCCTACATCTGGCTCTGTGCTGACAGCTGGGAGCCTAAAGCCTGCTTCGGATTCTGTGTCTTCCTCTCTCTCTGCCCCTCCCCGACTCATGCTCTGTTTCTCTCTCTCTCTCTCTCTCAAAAATAAATAAACATTAAAAAAAATTGGTGAACAAAGTGAAGCACTTTTTTCAAATACAGAAATGGAAAGGTGGTGGTAATTGTATTTGAGAAGAGACAAAATTGGAAGAAATAATGCAATTACCACCAAGTTATTTCTTAAGTAATTATTATGTATCTATTACTGGAATAGGTTCTTCATTGCAATTGAGAGAGGTATAGAAGATGTTTATGGCCTTATCTCTACCATGAGTTACAGAAGTTTTGCAGAAACAAAACTAACAGGTCACATTTTGTATTCAGTGCCTATAAAGCAACTAGAGAACAATTAAATGCCAAGCATGTGGAACTATGAAAAGTGGGAATTCAGAGTAAGAAAATCACAGTGTGAGCTGTAAGAGCCAAAGATGGGCTCTTGGAAGCAGTAAGTTTTCTGGGCGTCTGGGCGGCTCAGTCAGTTAAGCATCTGACTTTGGCTCAGGTCATGATCTCATGGTTCATGGGTTCTAGCACCAAGTTTGGCTCTGTGCAGACAGCTCAGAGCCCGGAGCCTGCTTTGGATTCTGTGTTTCCCTCTCTCTCTGTCCCTCCCCTGCTTACGCGCGCTCTCTCTCTCTCAAAAAAATGTAAAAAACGAAGAAGAAAAAGCAGTTAAGTTTTCAGGTACAGGGAAAAGTGGAAGAGCAGAGTGTCAGAAAGCTCATGTTCTCTGAGAGGATCAAAGCAGACCTATGGGTAGCAGCGAGCACAGGATCTTCAGAGGGCCTGTGCACATACCATGTTGGAAAGAGGGAAATAAGTTTGGATTGGTTGTTCTCCAGCCAGGTTGGAGGGCTTCATAGATCATGCAGAGTTTATACTTGAGGAGGAAGAGGACAGAAAATTCACTACACGATGCTGAGTACAAGACTAACATAGGAAGAACATGGCCATGGTGTTTGAGTACTTTGATGGTCATCAAACAGGCCCCTTGAAGATCTGCTAAAGGCATAAGGATTATTTGTGAGAACCAATTAGATACAGGAATAATTTCACAAACTAGAAATAGGAGTATGGAATTCAGAAGAAAATTCAGGCCTAAACATGCAAAACTAGAAACTAACATCTTCATTTTCACTTGTTATTTTGGTGTACTTTTGTGCCTCATTCATCCTACAAGGAATATTTTATCTACAATAGAACAAATGTGAAATTAAATTAATGAGGAAATTGTAGCAGTGACAATTTGGGAACCACTAGAATAATGCTAAAGCCTAGAGAGGCATGAAGTTATTCAAGGGGGAAGTGCAAAGCACGGCGAGTCGAGTGAGCACTTCTGGTTTGGAGGTTAATTCAAGAATTCATACATTTATTCAACTCTGTCTATGGAGTCCCTACTATGTGCCAAGGACATAGTGGGGATATACATGGTTCCTTTCCTCCCAGAAGTCACAGTCTTACAGGAGAGAGAGAGGCATAAGCAAACATCGTGGGGGTGGAGGTGCTTATAGTCATACACTCAAGGTTTAGAGATATAAGGGTGATCAAGGTCAACTAGGACTTAGGAAGCAGATATGAGATTAAGGAGAGAGTCCATAAAAATGAAAAGACAACGTGAAATGTGAAAGACACATCAAAGTGCTGGGAACCTTGTGTGGAAGCCAGGAAATCAGAGTGGTAGGGTAATAGTTATTTCAGGTAAAATAATAGCCAAATGGTCGGATTACAAAGAAAACATAGGCCATAGAAGGACAAGATGTAAGTCCCCAAGCAAGAAGATCGTAGGTCAATAATTTGTTGAATGTATGGTTGAGACTGGAAGCATTGATTCAATTGCAAGGAAATTAAGTGGGGTCAACCTTGAAAATGAAAGCAGTTTGACCTCACCTACAACCCTATGATTTATCTGCAAGGAAAATTAAACACCTTTATAAAAGGAAACTTTTCTTACAAGGACCTGCTACCGTAAAGAAATAAAATAAACAGTCGATCTATTAATTTTATTTAAAAGCAAGCAAAGATTCCTTAAGTGGTTGAGTGGGGTTTTTAGATGAAATATTTACATTGTACTCCATTGTTTCCAACATTATGTTATCTAACTTATTTAGGAATTATTTTTTGCTATGATACAAATATTTCCTATCAAACTGCCAATCTTCAGCACAGAAATGCATTAATTCACAAAGCACTTTCAGAATTATTTAAATCTCCCACTAGCAAAGTAGACGTGTTTATGCGCCCATGACCTTCTGTGGGGAATCATATACCAGATTAATTCCTGAACACTGTGACTTAAGAAGCTAAAGTTCTAATCAGAGAATACTTGTTGTAAACAATTTAAGAGGAATAACATACGAATTCTTTTTGCCACTGTACTAATTTTAATTCTTCACTAATGTTCAAGCAACTTATCATATTCAAAATGACTTGACATGAAAGTCACCCTTCTTCATAAAGTGACCCATTCCAGTTATTTTCTATATACCTCAAAGTACCATGGCTCTGACTTTGACAGAGCATTGCACTCAGAACATCTTAGGAAAATTCTAGTTTTAAGAAACTTCCAGAGAAGAAATTTTATAGTCTGTGAGGATTATTTCTGTATTTAGCAGTATTCATTGTCAGAAAACCTAATTCACAGAGTTGCAAACTTTTTATTTTTTTATGTTAGAAAAAGAGCACACGAGCAGGGGAGAGTGGCGGGGCAGGGAGGAGAGAGAGAGAGAAAGAGAGAATGTTAAGCAGGGTCTAAGGTCAGGGTGGAGCCCAACATGGGGCTTGATCCTACTACCCTGGGATCATGAATCCAGCCACAATCAAGAATCAGATGCTCAACCTCCTGAGCCACTCGGGTGCATCTAAAGTTGCCATTTTAAAGTCATTTCTTCTTTTGATGAATTCAGTGGAAATAAAGAACATTTTGTATATCCATAAGCTATTATTTCTTGAGCACTTACTTTGTGACACACACTGTGATAAAAGATTTACACACTAACTCACTTTATCTTTATACCATGATTAAAAGGTAAGTATTCTCATGGTCTCCATTTCAGAGAAGAAACTGAAACAGAGGTGAAATCTTGTTCAGGATCTCACAACTAGTAAGTGATAGAGCTGGGATGAAGTGGAGGTCCTTCCCGTTCCTTTTTTTTTTTTAATCTTTATTTATTTTTAAAAGAGAGAGAGACAGAGTGCAAGTGGGGGAGGAACAGAAAGAGAGGGAGACACAGTATCCAAAGCAGGCTCCAGGTTCTGAACTGTCAGCACAGAGTCTGACGAGGGGCTCAAACCCATGAACTGTGAGTGCATGACCTGAGCCTAAGGCGTACACTTAACCGACTGAGCCACCCAGGTGCACCCCTGTTCTTTTATTACGAGGACCTTAACTACCTCCCAAGACTGCTCTCTCAGCATTCTAGATAACTCTAATCATTTACTTGATTTTCTGAACTGTATAATCATCTCAGCTCTATTCTAAAGCCTCTCAAAGTTTTCCAAACCTACATTTCCAGGAAACACAAATTAAACTTCCTAATAAGGAACCCTCTCAATGTTTCCAAATCTATTTCACCAGGAAACACAGATTAAACTTCCTAATAGATTGTTTTGTGGATCTTAATTTCTAGATTTCCTACTTTAGAATCTTAATTCCATTAATTTCTTAGTAACAGTGTTCTGTTATCGAATCATGGCTAATAAGCCAACACAGTGTCTAGACCATTTCCAAGAACACAACTAATACTGGAATCCTTGCTCATGGATATAGCTAATATAATTGCTATTTTATATTTACAAGGTTTTTTAAGAAATAGAATTGAATATTATGTTCATATGTATAAGTGTGCTACAATCATCTTAGAGTAAGACCCAGAATAGTTTCTTCTCCCCCACATAAACTGGATTGAATAGAGTATAATTATTTGAATTTTTAAAGACATACATACATCAGAATGAATGTGAATTACAAAACAAGAAGAAAAAAAGAGGATTGACAATCCATCAACTAAATATCTCTCGCTTTAGATGACTAAATTAACACAAAATTAATTATCTTTTTAAATTACACTTCATTTTATACTTAATTGACTTTTTCATTAGACCATCTGGAACAATTTGGCTTCTGATCTAAAGCTCCTGCACCTTAGTTCATTATTGGATGTATGTTCCATCACATGCATTCTGAATACATCAATATCTCTAATTTTTACTCCCTCTCGCACATATACTTTGCTGTCAAAAATACAATAAAATATAGGTAGTAATTATGATACCCATGAATATAATAATAAATTTCTCTTACGAGGAATTTTGGCTCACCTTCAAATAATCTTTTATCAATGTGGCAATTGAAACATCAGATGTAACTTTAAAGTCAGCTTTCTACCGAATTTTTATCAATTCAAAGTTTAGCCAATGGTCTTTACTTCAAAGAAAGGCATATACTTCAGTAAAAGAAGGAGAGAGGGGCGCCTGGGTGGCTCAGTCGGTTGAGGGTCCGACTTCAGCTCAGGTCATGATCTCACAGCTTGTGAGTTCAAGCCCTGCGTCGGGTTCTATGCTGACAGCTCGGAGCCTGGAGCCTGCTTCAGATTCTGTGCCTCCCTCTCTCTCTGCCCCAACCCATTCAAATTCTTTCTCTGTCTCTCTCAAAAATAAATAAACATTAAAAAAAATTAAAAAAAAAAAAAAAGGAGAGAGACCTTTACCAGAGTGATCTTGTGATCTTCCTCATACATCCTCACTCACTAAAGCCCTCTTTAACCTCTCCCTGCACACCAGTCCAATTTCAGGGCAAGAAGGAAAGTATCAGTGTGTAAAGATTTGCTAATTATTCCAAGGGACAACAAACAAGGAAGAAAAAATTTCTAGAACAATATCACTGTAAAGATGCTGAATATCCTCCAGAACTGTCAAATTTCTTCTATAAAACAAATAAAAGCTTTATTACTCTGCCGACAGAAATTTCAGCCAGTGCTGGAATTAGTATTTATACTGATTCTTTTGTCTTTCTCTTTCAACTTTGTGTACTAAAACAAAAACATTCAAATTCCATATATATATATACATACATATATATATATATGTATGTATATATATATGTATATATATATATATATACATACACACACACATACACATATCCATATTTTGTAATCAAAAGACAGATACTGTATGTTTTCACTCATATGTGGATCCTGAGAAACTTAACAGAAGACCATGGGGGAGCGGAATGGAAAAAAAAAAAAGAGTTAGAGATGGAGGGAGCCAAATCATGAGAGACTCTTAAAAACAGAATAAACTGAGGGTTGATGGGGGTGGGAGGGAGAGGAAAGTGGGTGATGGGCACTGAGAAGGGCACCTGTTGGGATGAGTACTGGGTGTTGTATGGAAACCAATTTGACAATAAATTATATTTAATATAAAAAATTCAGTATATATATAGCATATATAGCATATATATCCATAAAATCCAACCTATGAGATATATGTATCTCATAGGTTGGATTTTGTAGATGTTTTCCCTTTGTCCCTATACAAAAATGGAAATTGTTCAAATCCAAAGTTCTAATTTAGAAAATACATTTACCATTCTTAAATGGTAGTTATAATAAGAATGGTAAGATGCTAGAAAACCACACTTAAGCAGCCTTCTGGTAAGTTGACCTTCTTATTCAAGTTTAGTCAGGGCATTAGGAAAACATAAACTACTTAGTTCCTAGTTTTCAGTCTCTGAGCTTGTTTATTCAACTCACAGAAACACAGAATCATAGAATTTTAATGTTGGAAGGGACCAGGGAAACTATCTAGTCTAACCCTCTTTATTCTACACATAAGAAAGCTGAGATTCTTCTTTTCACATGCACCCATCCAAAATTAAAAGTACAAGCCAATTCAATATTCAATTCACAGAAACTTCTATTCCATGTGTCTTATAGTAAAACTGCATTGTGCCCCCCTGGTGATTTTGCCACTACTGAACTCACACTGGCCTTTAAGAACCTCTGACTCATGCCTAGTGAGAAATGATAGTGCCAAAATCAATCAGACTCAAAACATCTTTGAAGTAAGGTCTATATCTTACCTGGTTTCATATCCCTAATGACTAACAGAGTACCTATCATACAGTAGGTGGTTTTTTTAACGTGTTGGTTGCTTGAATGAATGTATGATTGCTCTGAATATTAGTGTAGCAAAGTCACCACAAGAAGACATAAAACATGAGAATCCTTCCTGGGCTAGTTTACACTATTTAGTTGAGCTCTGGGTGTTTATCAGCACTTGGATTCATAGTGGTTTGTCATCACAGCATTTTACCTGAAGTTCTCACAAGAATAGGTACCACCCTTACAGCTTTCTATTCTTAAGGCTCTAAAAGTGTATTGGAAACAGTCCAATAGCAGCATGCCTGAAAGAAAACCTGCCATTAACTAAAGAAATGTCTAACCTGCATAACCATTTGGACACTCCTCCTTCTCTTTCCACTTTAATTTAAGCTTATTTTACCACAATCATACGGTCATTTAAACTAAATGCTGCTGTTTGGAATCCAAACAAGCATGAAAATTTGCTCTATTCCTACGTGCTCCCAGTCCTTCTTCAATTTCCTTAGTTCCAATGAAGTTTTAGAAATTCAAACATCGTACCATCTAGATGGTCCACGTAGCAGTATACGTCGTAAGTTTCATGAGGCGAACGGAATCCATAGGTCCTGACTCCTTCCTTCCCCATCATATCTCCGTAACAGCCTTCCCGGGGAGCCCGGATGGGATATCTGGGGAAATAAAAGACTAGTAAGAAGTACTTTATTCTTACTCTCAAATTAATGAATTACAGCTTGTGGCCCCCAGACCTCTCACCTGACGGTCTGATCAGACAGCCAACCTGCATCACACTGTTCAAATCCATCTTCATAGGCGGCATGGAGCTGCTCTGGGGTTGCTATGACTGCCCCAATATCCACACAAGCCTTCTGTGCAGTCTCAAAATTCAGAGTATACCTGCTTGTCGCCGCTCTGTAGTGAAACACAACCCCTGCAAAGAGAGCCACAAGCAATTACTGGCATGTTCAAATATCCCACCATAATTTGCAAAGTTTCTCACTGATGTAATACATCAAATTAATTGCTCCCATGGTAATAACACCATGGTGATACTTTATTTTCATTTTATGTGGCATTACATAAAGTTATGGTGATGTGAGGAGCTCCAGAAATCCCGTTCACCCAGGTGTCCCATTGTGCTCCATTAGAAAGTTTCTTAACCGGGAATTTTCTACTCTCATGTCAACAATCTAAGAAAAAGATTTAGGCCACTAAAATTCCAAGGGGTGGACAGCTTCTCCAATTACAGGTGGTATTCACATTATCATGGGAACACTGGACAACTAAACAGAGTAGGTCCTGCAGGAGATAAAGAGTTAAGGGGGCCATGAGGTCAACTTGCCCTATTTTACCCAGGCCCAACTGAATAGAAGCACATGGAACATTCACTAATCCCGCTTCCTCCAAACATAAAACATTGAGATATTTACTTCCAGAAACAATATACTAAGAAGAAAAAGACAATGGACTATGTATGAGTGAGAAGGCTTGATCCAATTACTAATTTGTTCCTTAATCATATACTGAGTTAATCTCCACCCCCCCACAATAAAGTGTACCTAATATTGCTTATGTTATCTGATATGAAAGTCAAATTAGGCAAAAGTTTTAAAAATGTTGTATAGGCTACTAACTCCCACCCACTGCTTATCATATTCACCATCTGACTAGCATAACTGAGGGTTTCCACTAAGACAAATAAAATGTACGATTTTTATCCCAAAGAAGGCTTAAAGTTACCCAGATTCCCCTGAGTTGAAGCCAGGCATCTTGGTACTTGCCTTCAACTCCACTTTGCTGTATGTTAGGAGTTGCATAGTCTAGTGGTTCTAGAGCTGTTCTCCAGGGCTCAAGGAATTGTCAGAGGGCTGAGGGATGAGTAACTGGGTGGGGATGAGGGTGGGGGTAGGAGTGAGGTTTTGGTCTTCTCCTCTTACTTCAACAAGAGCATCTCCATCTTTAATTGCACTAAATGTGGTGACTCGTTTCTGTAAGACTGCAAAGTGAATCAAGGTAAGGGGTCTGGGAAGTCACTAGAAAATAAAAGTTGGGGAAACTGGGTCTTATGGATGAGATTTTATTAGGGGTCAAATTGCCTAAGACCACTTTTTTTGTTATGCAGAATGAACTTTGGTTTCCAAGATATCTTCCACTGTCTTTTTATTCCTAGTAATTCCCTTGGGTTGACAACAGTCTATGTCCCACAGTCTGACTTCTAGTTATAAGACTGTCTTCCATATGCCCATCCTTCAAATGTCTCCTTCTTGCAAGACAGGTTATGTGCCAATAAACTAAATACAGGGGAACAGACTAGCCATGTCATAGATGAGCACCTCTGATAAGTGTCAACACAAAAAGACCTGCACAGGCACCGAGTAGATGCAATGACAACTAACATTCATTTTCCCATTTCTGACAGTGCAATGAAAAATTCATCAAATGCCTTTCCAAAAATTTGTACCTTTATAGAAATACTCTAAAATCGCCAGGAAGTGTGTATCATACTATCTGGTAAGTATGAGATAGTTTATAATGATCTCTAAGGCTTAAGCAAGAATTTGAATGGTTTTAAATTAGTCTTATGTCGATCAAAGCTTCCAACAGTCCTCTTGATAATTAAAAATCTTCCATGTGCACTGAAGACTGTAAGGGGGCACAAAGGGGCCTCCAAGAGCAGGGCAGGGAATATCAGTTGGTATAAGTATCTGCAGTTGTTGGGATAATTTGAAGACCTCATGGGGCTAAGGAGATTAAGTGGAGGATTTTCATTGTTTCACAGGGGCAAGGGGAAAATCCATTGCTAATTCTTTAATGGTGAAATTAATAAGAAGTTGTTAAATTCCTTTAGAGATTTTAAAAAAATATATAAATTTATACATAGTGTGCATATACCACTACTATATATTTATAATTTATTAATAATCTATTTATATAAAATATAAATATAATACACACACACAGATTAAAAAAAAAATCAGTACAGCAAAACAATCATAGGCTAACTAAAATAAATAATAAAAAGGTTAAAAGACTGAAGAGCCCAGGATATTTAGTGGATGCCTGCACAACATAAAAATAGATTGACAGGAGACAGTAACAGAATCTGAACATAAAAGAATGTATAGTAAATTAATTCTCTGCATCTGAAATTCAAAGTATTTCCTTTTGGCTACAGAAGAAAGTTTTAATAAAACCCTCTGTATATATTTCTGAAAGGTAAATATTTTATAGGAAAATGGAGGGATGGAAGAAAAATCTGTTCTATCATGTCTGGGTATTAGAATTTTGCTTAATAACTTGCCAAAATACTCTGTTTCCAAGAGCTATGGTATTATGTGTGTACCCAATTAAAGCAATTTTTCTTTGCTTTGTCTCCTAACTTAAATTCAAATGACATACAAACCACCACTGAAAGAGGGCTAAAATGAAAATGCCTCATTGCAAGCCTTAATGTATAACAGTTAGTGTATTGACCTTTAAAACAAAAAATTCACCGAGTTTTATTTTGATCCAATGCAAATGTTTCTTAGGTCCTGGCCTTTCTAAGGCACTGTGACATGTACCATGATACTTATTAAATACCCTATTTCTTCAATGTAAGTTAAGGTAGAATTTATATTTCTTAAAAAGAAACTCAAAGATTTTAATAATTATGCTAGGACAGTGAGAAAAAGGAGAAAAGTTTTGTGTGTGTGTGTGTGTGTGTGCGCGTGTGTGCGCATGTGTGTGTGCATACACACATGTCGTAAAAATTAAAATGTAGATCAGCCTTTACGGTCTTAAAAAGTAATCACAGGTAGGTCAAAGTAAGGAAATAATTAGTTCTTGAACTATTTATCATGTCTTGAGCTATTCATTAATTCCATTATACTGCACTTTCCTGAATCAGTGAAGGTGCTGTGCAAAATGTCACCTTCCTTGACCCTTAAAGAAGTAACAGTTCATTTTTGGTGAAAGGCATGAACTGTTGAAATGACTGATGTTTCTTCCACTTGTCCAAACTCCGAACACCATTTACTTCAAGTACTGCTTCACAACACTTCTGAACCAGGTATCATGTCTTACAGATTTGGAAAGCCTTACCGTCCACCGCCAATGATACTGTGTCTTGTGTGTCTTCAATCCCGTACATGACATCGCAGCGGTAGAGGCCCGCGTCACTTGCGCGCAATTTGACCATGGTGAGCGAGGCATCCCCGACGACCTCGGAATGTGTAGGCACGGACACTCTCCCCTTATAGCCCTGACCAATCTTGATATTCCCATTTTGGGCTACAAGAACAGTAGTCTCCTTCAAATCTTTTCCACTCTTGTCCAATTCAATCTTAGACCATTTGATTCTGAGAAATTCGCTAGAGGTGTTGTAACTGGGTGGTAACGTAGGCATGGTTGAAAAATGACAAGGGAGATTGACTTTTCCAGAGAGGGAGCCCTTAACAGGTGGGCTTTTTTCCACTTTGACTAGGAGAAATAGAAAATACAAAATTAACAGTCCTAAAAAACTCAACCAAGTCTATTAAATAAGTGAGTGGCTAAGAAACCCTTACAAGTGGTTTGGTTACTTTTTCAATAGGTGAGATAATTAGAATGAGTTTATATACAAAGAATAGTATACAGTTTTAACAATGTTTCACAACAAAGATATGGCTTAAAAATGCTCATCTTTATGTACTAAAAATATAGCATTCATTTTAACGTATTTGTAACTTAGAGTTCAATATGTACAAAATAAGTAATAGAATAAGGCATGTATAGCAAGGTAAGCAATTAAGAGCAAAAGGAGATTAGAATTGGTAATGTGGGTAAAAGATCGGACCAATGTTAGGAAGAGCAATTGAAAGAATTTATATCTACCTGTCAGAAGAGGAAAAACATTTAAGATAACTGCCACATTACCTTAGAGGAAATGAAAATAAAATTCAAAGAGGAAGTGAAAATTAAAAAATATATATATTTCAGTAGACTGGAGCAGGAAGAAGTCTAACACTTGAAGGACCCTCATTTGGTTCAGCGTTTGAACCAAAGGCTTTCATCATAATAACAAATCCAGCTGCAATCACTTTGCAGTGAAACATTACCTCTTAATTATATCCTGTGTGTGGGGGTGGGGGGGGGGGGGTAGGATTTGGTCTGTTCACCTAACCCCCACCTAAAGTATTAATCTGCAGAATGTCTTTCTGTTTAAGCCCTTAAAATTTTAAGGCGAAAGAATACCTTGAGTGCAATTTAACAGTATCATATGCAAAATAAATGACATTTATTCTTACAGGAATCCATAACCCTTTCCCACCACTTCCTCCCATTTTCCAGTCCTGACTAATTGGCTAGACAATGTGCTGGCAATAACGACAGATAGAAATTATGTTCATACACAAGCAATCCTACTTCATGAAAATATGATGAACAAGTTAAAAGTAGCCTCTAGCTGGAGTGAAATAATAATTCTTAACAAAATGATGTGTATGTAACACTTAGTGTGTTAGTAGTCAAGGTACTGGGAACATATATCTCAATACAGACATGTATCAGAAATGATATAGCTGTCAACATAGCACTGTGGATTCAGTTGGGGATAAGTCATTTTGAAAATTTCAGGAAGATATGGAGATACTATGCACTTTAAGAAAAAAATGCTCTTTATTGTTAAAGATTGAAATTTAACTTCTTAAAGGCTGGACTATAAAATCTCTCATATGATACAAATAAATCTAAAATAACCAATACAATATTATATTTACTGTATTTATGATAGAAATCAGTCATATATTTCTAATTTATAGTGGTCATAGCTGTCATACATTTCTTTATCATCTTACTAATCTATATATAACTTGCCCCAAAACAGGATTTAAGGCACTTAACAAAATTAAATAAAAATACACTATTAACTGCACTAAGTTAGTCTTTTAAATGTTACTAAGATCATAATCACCTTTAAATACAGTATCAAGGGAATAATTCCATTCTATTAAATTCTTGGCTTATAAAATAAATTGTCTTACTTAAAGCTCACCCTCAGAGTGAAACTAGTCCAATCTCTTACTAAGGATGCTCCACTGCGAGGAAGTGACATTTAAGATCCTAGCTGCCTGCTGACAGACCTGGGCCAGAACACAAGTCTCCCCACAACTAATCAAGGAATCTTTCAACTTTGGTACTTATGGGGTTCTTCCTCTGTCCCTAAATTAGTGTTAGTTCCTTTGCAGAGTCTACACCCACTCTATTTCCATCTCATCCTATTTCTTAAATTGTTATCTGCACGGACAGCAGTTAGCAACTTGATCTTTTAAATAAATCTATAAAGTCCGCAGGGGACTCCCTACCTGATTTATAATCCCTTGATTTGGCCCCCATTAGGAAGATGATGACAACACAAAGGTTGTTTGTTTGTTTGTTTGTTTTGCCAAGAATAGGAGTTCTGAGAAGGAAAGGGCTAAGTATTCTATGATCTAAAAATCTCCATTTACGCTATGTTCTAGGAAAGCTCATTTCCTTCCTAAAGAATTATTTAGATGATTAACATTACCACAAAGTATTGGTTTTTTAATGAAAAAAAAACAGCTTTACCATCAACCTCAATTATGATATAAATTATGAGATTCTTTATCATCTCCTTAAAAATGAGTTTAAGATAAGTGACATCCAATTCCTTAATATTTATTACTAAGCTATCATTCTTTTCACAATTTTAGATGTGTAGAGGCAGATATGAGATGGAATCCAATGTATCCAATTGGAAGGTTTCTAAAACTCCAAGTATTACTCAGTAACTGTGCTGTTATGTAAAAAGATATTGGAACAAAATGATCTCAAAAGGCAAATTACCCAAGGGTTATTTATTGTTCTAGATGTTTACAGATACAAGGAAATCAAAAGCTTTGTTCAGATATAAATATATATTCATGTAGAATCTAGTCTTAACAGCAGGATTAACAAAAAGCTGTGTGGTCAAGTCTTTTGTGTATAAAATCTTGAGTCTTAATGCACTGGGTCATAAGAACTAAGCTCACTAAATCTAAATATTTTAAGGAAGAAACTAAGTAGTTCAGAGAATAATGTTTACAGACTATACATGTTTTTTTTTAATGCTACCTGTAAGAACTTGTCTGAAACTGTGAACAATGCAAGTAGTAAAAAACGAAAATTAACACAAAGTTCACTGTTCCCACCACATGGTTTGTGGTCTATATGAGTAGCGTAAGGGAGAAATCTCTAAATAACGAATGATCAATTGCCTTTCATTCTCTGTCGGTAAATTCTGTGGAGAAGAATGACATAAATTCCATCTATACATTTTGACCACACACACACACACACACACACACACCCCTTGGCCAAATAAATGTCAGATTGAAAATATGAGAATTTATTACTCTCTAGGGTGATAAATTTCACTCTGTTGTTCATTCATTTGCTCATGACTGTGGAGAACTCATTTATTAATAGTAGAGGAATATTCAAATAACTAGGTAAGCACTAGATAATCAATAAAATAGGTATTGTTAAAGCACAGAACACTTCATGCATTAAAATAAAGCCAATAACCAGTGGACGAGGTGTTCATTAATGTTAGTTATTGACCTTTTGAGTGCCTAGGAATAAACAGAGAAAAGCTTAAGATGAAAACACTTGTGTTAACTCCTAACAAGTTATTGCTGTGTATCCTACTATAAACTGGCAAATTTGTTTTATTTGGATCTTACGTTTTCAACTTTTGTGCCTCATATGAAAAAATTAAATTCTTCTGAAATTAGTCCCAACTAATTATATCTCT
Source organism: Panthera leo (assembly GCF_018350215.1). NCBI lineage: Eukaryota > Metazoa > Chordata > Mammalia > Carnivora > Felidae > Panthera > Panthera leo. The sequence goes on along the minus strand of NC_056679.1, from coordinate 146,585,892 downwards.
TAATCATGACCACAGATTTACAAAGAACTTGATTCTTGGAATAAAGTGTAATATACTGATTCATAGCATGGATGATGGAGCCTGCCTGCCTGGGTTCAACTCCAGGTTCTGTAATTAAACTGCTATATAATCTTCTACATTAGGTAGGCCTCCAAACCTTGTGGTAGTGCAGTTTCTTCATCTGCCAAATGGGGAGAATAGAAGCATCTGCCTCATTGGAGAGTTAAGATTCAATAAATTAACTATGTAAAATACAGAAGACCTGGCATGTAGAAATTATTCAATATTGCTAGCTATTATTACTGTTATAAAATACTGTCAAGGAGCTATATCATAAGTGCTTTTGGTTTTTTTTCCCCATTGTTTATGTGAGTGCTTTCTTTGCTTTAAGCAGAAAGTCTAAACTCTGTTTTAAGTGTCCCTCAAGTCTCTCCCATTGTTTTCTCCCCTTCTGTTACTACCCATCTAAACCTACAAATAACAAATTTGTTATTCCCCTTCTGTTACTACCCATCTAAACCAACTCTCTTTCTATATTTCCTTTTTGTGTTCTCCCTTGTTACTGGGTGCTATTGTCCTTCCCTGTCTGTGACCTTCACCTGTATTTCCTGACTACACTGAAGGAAATAGCGCTTGGGCTGTTAACAGATTGGTGGAGCCTAAACTCCGACAGCCATCTTGGTCATTCATATCTCAGTTTAAATGTTACTTTCTCCAAGAGGCCATCCCACCTTCCCCCTACTCAGGCACTTCTTTATCATATTACTAAGCTTTATTTTCATCAATCTGAAAATACCTGGGTTATTAGTTTATTTGTTTGTTGCCTATATCATATAACTAGGAGATTAAGTTTAATGAAATAGAGAAAGAAGAAAAGAAGAGAATAGAAAAGGAAGGGAAAGAAGGAAAGGAAAGGAAAGGAAAGGAAAGGAAAGGAAAGGAAAGGAAAGGAAAGGAAAAGAAAAGAAAGGAAAGGAAAGGAAAAGGTAATATATGTGGAGGGTAAAATCCTGGCTGTAAGCCTGCTCTTTATCTTTTTGACTCTTCTCACACTCTAGCCTCCTGAGGGTTTGATAGTCTTTCTTTATAGGAAAGGCTTTGAGTATATTGAAGATTACAGATTTTAAAAAATACGTATATATGAGCACTTTTGCAATCTGAAAGTAATCTGGGAATTTATTGAAAACCCACTTGCTTCTTTAGCATCCTGTTCATTATTTCATTTTATTTAAAACCATTTATTAAATGAAAAATAATATTATTTCAGCTGAAAGTGTTCAGCACTATAAATCACTAAATAGATCAAAAACTAATTCTTTATTCTATTGACTCCATATGGCCATTCTGTGCTCTAGCACTTAAATTTTATTTCACTAAACGCCAAAAAAACTTAAACCACACTCACCTTTATGTAGTGCATGGGTTGCTATTAAGGTAGAGCACATCCATAAGATGCTCTTTATATTGATCAACATCTTGTCCTGGAAATGAAGAAAAACACAAAGGAAATCATAAGCATTCAGGTTTGCGGTGGGCCATAAGTCAACATGCTATTTTGTGCATTGTATATAGTAAGAGTACAAGGTACAGCTCCTCTTAGATTGTAGAAACAGGAGAGAATTCGTAATAGGAAAAGTCATCCCAACACTTTAATTATTAGTTCGACTCTCACCCAATGCAGTAGTTACCAAAATAATCCCAAAACCCAGTTTGGGAACATATAACAATATAGATGTGTGGGACAACCGCAACCCGGTGGGCTGGAGAAAGAACAATAAAGACCACAGCCGAAGTAACTAGTGGCTAGGAATGGGCACAAAGAGGGAGAGGTGACCACAATGTCTATTTAGAAACAGGAAGCTGGTCACAGATGGAGCAAAAGAAGATGGGGAACCAATAGGGAGAGATGTTGAAAGAAAAGGATTCATATCAAATGTGAGGTGGGAAAGAACATGGTGGTGGCTCATGCACATGCTATCAAAACAGGCAATAAGGACTTCAGCAGGCTTTTTAAAGCACAGACTCAATTTAGTTTCTAGGAGGCTGAACAAACAAAACAAATGTATTATAAGGAGCTGTTAATTACAAAAAGACCAGGCTTGCCATGAGTTTTAAAGCAGTTCCAACAGTTCTAAAGTCTGAAGGGTGAAAAAAAATAAAGAAAACACTCTGTTCTGAGAGTCAAGAAACCCTGCCCTGGTTTTGCCATTAATTTATTGTGAGGCTTTGGGGAAGACATTTAACAGTCTGGGTCTCAGAATGGTCCCTTCCAGCTTGAATTTCTATGGAGCTGTAATTATGAGGCGGATAAGTACCAGTGTTGGGGACCATCTGGAAAGCAAAGAGCCAATCTCAGAAGAACTGCAGATTACTTGATCCCCAGGGTTCTTCCCTCCTTAGCTGCATTTAGAACTATTCTATAACAGGCACTCTTGGTTGGGTACTCAGTAGCCATTCTTCTTTCTCCTTTCCAACAATACTCTGATTCCATTCTAGTATCTATCCTCTTTTACACAGCCATACACTTTAGAGGAGCCTGGGTCAAACCCAGCCAAAGGGAATGATGCTGATTATCCTAAGTCAGTCACACTGCTCCCATTCATTTTGCCAATGATTGGTTTTGGAATGAGTACATGATACAGTTTTTAACTAATGAGATGTGAGGGGATCTCAGCAGGATAGACGGGATGCTCCTGGGAAAGGTATATTCACCTTAAGAACAGGAAAAACAGAAAGAGGTGGTTGCTTTTCTTCAGGGAATACTGTCACAATAGGTTACTTCTTCTCAAACTGGTGTAGCCTTCTTGTGTCCATGAGTGTATAAGATAGCCTCTGGCGACAAAGCTGAGAAAGAATCAGGACAGCTAGGTCTTAAGCCCTCAAACATTAGGCCAGAGTAAGCTGTCTCTCTGAACTTCTTTTTAAACGAAATAAATTCCTTTATTACATAAACCCAATAAAATCAGGGATTTTTGATACTTGTAGCTGAAGGCATCATAACACATTTGAAATAATGTCCTAAATAACTTCCTAATATCCTCCTTAGAACATATATAAATTCAATATGAGTTAGGAAACCTAGACTGAAAAGACGTAAATGCTGTAAAATCCAAGTCCAATTTGAGTTCAAGTTTAATTTCATAATTATGACAGCTACTCCTTTTTCCTTGCTATTTGTTTCCCTTTAATTGCTTTATTTTATATATTGTGAAATAAGAATTGGAACCTCTCTATAACAAATCCTTGCTACAGATGATTAATCTTGATAATTAAGTTTATTATTTATCATATAATTAATGGAATATGTAGTAGACACTATTAAACACTAACTGTAAAATTTAGTTTCTACATTTCCATAGTTCTTATAAGCTACCATAGCAAGCAGAAAGTATTCACTTGTGTTTCAATGCTATTACAGTATTTCAGAAAAAAATAAAAATATCACTTCCACATATTCTATACTTTAAAGCTGCCAAAGTGAAATTTTAGGTTGTATTATTAAAATCTATTATGGGGCGCCTGGGTGGCTCAGTCAGTTAAGTGTCCAACTTCAGCTCAGGTCATGATCTCGCGGTCCATGAGTTCGAGCCCTGCATCGGGCTCTGTGCTGACAGCTCAGAGCCTGGAGCCTGCTTCTGATTCTGTGTCTCCCTCTCTCTCTGACCCTCCCCCATTCCTGCTCTGTCTCTCTCTGTCTCAAAAATAAATAAACGTTAAAAAAAATCTATTAAAGAAAATGAATTCCATAAGTATTAACTGAATTTAAGAAACATTTTTATAAAAATAAATAATTTCCTATCATCATGAAAGAAAAAAATTGAGAACAGTTTTTTTTTCATGATGGTAGGAAATTATTTTTCAGGAAATTATTTATTTTTTCAGGAAACTTTTATTTTATAATCATAATGTTAAAAGTCTGGTCTCCATTTTCAAACAACCCTGAATTCAAGTTCTGAATCCTCTACTAATACTCTGTGATTTGGGATAAGTGACTAACTCCCTTATTTTCAGTAACTTCTTAATTATGAAAAGTAGTACTTAACTGTTGGAGTGAACGTGAGGATTGATAAAATAATGCATATGAGATATAGGTCAGTGATACAGTGTATTCAGTACTCAATATTTCTTATTAAAATTATTAATTCAGGTTTTCTATAGATGTTCTCTTTCTGTGTTCATATCACTAATAGTAAAAAGAAAAGTATTGGAACCTGTTGGATATGAAAATTATAATCTAGGTTACCATTATAGAAGCAGTGTATAACTTTATGCTTACAATAAATTGCCATATAACTTTTTGCTATATGCTTTAACTTATTACTTGTAAACAAACATGTTTTATCTCCTCTGTAGAACAGCTGTCTCTGTAGAACAGACCTAGTATCACGTTCAACTTGCTAATTACCACAATATTCCACAGTGCCAGGTTCAGAGTAGATGCTTGAGAAAGGTTTATGGGCCAAATGCATGACCAATGCCTCTATTTACCAGTTCTGAAACACACTTTGAAGAGAAATGCCAACAATCTCTTAAGAATGTGGGCATGTAGGGTAATTAACACCTGAAATGCATTTAAACCAGTCCAGTTGAATGTGTACCATGACACAATAATATCTGATGTTTGTCAATATTTGGAGTGTCAGATCTCCTAACAAAATCAGACAAGGCGTGACCTTGACCCAGGGATGGGTCTTTTGCATCCTAATTTTCTAAGACCGATACTCCAAGTCTAACGTTTTGCGCCATCCTTCACCCTTATAAAAGTGCCCTTTTTTAAGGGAGGGAGGAAAATGGTCTTTCATCTACAGAACAAATGTACTCACTGCTTGCCTTAAAATTGCCCCAAGACAAATCTAGGGAAGGAAGCCAGTGCATTAAAAATACAAGGGAGAAATCAGTCATGTTAGAAATATATTTGTATAAATAGGTTTCAATAAATTCCCAGCATTTAAAAATTGGAGTTTTCACAATAAGTCTCAGATCTCTTTTGAAAAATCAGATCAAACAATTCTAGGTGCATATTCCTGCTGGCCAATAATCAGCACTAGGCAAGGAGCAGCCTCTCACCTTGCCTTCGTGAACTCAAGGTTATCACTGGCCCCACTTGGTTTCTCATGCATTTCTACTCCATGCCTGTTCCCTCTAAGCACCTGAGCTTGCAACACTTGATTTAAAGAATGGCCATTTATCTCCTTAGTAAATATCTCAGAGTGATTTACTGACCTTAATTGCCTTAGAACTATATTTCTGTGGCCTCTTCCTGGGACTCTATAGGCATTCATTCCATTTCTCTAATTTTCTTAAGGCTATGTCCATGTTCACGGTTGTTAAGGCACACTGTTTACCTTCTGCATTTGATGTTGCTAAATAAGAAAAACTTTTAAAACCTTTTTTTTTTTTTTTTTTTTTTTTTTTTTTTTTAGCACCTCTCCAATACCCACTTCTATTTTTTTGCTCTTTGGTGTCTGTCTTGTAAGCATAATCTGCTAGTGATAACAAGTCTATCTGCAAAGAAAGACCTGAGAGATAGGAAAGCCAGTGCCTATATTTAGCCTTCACTCCACTGTAGTCAATGAGAAGAGGAGAAAGTCACTGAACAATCAAGGCACAGCTGACTGAGGCTGTTTAATTGCCTGGGAGAACACAAGAGACAAGGTCAATAGGACTCCTACCATGAGACATGTCTTGCAGACAGGGTAAGAGCCATGCCCAGGATGGGCTGCCTTGAAGAAAGATAGCCAAGATGTTTAATATTCTCCCTTAATCTTGTGGAAGATCTGGTGAGCAAAGGGTGACTTAGGGACACAGACTTCTTGCCTTCTAGTCTTCAAATTAGTAAACCTAGACAACCAACTGTCCAGGACATCTCAACCACAAGGTGGATATAATGAGTACTACCTATCATATTGCTCCTGGGTGATTTCTCACAGGAGGAATCACTGTAATGCAGAGAAAAATCTCATGGTTAAACAAGAAATCTTATGAACTTACTTCAGAGGAGCAATGGCCCCATGTGAATTTATCATTAACTTCCAATTGGATTCCTGAAGCTGGACTTAACTAAGCTTTTTCATGTCATTGCCCCTTAGTGGTGCTCTTTTCTCTGCCTGACTCCTTCCTCATTACTCTATCTAAAACACTGCACTCTCTGTTCCCTTTCCCATGCTCTATTTTCACCAAAGCACATAGATGATGAGCCTTATGAGGAGCCTTTACAGTGTTTCCAGATTTTTGTATTAAACAATGCTGCAAAGGTTGTCCTTGTCCATTCATCTTGGGTGATATTTGTACCAATATCTATATGATAATATCTAGAATAAAAATTGCTGGGTCAAAGAGTATATGCAGTTTTAAATTTTTCTGATAGCTATTACCAAATTATTTTGTAAAGAAGATGGACCTATTCATATTGCCACAGTAGTATGTGAGAGATCCAATTTCCCTACAACCTGTCGAAAACAAATTTTTATCAAACTTTTTAAATCTTTACTGCTGTGGTTGAAAAAATAATGCAGCATATCATTTTTTAATTACTATTTCTTTAATTATGGATGAGGATGAGCAATTTCTCATATGACTAAAAACACATTTCTTCTTCTGCCAACTGCCTACATATCACATGTGACAGTTTTTAGATAGACTGTGGTCTTTCACTGATTTGTAAAAGTTCTTGTTATATCCAAAGAGTTATTAGCTCTTTGTCTATCTTATGTTGCTGATGTTTTCCAAATGTGTTATTTGTTTTTGTGTAAATAATTTGTTATTTACTCATACTTACCAGTCTGTTCTAGTATGGCTTCTGGATCTTTTCCTTTTAAAAAAAAGTATTTTTTAAGCTTTCTTTATTATTTTGAGAGACACAAACACAGTGTGAGTGGGGGGAGGGGCAGAGAGAGAGAGAGAGAGAGAGAATCTCAAGCAGGCTATGCACTGTTAGCACAGAGCCCGACGTGGGGCTTGAACTCATGAAACCATGAGATCATGACCTGAGCTGAAACTGAGAGTCGGATGCTTAACTGACTGAACCACCTAGGTGCCCCTGGATCTTTACTTTTGCTTAAAACAGGTTTCTCTATTTCTATTTTATTATTTTAAAAATCCTATAATTTCCTCATTATTTTTTATTTATTTATTTTTAACATTTATTTATTTTTTGAGAGACAGAGAGAGACAGAGGGTCGGTGGGGGAGGGGCAGAGAGAGAGGGAGTCACAGAATCCGAAGCAGACTCCACGCTCTGAGCTGTCAGCACAGAGCCTGACCTGACCCATGGGGCGGGGCAGGGGGGCGGGGTGGGCAGTTGAAACCACAAACTATGAGATCATGACCTGAGCTCAAGTCCGACACTTAACCCACTGAGCCACCCAGGCACCCCACCTCTAGTTATTTTTTAAATGTCATTCTCTACATTTCATACGTGCTCTATCTTAACTTTATTTGAGGATAAGAAATGAGGTAGAGGTTGACTCTTACTCTGAATGGACCAATCAGTTGTTTCCAAACCATTTGTTGAATAATCTTTCTTATCCACTGAATTTCCATGTCCATTTTAGTATATTTCTGGACTCTGTCTCCTGTTCAGTGAAACTAGACAATTTTTAAAGCAAAATGCTCCTATCTAACTCACTTTATGGATTTGGTAGGAAATATGTCATTTGGGTAATGGTGTTTTTATTAAGATTATAGAATATATCAGTATGAGTCCCATGGATGTAATAAATTAACACCACTTATTTGTATAGTTTTTCATTTGCCAAAGTTTCCCAGAGATAGTCACCCTTTTGATGTGTATAACTATATATCCATTTAATAGATTTTGATATCAAGCTTTGTGATTCCAAGTCAAGTGTTCATTCTACCACACCACAGGTGATAGCAACTCAGTAATTTAAAAGTAAAAAGATTACAGCTTACATATTATGTATGTGTTTATAATAAGCTATGTAATCTCATTTTTATAAACATAAACACCCCTTAAAATTCTTAGAAGAAGAAAGTAGGATATATAGAGAGAGGCAGAAATCAGGTAAATTTAAACATAGATCTGCATTTATGCCCTATTATAGATGACAGATCCATCCAGAGGAGTTTCAGGAAACATAACAGGCAAACACATTCAACAAAGATACTTTGCACTGACCAATGAAATACAACCACCCTGATACATTTGGGGGTAAGAAGCCAGCAGTCAATATAAATCAATCAATCAGTCAATCAATAAAACCAAAAAAACCTGGAGAATACATATAAATACAATATAAATGCATAAATGTATATGTGTGCGTATGTGTAGTTTACTAAACCTAGGCTGTCAGAGGAAGCTAGCAAAAATTCAGTAATTATCTCTACTTCCCTTTGTTCTGATTCCCAATCAGAGGGAGTACCAGCCTTGTGTTTTCTGGTAAAGTAGAGACCTATGCAACAATCAGCATGTTTTTCAGACTACAGCAACTCACCCCCAACAATGAGTGTTTGTGAGTCCTAACTGGTTTCTCTAGGTGGGTGGTGAAATAATCGCCTAACTATATTCACTCATTCTTCTCCTCAAAAGAACCATGTGTCTTGAGAAGTTGGCCTCAGTCACAGGGTAATATCCCATTTTAAATACAGTTTCCAGTGAGGTCTGTCCATGAATGAAGTCAACAAAAAGGTTTAAACTGCACTAGGAAAGAAGAGCTTGGTTATATGACTACTGGGAGACGGCCTTGGTGGATCTCTGTGCTCTCAAGCTCAATTAGTGACCAATTATCAACCACAAAGTACTTATAATAATGAGGTGAGGAAAGAGAGAACAAAGACTATGTTTTTTAACATTAATCATATTCAGCCTTAAGTTAGCTTTTTAGGTCCTTTCAAACAGAATTTCCAAGCATGCAGATATAGGTATCTTAGAATATCAGAGACATTCCCCTCCAGTTTGTAAGCACAGAGAATTAGAGGAAACCTACATGTGTAAACATTTAAATCTAGAGAGATTCTTTTCAAACTTCAGTTTTTTAAAGGAGGAAATACAATTTAGGAATAACTTTTAGTTTATCTACTATGAAAAACAAAACAAAATTTGAGTTCTGACATAAATCCTCAGATTGTCTTAATCTCATCCCTCTTCCCACCAACCATAAGATTAAGGACTGTGGACTTCCTGCTGGAGGAAGTCATTGCTCAATCACTTTGGAATCCATTGGAACCCTTTGCTGTATTAGTTGGGACAGGCATACACAATTGTGAAATATTCCTTTCTTTATTGAGGAATCAGCACTACAAGTCAGTCCCTGGGACCTTCTGCTTGATATGCTCTTACCTCCAAGCCACATATTCTCCAAACAGGGAACAGATTTTTATCTCAGGAAACTAGTTGTTGCTTCCACTAATGGTTTCCCATTTTTATATTAAACTCACAACATCCTATTTTAGGACTTCACATGAATATTTGCATGATAGGTTTGGCACAGCTGTCAAGCAGTGCTTAAAATAATTTAGGTCACAGCTTTTAGAAGGAGTCAAAAAGAAAGGGAACGTGAATCAATTAGATATGAAAATTTGAGATCTCAGAGAGACTTAAAGTCCCGTTCTTCCGAGGCAAAGCGAGGAAGCAGGAGAGTTTAAAATGCAGCGTGTAAGTGGCAGCGTCTAGACTGTGCCACATTCCCCCGGGGTTACTAGCTCAGTCGTTTCATAAATATGTGCTGTGTTCCCACTGTAGGCGGGACAGAGCTAAGGATCCTGATGCCCAGGGACCTGAGTTACACCCCCAGCCCCTTAATGTTTGCGCTCATTGGAACTTCATCAGTCCTGTAATTGACTAAAAATAGTCTTCAAACTGACTTGAACATATTTAAAAAGTCAATATATGGAGCACAGAATAAACTCATGTCATTTTTCTGCCAAAAAAAAAAAATCTGCTTGGAGTATATCTTTACTTTCTCCCTGTCAAAAGGCAAAAACTCCTCCTACCACTCCCAAGAAGCGAGAAAAATGTTTTTCAAACTGTTAATAAGAGCGTTTAGCACCTTCTGGACAGCAGTCGGGTAGCCTGTAGCAGCAGCCAGCAGCCTCAGCGCCGGGTGCGAGACCACGGAGCTCACACCAGTGAGCCCCGCCCCGCCCCGCCTTTCCCCGCCCCGCCCCCGCCCCCACCCCCGCCCTCCGGAAAGAGCAAGGCCCCGCCCTTATTGGCCTCTAGGCGGGGACCCGAGGCGCCCCGCCAGCCTCAGGCTGGGCGGACAGCCGGTTCCGCGCAGCAGTTGTCTCTGAGCCCAAGTCACACCCGTCTCGGGCCGAGAGCTGATGTCCCAGCCCACGTGGCGGCGGCTCGTGAACTCCGGCGCATCGAGGAGCGCCGGGCGCTGTTCCTACCTCCGCGCCTGCTGAGAGAGTGAGGGTCGGCTGACGGCCCCAGCCCCTCAAAAGGGCTAGCTTCCTTCCATCCTGGCATGCCTCTTCAGTCGCGTTTGTTGTCGCGTATGGGACTTAAAATATATCTCAAAAGGAGACTCGAAATTCAGCCTCAAACCTCGAAACGTACCCTACCGGCCTTCTCCAGGCTGTTTGCATGCTTCATCCATATCTCTGTTCCTTTCTTTCACTTCTTCCACCGTCCCCTTCTTCTTCCCATCCCTTCTCTTGTTTTTCCTCCCGGGGCACTTCTTCCCCCAAAATTCCACGTTCGATTGTGTTTTGAAATTGAGTAAATTTAAACTTTGGATTAGGGGCCTTTCCTTTACAATATCCTGAGGCAGGGCCCTAGCATTGGGTTCAAGCGGCGAAGGGCTTTGGTACCGTTTCCAAAAGTAAGGCATTCTGTACTATATTTCTGAAAGTAATACTTAAGACTGAACATCAAGCCCTCCAAAACTTGGATCCGCCCCGGGCCATGTGTCCTTCTCCACCAAGCTGCAGACTTGGCTGAGAGCAGTGAGCACATCCCCGCGGACTTGGGAGCAAGCGCGCTTCCGTACCTCACAAAGGCAAGGTCTCCATTCCTGGTCCTTCAAACCCCTAGATTTACGTCGCATATTCTTAAATTTAAAACTAACGACTAAAGGCTCTTCATCATTGAATGTATGGTTGTAAAAGTGGCTTCCTTAGTTTTTTTGGTGGGGGGCATCGGGTTCCTCCACCTGTGCTGAACTTGTCCATCAGGGGGCGCCCACATCCGCCACAAAACACCCTATTCCTAGACATCTGGGTTCTGCAAGCCCTTAGCACGCCAACTGGGGGCAGATCCGAGGGAGCTCCCAGCCTCTCTCGCTCCTCCCTCCTTGCCTGCTTCTGCCGATCCGGGAGGCAGGGATTTCACACTAGCCATTCATTTGTCAGCCGTGGGGGAGGGGACGTAGGAGCGCAAGAGACTGAGCAAAGGCTGGGAGAAGGGAAGGGAGGCAGAGAAGATGGAGCCAGAAGACGGAGAGACAAAGATGAGAAACGGGACATAGATAGCAAGACTGTCTTTCAGTCTGTGGGTGTGCGCACGGTGGGACAGCTCTCCCTAGGTTGCGTAGATTTCTCCTCCCTCCCGCTGTATCTTCCGGGGACAAGCAGGACTTGCTGGGGCGCAGCTGGATCGGAGAGCAAATAGTTTAAGCTATGACACTATTTTTCTACCTCGTTCTCCGCTGCTTAACACAGTGGCCGCTCCACGCCCAGTGACACAGACAGCGAGCCGGGACAACCCTGATGCCCCCATATCCGCGCGCACTAGGGATGTCGTCCGGAGGCGCCCACACCTCTGCAGGGTGGTGGGACGCTCCAGCCTAGGGCGTCCCCTGGGGCTCCCGGCACACGCTCTCCCTGGCCGCTCGGCTAGCCTGTAAAGTTGCTCAACTAGGGCCAAGAACTGGGAGGGGGTGGGGAGATGGAAGGAAAAGGAGAACTGCTGTTTTCCCGGCGAGAGGGCTGGTCCTAGAGGCCCGAGATTCGGGTCCCCGCGCCACCTTTGTCTGGAGAGCGCTCTGAGCACGGGGTTTGTTCGTTGAGACCACAGTGGAAGGCTCCACTTCGCTCTTCTGGGTGAGATAAAATTCTTGCACATCTCTGATGATTCAAGTCAAGCTTTTCCCGCCCAGGAGCTTCCCAGACCTCCGCGGCACTCCAACAACCCCACCCCCATACCCTGCTCCCTCCCGGCCGTCCTCCGCGCTCCGCGCGCAGGACAAAAGAACCCTGGGGCACCGAGGAGGGCCTTGACAGCCCCCAAGTCCCCAAAGAGACGCAGCCGGGGGACCCTGCCCATCTCCCGGCCGGACCTCTTCCCAGACTGCCTGCGGGCAGAGGGGGTCACGTCCGCCCAGGTCCCGGGCTGCTGGGGCGCAGGACCGTCCTGTCAGGAGCTGCCCTGGAACAGCATTCCAGGAACACCAGGTACTGACCACACACCAGGGGCCCGGGAACCAGGTGGCCCGCACCAAGGCGGCTTCGGGGACTTGCAAGTGGGGAAGTCTCGGGAGTCCCCATTCAAACTTTTGCCTCGAGCAGGTTAACAAAAAACAACAAAAAAACAAACAAAAAAAAAAAACGAAGAAGAAAAAGAAGAAGAAGAAAGAAAAGAAAAAGAAAGAAAGAAAAAAGAAAAAGAAAAGAAAAAAAAAGCTCAAGGTGCCATTGGTCCCTCCTGCTCTCCAGCTCAAGACCCCACGACTTTTCTAAGGGTTCGCTACAATTCTCTTCCCTCCCTTCCCCCAATTCCGTTAGTCCTTCTACCCCCACCCGATTCCGGACTTCTTTTGTCTGCATCTTTTCAGCACCACGGTCCCTCGGTATTCCTCTCTCCAAACGTCCTTCTGAAAGTTACCTGCATTTTTAAAGTGCATATATTTTCTTAACTTCGCCTTACAGCCAGTTCTCTTTGCTTTAATTAAAGTGTTCTACCAATTACAATGTACTTCGTTTTTCTAAGCTCGCTCGTCTTTTTTTCCTTTTTTTTTTTTTTTTTTTTTTTTTTTTTTTTTTTTTTTTTTTTAAGGGGAACAAAAGAAACGTGATTACCTTGAAAGGCGGCTTATTGCAGTTTGGGGGAAAAAATCACCGCAGCGCTGAGCGAGTGGGCTCGGTGTTGCCGGGGCGGGTCACATAGGAAGCGCGGTGGCCTGGGGAAGCGTGAGGAGGGTGCGGGACGGTGCTGAAGGATGCAGGAGGATGCGGGGCTGGCCGCAGATCCCGGTCCCAGCGCCTGTCCACAGCACCTAATGTTCGCGGCTGTTGCTCCCGCCCGCCTGGAGTTCTTCCCCAGAAAGGCTCGGGGCAGCTCGCCTGCAAGTTCAAATGCGGGTTGTGACACCCATCATCATTATATCACTGTACCGTCAGCACCGAGGAGGAGACTCAGCGAGGAGGAGGAGGAGGAAGAGGAGGAGGGTTCATTCACGGGCTCCTGAAGCGCTCCGCAGCTTCAGCCACTCCTAAGAGCCCAGGCTTGGAAAGCAGGCAGAGGGGCGGAAAGGCAGCTCCCCGCGCCTGCGGTAGGGACCGCCTGCCTCCCTCCCCAGGCACTCCCACCTCTCGGCGTTTCTTCCTGACAAGAAGTACCAATCGGCTTGGGGACAGCAACGCTCCCCATTCAGCGACTCACTAAGTAACATCGAGCTGTGTGCACAGAAACCACTGCCCTCCCACCCCTCCCCACCCCCACTTCTCCGCCCCCTGCGCTGCCAGTTCTGGGTTAGGGGGAAGGAGCCCCCAGGCTCTTGTGGGGCAGGCCAGCACTAGACAATTCAGCACCCTCAGTTCTTCTTGGGAGCTAATGAAACTCTGTAAAAATCAGCAAAGAACTCGGTTACAGCGTGTTTACGCGGCCACAGAGCCTGCCTGTCCCATCTGAGGGAAGTGTCATTCTTGCGCCTTCTGCCAACCTGAAAGAGACATTGAGAAAATGAGATCCTTCTAAGACCTAGAGGAAAAGTGTAAGAACTGCCTTTCCCGGGAACTGCCCAAAGGGGAGCCCAACGTCACTGCACAATTTACAAAGACCCTGGTAATAAAGGGCTGGACAGGAAATTCCCCAAAGCAAATCCCTTGTTGGATTTAAACTCTTACTCTGCCACAAATGTACATAAGTCTCGATTCTGCTTTCTTCCTTCTTCCTTTCTCTCAATTTTTCAAAGTGTCCCTCATGGTAGAATATTTAATGATTTTTCTGAGTAACAGACTGCTTGGATGTACCAATCCCCTTCCTTGTGGTCAGGAAATGGGACCCTAATCTTTCATGAGTTTATGTGATTTTTGTTTTCAGCCAGGCCCACCAACTATGTAAACAACATCAACACAAGGAAGAGTCCTCTGCATTGTGTTACAAAAGATTTCCTATAGGACCTTAGAGAGCCAAGGGTCAACCAGTTGCACAAAGGATTTCTGCCCCTTAGAAAAGAGGGACTTTGTATTTTTCCTTTTCTTTGAAGTCAAGTATGAGTTTATACAATGGGAAGAAAATAAGTCCAAGGTGCCTATCAGTTTAACACTGGGGACACTGGAATGGATAGCAAACGTTTCTTTCTACACAAACATGGAAGCATCCTCATTTTTCTCACTGATGTCTCTACTTAGAAAATTATATCAAACACAACAGTGAGGATTAAAGAAAAAAGTTGAGTTTCCCCCTGAATTTCTTTGAGTAGGTGGGCCTTACACTCACACTTTAAAACTTGTAGAAGCCTAGACTTCTGTACATGCACATCTACCATATTTCTTTCCAAAGTTTCTTTTGCAAACTGTATGCATTCTGCATGATGCTACATTTTAAGTGATAAACAAGTTGAAGTTTTGTTAGAATTTCAGTTCTCAAAATGTGTGTTATCCATTTCTTCTCAGTTATATATTTATCAGCTCACGACAGTAAATAATGTAACTATTAATTATAGGATTTAGGAATCAATTTTTTGTTTGTTTGATAATGACAATGATTTATTTTTCTTAGTATAGTTATCATACTACTATTCTTAACATTGAAGTTCTATTTCATTAAATATTTAGAATAACAGAGTCACAGAACAGAATCAGATTTCAACCTTTAGATTCAACAGATAAGCAAACTAAACCTCAGAAAGTGACTTTTCCTAAAATCACCCAATTAAAAGCAGAGCTGTTACCAGAACACAATTCCTCACACTGGGTACAGTGGTCTTTTCAGAGCTCCTCAGAACAACTTTATAATCAAGATCACTTCATTCAAAAAGGGTGAAAAATGAAATTAAAGAATCTTTATTGGAATTTATACTGCAGGCATTAGGATAGACCTTTCTCTGAAACATTTCGAAGTATATACTATTGTTCTCATTCTTAAATTTGAGTAAATCTAGTTGAGTTCCGAAGAGTTTATATGTCTTGCCCAAGGGTACTTTCTAAGTGGTAGATCCGCCCATCTGAAAAGCTTATTATCTCTCTATTACCCTGCTCTCCCTTCATCATACAGCTAAGTAAAACATACCTACAAAGGAAACCTCATGGCAGATTAATATCCATTTTCAAGGAAATGTTAATACATTAACAGTCACTATAAGTAGTGCCATCTTTACATGATAAAACATGAAGAAAAATTAAGGGTCAGAGACTACTTTACATCCTGAGATATTTTCCTTTATCTTGCCAAATGTATTCCTCTAGCCTTCTAACATTTATAGTTCCTTATAATGTCCATGGACATTACAACTCTTGGCTGAGGAGCAGTATTACTGGGCAAAGGTACTTTCTCAAGAAGACTTTACCCGTCAGAAGACGGACAATGTTGAAAAGCTTTATACCGCATGTTTTCCCTTTAGTTTGGCTTGTAACGTTATTTAGAAAATTAAACACTTCTTCACGCTGTCAAATAACTAAAATGAAGTGACACCCCTGAATATCAGCTTGATTTCTCCAAGGCAGATTTTCCCCTTCAGGTACCTATAATGGAGAGGGAGTAAAAAGGAAAACATACAAGGTAGGTTCAGAATAGAGTCTACAGCTGTATTATTTATATTTAACTGTCCCTGAGGTCTTCTCTCTCTCTCTCTCTCTCTCTCTCTCTCTCTCTCTCTCTCTCTTTTCCCCATCTCCCTCCTTCTTTCCCCCCTCTCTCCCTGTCTCTCTCTCTCTCTCTTCATGAAGACAAAGAGAATGACAGACCAGTTATTTCTGATTCTCCCATGTCTGAAAAAATATCACAAGGTTTTGAATGGGAAAGTGTGTCTTTGTAACTTTTATTTGTCCACTACACTAATTTGTAATGTAAAACTAATTTGTTCATTACACTCAAGTCTGAATCAAACAGCAGTTAAAATCTCATTCTGTGTATCCCCCTTTAAATCATGGCCTTATACTGGGGATGCTCTGTATGTAAATTCCATACTCTCAGGTAGTATAGATAAAGCAAGATCATCATTGCTAGCGCTGGTGTCTACAAGAAACCAGAAGCCAGAGTCTATGTGCCTTGCTTCGTTGCCTTGATCTTGTCTTCAGGAACTTGGCAGAGGTCAGAGGCATCCAGCCAATGACTTGAACAAGAAAGGTGTAGCTGGCAGGTAGGTCTCCAGGGAATTTCATTATCTCCATCTAAACCTCCCTCTGAGCTTTAGGATCACATTTCAGACTTCTCCTTTTTTATTGATCAGGTGAAGTGTTCTTAGACATGGTATCATCTTTTGCTTCATTGGGGATGACAAGGTTCCAGTCCCACTTACGTTCAGAAGACAGGTTCACATTTCAAGTCCCTGGTCTGGCTGATCCTGGACACAATGGAGCAAATATCCTCTCTGGAGGGTGAAAAACTGTGACATTAAAAAAATTTACCTTTAGTGAATTTCACAGTGCCTAGAAAAAGGAAGCCAACCCCTAAAATTGCTTCATTATTTTGTTTTATTTCATTTTTTTTTTTTTTATAATTTAGGGACAGATATTTTACCAGCAGTTTAACACTTTAAATGCTTTTTGCTTTTTTAGGAAATGCAGAAATAATATGAGGTCTTTGCTGCCTTCTTTAAAAAATAAAAGAAACTCTACAAAAGGCAAAGTGATGGTGACGATCTCATTACTCTTTAGCCTGAAGTATATAAATTACTCAGAGAAATTAAACATAGACAAATATCTTTAGAAAGCCATGAAAAATTTGATTTTTCCCAGGGTGAGACTTGGCTCCCCAGTCCCCAAATCAAAATGTTACAGTAAAACGTTGCTTCCAATAAAAGGTTTTTGTTTTTTTTTTTCTTTGCTGTAAATGTCCTGTTCATGGTTGGGCAGATTATTCCAGAACTTAACTGGAAGACCATCTACATCACGACGCAACTATGCAAGCCAAAGCCAAGTCCCAACATGGAGTGATGGGAAAGGCTGGGCTTTCGAGAGGAGATGACTTCATTAGGGAGAAGAGAGGCTCTCTGAGTCGGTCCACAAGGCAGCCAAATGGCTCAGCACATCTGCACTCACCCCCGGGAGGCTCTGGAGCAGAGTACCAAAAATGTCATCATTTTTATAAAAAAAAAGATTAAGGCATAGATGAAGCAGTCCAGCTAAACTGAATCAGAGATAGTATCACCCTTACTCTCCTCCTTAGTCACTTTCTCAAAGTCTTTTCTTTCCTTTCCACAACCTGAGAAATATAGGTCATTTTTTATAAAGCATTTTGTCTCACTGAACCAAGATGAGTTGAAGAATTTGATTTCTGAACACAAGGAAGTGGTAGAAATTTTACAGTCTATGTGGCAGGGCAGAGAACAACGCGGAGGTTTTCTTAAGAGGCAAAACTTTTGCAGGTGCTATTGATTTTCAGTGAATACCAGATTCCATTTATTTAATTAGAGTACAATGGGACCCAGAGACAAGAAGTTTAATGAAAGCACGATGGATGGAGCCAAAAGCCACCACAGCAGCATTACTGTCTCTGGTGAGCAAAGGTGGAAAGTGTGACCAGAGACAAAGGAAGTTCTAAGTAGTGAGAAGAATGTTTGGAGAACTCCAGTATAGGTATCAGAACAAGACACAGAAGTAACAAGCAGACATTCCATTTTAGTTTTTCCAGTAAAAAGTATTGCAGGACTAGTTGAATTCCAGAGGCTTTATGCTTTTGTCAAAAAATATGAATGATCCCATTTTAACCCTGAAATTCAAAGGACATCAAATATTTGCTATAACGCATCAAGAAAAAATTTGAGAAGAATACCTATAAGACTCAGCAAATACTTATCACAAACAGACTGCTCTCAATTTCATTTCTATTTTCTTTGTTCAGTTCAACAAGCATTTACCAAACACTGTTAATGTGTACTGTTTTAGACCTTAGGCATTCAGGCATTACTCAAAAGGTAAGAATTGCTTCTCAGCCTAAAAAAGTTTGTAATCTCTACAGAAAAAAATAATTTCTTAGAGTAGCCTAGGTTATTTATCTATGTAATGACTAATGAAGTTAAAGGGGAAAAAAAACCAACCATTTTTGTGTGTGTGTGCCCATTGGCTGGTCTAATCAGCCATCTTTTAAAAACATGTCACTGACTACAAATGAATCAGGGGAGAATGATAGCTCAACAAATCTCCTTTACTGGAAAATCACTTGCATGCACAATTCTATTGACATTAAATCCCAGGCATTAATCTTGTTGTATGCAGAGAAATTTGTGTTTCTTATTTTTCCATAATAAAAATAGTTCATTAGATGTCATGTACTTAGGGTGCATTTTAAGGGTTTTTTTTTTAATGTTTATTTATTTTTGAGAGAGAGAGAGAGACAGAGTGACAGCAGGGGAGAGGCAGAGAGAGAAAGAGAGAGAGAGGGAGACACAAAATTCAAAGCAGGCTTCAGGCTCTGAACTGTCAGCACAGAGCTCAACATGGGGCTTGAACCCATGAACTGTGAGATCATGACCTGAGCTGAAGTCAGACGCATAACTGACCGAGCCACCTAGGCTCCCCAAAGTTTCTAAAGGTCTTCTAGAGTGAATAATTCAAGCCAAAGTTGAATGGTGGAAGGAAAGCATTAAATATCATCCTAACAAGAAAAGGAAGTTCAGAGAAATTGATCACTCCAAGAATACAAGGGTCTCTGGCTATTGGATATGAGTATCTAATGTAGGCATTAGAAAACAAGAGAAAAGAACAAGGCAATAAAAATTCTTCTTAGTCATCACAAACCTGAAATAATTTGATTTTAAATATTGCATCGAATTTACAGGCATCCTCAAAAATCCAGTTCAGGGGTGCCTAGGTGACTCAGTCATTTGAGAGTCCAACTTCAGCTCAGGTCGTGATCTCACAGTTTGTGGGTTTGAGCCCCATGTCAGGCTCCATGCTGACAGATCAGACCCTAGAGCCTGCTTTGGATTCTATGTCTCCCTCTCTCTGGCTCTTCCCTGCTTGCACTCTGTCTCTCTCTCTCTCTCTCAAAAATAAATAAACATTAAAAAAAAAATGGAGTTGAGTATGTGTAATAGCCCTTCACATCCCCCATTTCTGCAACTCTTTTGGGAATGTTTGTCTCTTTTTCTCTCTGGAAGTAGCTACCTGTGACTGCCTCCTTTCCCCATATCATCTCACACAATATCTATCTCTCTTCTCTCCTGTTAACATATAGCATCATGTATGTTCAAGGTGTATAATGTGAGGACTTGATACATGTATATACTGTGAAATATTTACCCCAATTAAGTTGTTTAACACATCTTTTATCTCCATAATTACCATTTTGTTGTTGTTGTTATGCTGAAAACATTAAAGTTCTACTCTCACAGTGACTTTTAAATATGTAATACAGTACTGTTAACTACAGTCACTATGTTGTACATCAGATCCCCAGAACTTATTCATCTTATAACTGAAAGTTTTTATGCTTTGACCAACATCTCCCCATTTCCTCCAACCCTTAGGCCCCGGGTGACCACCATTCTACTCTCAATATGCTAAAAAGGCCCGCCATGTATGACAGGCCCACAGCTAACATCATACTTAATGGTGAAAGGTTGAAAGCTTTTTCTCTAAGGTCATGAAAAAGACAAAGGTGTCCATTCTCACCACTCTTGTTTAGCCCAGTACTGGATGTCTTAGCTAGAGCAATTAGTCAAGAAAAAGAAATAAAAGGCATCTAAATCAGAAAGGAAGAAGTAAAATTGTCCCTGTTGATGAAACAATCTTGCATACAGAAAATCCTAAAAACATCACCAAGAAACTCTCAGATGTAATAAACCAATTCAGTCAAGTTTCAGTAAAAGTCAACATAAAAAATCAGTTGCATTTCTATATAGTAACAACTACCTGAAAAAAAAATAAAGAAAACAGTCCCATGTGCAGTGGCATCAAAAACAATACCATACTTAAGTATAAATTTAACCAAAGACGTGAAAGATCTATGCACTGAAGACTATAAGACCTTGAGGAAAAAAACTGAAGACCCAAATAAATGGAAAGATATCTTGGAAAAGTTAAAATTGTGAAAATGTCCATACTATCCAAAGCTATCTATAGATTCTATGCAATCCCTATCAAAATTCCAATGTAATTTGACACAGAAATTTAAAAGGAAAAACGAAAAAAACACAGTATCTGTCTTAGTTTGGGTTGCCACAGAGGCAAGACTCCTCATTTAGGAGTCAAGACCAAGAAACACCTACAGAGAAGATGCAATGAGACAGGGAAGGAAAAGAGGCTAGTGGAGGCATTTCAAGCAGGTTGTCACTACAGGGAATTGGAGCTGATTCTCACTGAAGAATGATGAGAAACAGTAGAGAACATGCACGGCCCCCCTTCTGGGAGATTTATAACCAACTTGCTATTGGCTGAAGGCTTTTCCAAAAAGTGTTAATCCTCTGCCACTTCTGTGTGAGTGCAGGCAGACTGGGCTCTGGTGGCCAGAGAAGGCTCTTTTTGTTTTGTTTTGTTTTGTTTTGTTTTAAACATTATTTATTTATACTGAGAGAGAGAGAGAGAGAGCGCACGCGAATGTGGGTGGGGGAGGGGCAGAGAGAGAGGGAGAGAGAGAGAGAATCCCAAGCAGGCTCTCTGCTGCCATGAACCATGAGATCATGACCTGAGTCAAAACCAAAAGAATCAGATGCTTAACTGACTGAACCACTCAGGCACCCCCAGAGAAGTCTCTTAAAGCTAAAAGATCTAGGGACTGTGATGAGAAATTGGGCCAGTTGGCACGGAAATGATAAAGGTGAGGGATACAGTAGGGGTACCGATCACATTTGCTATAATTCTCAATATTCTAATCACCACTTGGCTGGCTAGAGTCCCAGAACTAGCCACACTGGTTTCCTACCTTGGTGGGGGCAAGAGGAGGCTGTAAGTTTTCGGAGACCAGGGAGGCATGTGAATACATCCATGGCTCCTTCCTTTTAGCCGTCTTCCTCCCATGCCAAGATCACATTATGGCTACTTTCTTATATCCAATGCTGCCTCATTTGCAGGATCCCTAGTCTGAATCTTAGTGCCTCTTCTCCCTCTCACAGATCTAGTGTGTAAATTCACCTAATGCAAAGTCTTCTTCTTTAGACATGTAGTCACTGGTGGAAGCCCTGTTGAGAGTAGGGTCTTTATATGTCAGGTTCACATTATATACAGTTCCTTACCACCACGCCCGGCCCATAGTAGGTGCTCCATATATATGTGTAAAATAGATGTGGAATGAATACATCTGTTGAGAATGTTCTATGTCCTAAGAACTATCATTAGAGAATAGAAATGAAAATAGGAATAAAACATACTCTCTGCCTCAAATAACACTGAAAAGTCAAATGCTTTACCAAGGCCATGAGGACACCACAAACGAATGAAGTTGAACACAGAAGTGAACAATAGTGAATGGTGAGAAATGTAGAAGGAAGAGAGCCTATTCCTACTTAGTTGAAGTCAAAAGGAATGTAGGACTGTTGATTCAGTGCTTCCAGATCTTTACACACTAGAAAGGCCCAAAGAAATTGGTCTTTGGACAGATCCCACCTGAAGGATCCTAACATTGTGACCACAAGTTTATTTTATTTTTTTTTTAATGTTTATTTTTTAGAGAGAAGGTAGGGGGTTGGGGAGGGGCAGAAAGAACGGGAGGCACAGAATCTGAAGCAGGCTCCAGGCTCTGAGCTGTCAGCACAGAGCCCGATGCGGGGCTCGAAGTCACAAACCACAAGATCATGACCTGAGCTGAACTCAGACCCTTAACCAACTGAGCCACCCAAGCGCCCCAATAAGTTTAAATGATCAAAGGGAAGGCTGATGGGAGGCTGGCAGACGGTAGTACTCATTTTATTCCCTTTATCTACTCTCTCCTTTTCTTTCTTTGCTCACCCCCTCCCCTAGAGTAAACACCCTTATGAATCCCCAAGAGGCCAGTGTGGTCTACAGAGGCTAAGAAAGGGAAGAAGCGATGGCAGAGAGATTCCAAGGAAGGAAGGGGATCAATATACAATGATTTCTGAAGGCCGAAACCAAAACGTGGCAGGTAGAAAAGATGCCCCCTCTGCACCCAGCTCCCTCTCTTTCTGCCATCTGGCCTCACTATGTGTGACCAACACCCATGACTTCACGTGAGCTCCCATTCTAGGGGCCAAGAAAGTTCCTTTTCCCCTTGTAGTTGAGGGATACAATTATCCAGCAACCCAAATGGTAATAAAGCATTTTCCCAAGGGGGTCTTAAACGAGAATACCGTTAATTCTGTATTCTTCAGTGTAAATTCTTGACTTTGTATCTTTGAGGCAATGTATTCTGAGGTCTAAAGGCACAATTTTACACGATTCATAAAGAGAGGCATGTAGCACATGAGGCTGTCAATAAAATAGGAAAGAATACCTACTCTGATAAAGACAATTGCATTTTGGAGGGGGAAGACATGGGGAAGCAGATTTCAAGAGAGTGCTCACACGTGAGGACTAAGCTGGAAACTGGATTATAATTGGGAATTGTGTCCTAAAATAGCCAGATATGCCTAATAGAGATGGTAGATACAGATGGCAAACAAAAGAACCTGAGAGGGGAGGGTGTTAATCTGGAAACGGATGAATGAGTGATGTTTAGAAAACAGTGGGAGCGGGAACAGTAAAAAGCAAAGGTGAATGAAGAATTAGGTTGCTTGAAACCAGGTTGTTTGGCAGATTCCAGGTCAAAAAAGAAAAACCTGAATGCTACTGTTTTTGTTTCCATTCACTGCTCAGACTGCTATGTCAAATGTCTCCTTCCCATTGGGAGTAAGGTTCCATAACTATCTGTACACTTTTCATTAATGTACGCCTATTTTTACGTAGTTCAAAATGCTAATCCCATATACTAATTAAGGCTTTCCTTCCACCAAAGCTTCTATGCCTGTGGCTCAAGAGACATGAATTGGGGAGGGCGGATGTCCGTGTTTTTACTCTTCCTGCTCCTGCCTGACAGGGGTATGGGGCAGGGCTGGGCAGGCTGCTCTGGGATCTCCGTACTTGCTCTCTCCTAGGCTTTAGCATTTCTGCCATGAAGAGACAGAAGTGAGGGTGAAGGAAAGGGACAAGTCCCTCTTAGTTACCGGCTGCTATAATAATCCTCTTTGGGATCATTAAAGCTTCCCTGGATAACAGTGACTGACAGCTGATGCTCTTGGTGTGTCAGGTGCCCCAGTGCTGGCCACCTAGGGGACACGAGTGCACTTTCCCGGAGTCTTTAAAGGACATCCTCCCTGGGCAATTCCCTGCCCTAGGGGGGTGCACGCAACTGTGCTTCTTCTTTCACTCACCTCAACTCAATCTCCGTTGATAAGCCCCATATCACCTGCTGCTGTCGTCCCCTAGTCTGACAGGACACTCTTGGGGACACCAGCAAAGCAGCTTGACTGCAACTACTTCCTGCTCTATCATTTAGTTTATAAAAAACAAAAACAAACAAAAAAATCCCCAAATCCTAGTCTTTGCCAGACCAAACAGTGGGAAGGCAGGCTACCCATGCCCTATCTCCTTCCAATTACTTCTCACCAAATACTTTTGCTCCTGTAGAGTAGGCACAAGGCTGATCAACAAATTCCTTTTCTGAATGGATATATTAAGCTCCACTTCTTACAAACATCCTCAATTTCTGTGACTTCTTGTCTTAGAGTCTCCCCTTCACCTCTCCCTTGAGGAGAAGAAAAGAAACAGTGCTATCTACAAAAAAATAGTGGCATATAGTTTGATGGAAGGCAGTGTGAGAGATGCTAGTGAGGAGAAAAATGGGCTATCAGGTTGTCTAAAAATGCAGCAAGATGTATCTTACTGGAGAAAATGGGTTTGTCCAGCAAGAAAGAAATTACAAAAGGCTTTCCCTCCAGTCTCCTCTGCCATTGCCCCTTGGCTTTCTATCTGCGCCCTTATGTAACTATATGTGTGCATGTCTTCATACCCTAGACTTTTATGTCTCATTTGAATAAAAAGCTTCTAGGCATTCCAGTGATAAGGCAATTCCATACCAAATTCCAGGATTTCTTCTGATTCATAGCATTTTGGCAACTGCATTATGGAAGAGGAGATCTGGCTATCATTCAGCAATAAGGGGAAAGAAACACTGCCAAGCCTCTGGAAGTCCTAAATTCAAAAGGCCAGGTGTTTGATATAGGGATGCAATGGGAAGGAAGTAGTAATGTGAGTACAGACTCCAGCAAGGTAAATAGGTTCCCAACATGTCTGGAAGTTCCTGATCTGGTTTCAGATGGAGGAATTTAATAAGCTTTAAGGTCTTAAAACCTGAGTGACAAACAGAATACCAAAGGTGGCACAGTGGAAAGCCTTTTAGAACTGAAGTCATAGGATGGGGGCATAAATCTCAGGTCTGCTACTTACTAGTTTTGTGAATTGGAGCAAGCCAACTGACTTGCCGGAGTTTCCCCACTGGCAAAAGAGTGGTAACAATACCTATACAACAGAGTTAACAGCAAGATTTGACGAGGTAACAAAATAAAGCACCTAGGAAAGTGGCCAGGGCCACCATGTACGGCTCTGGAGTCTTTGCACTATACAAGTGTCCAGCCAAGCAAATGAGCAGGGGTTGAAAGAGCATCCAAGCTCTGCTAGTTAAGCCATTGACCCAGCACAGGTCTATAATAGACAGGAGCAAGGGGCAAATTGTCCTCCACCTCTGACACAACCTACCAAGACTTGTATCAAGGGACTCTATCTTCCCACAGCTGGCACCTCTTTCTAATTTTCACAATGCCTGCAATGCTTGGATAGCCACTAGATGAATAAATAAATGGAAGGCAGTGTCTTGTTACTGGGTCATGGCTTAGGCTAATCTTTCTACAGAGGATAGCTCTCAATAAATCCACAAGAGCAGGCTCCAAATGAATGAACTGGTCCAAGTCAAGGACCATCTGCAACTAGATCAGCATTTTTCAATGTATACCTTGTGCTACTGTAGAAAAGAGTTTGTATTTTATAGCTGTGACTCCAAAGTCACAAGCAATAGAGGGAAGAATTTAAAAATGGGACTTCATCACAACTAAAAACATTCATGGTGCCAAAGGACACCATCAAGAAGGTGAAAAGACTACCCAGAAAATATAGGACACAATTTTTTCAAATCATATATCTGAGAAGAAACTTTGATCTAGAAGAGATAAAGAACTATTCCAACTCAATAACAAAAAGACAACCTAATTTTTAAAAATGAACAAAGTGTATAAATGTGCATTTCTCCAAAGAAGACATACAAATAAGCAGTAAACACATGAAAGGTGCTCAATGTCATTAGCCATCTGGAAAATACAATTCAAAACCACGATGAGATAGATACCACTTCACACCCACTAAGATGGCTAGAATCAAATTTTTTTTTAATGTTTATTTATTTTTGAGAGAGGGATTGACAGAGTATGAACGGGGGAGGGTCAGAGAGAGAGGGAGACACAGAATCTGAAACAGGCTCCAGGCTCTGAGCTGTCAGCACAGAGCCCGACGTGGGGCTCGAACTCACAAACCACAAGATCATGACTTGAGCCGAAGTCGGATGCTTAACCGACTGAGCCACCCAGGCGCCCCAAGATGGCTAGAATCAAAATGTCAGATAACAACAAATGTTGGTGAGAATATGCAGAGTTTAGAAAACTATACACTGTTGGTGGGAATGTAAGATGGTGCAGCCACTTTGGAAAATGGTCTGGTAGTTTCTCAAAGTTACCCATGTGCCCTAGCAATTCCACTCTTAGATATATATCTGAGAGAAATGAAAACATATGTCAACATAAAAACGTGCACACAGATGTTCCTAGTAGCAATGTTCCAAAAATGGGAACAACTTTTATGTCTATCAGCTGATGAAAGAATAAACAAATAATGGTATATCCATGCAAGGGAATATTATTCAGCAATAAAAAGGAGTGAAGTACCGAGACATGCTACAACATTGATGAACCTGACACAAAAGACCACATAAGAGAAAAAAGCCTGACACAAAAGACCACATATTGTATGATTCCACTTATATGAAATGTCCAGAAAAGCCAAATCTATAGAAACAGAAGGTAGATTAATAGGGCTGCCTAGAGCTATGGGGTATGGCCTAGGAGTAAGGGGATATGGGGTTGACTGCTAATGGGTGTGGTATTTCTTTTTGTGGTAATAAAAATGGTCTGGATTATGTTAGTGTTGGTGGATGCATAACTCTGTGAATATAATAAAAAGCATGTAATATAAATGGGTGAATTGTATGGTATGCGAATTATTATCTCAAAGGTGTTACCAAAGAAATGTAAATGTATATTTAAAAAAACTTACTGGTGATGCTTGTAAAAATGCAGATGACTGAGCCCTTCCTCACACTTACTAAATTAGAATTTTCTGTGACTGAAACCCAGGAATGTATAATATAAAAAAGTCCACTAGTCATTCTCATAGGCAGTAAGTTTGTTGGCCACATGACCAGTTATGTCATATGAATTAATTGTATTATATTTTTTGTTACAGTTTTTACTGGGAGATTTTTCCTTGTAATAAGTGTGGCATTTCAAGTTCAACAGCTGAGAAATAGTTTGGATAAGACAAAACTCTCTCTTCAGTGTTAATACTTACAGGCAACAAAGTGGAAGAATCTATCTTTTCAGTTTTCCCACTTGGGTGCTCAATGATAAAAATTAAAGGTAGTAAAAATGAAAACCAAGTAAAATTTTGTAATTCATGGTAGAAATTTCCACCATCAATACCATCAACCAAATAAAGACAAGAAGACTAGAAAATTTCTAAAACTTGGGGGATCTAGTTTCTATTTGCCCCTTTGCCACCAACTACTAGGATGAGATTTCATCATTCATATCTCCAACCCTAGCCATTCCTTTGACAGTGTTTACTAAATCTGAATGAAAGTTTGAGATGAAGGTTATTATTTCAACTGCATGACACAATTAATGTTAAAAAGCTAAATATTCCTATTCAAGATATTTTTACTCTTGGATTGAATAACTGTCTTTATATTTGTACAGAATGTTGGTATTTACAAAGTTACAAAGTTAGTATTCACTGGACACTTAATCCTGGAATAATCACTGTGCAATATATGTGGAAGATTATAATAGGCCTTCTGACAGAGACTTCTAGTTGTTCCCCAAGTTGGAAATGTACCCAGCATTTGTTTTCATTAGATATTGTAAGACATCAGATATGGAAATGATCATCATGAAGGAAGTAGTCTGCATTCACAGATCTCTAGAAATAGATGTATTGCATGTCACAAAGGGCCACACAGAGAAGGACAGGAACGGTCAGGAGCCGGGGGTGAAAGCAGAGCATGGCCCAAAGTCTATTATTAGATTTTATTTTATTTTATTTTATTTTATTTTATTTTATTTTATGTGTGGCAAGTTATGGGTGAGACAGGGTAGCTACACTGAAAACTTTAGGATTGGATAGTTTGAATAGTTTTGGCAGTCTTTGGGCTACAGAGATGGTCTCTAGTGGTCAGGTACCTGGCCCTGGGGAGTTCTGGGGCGGGTACTGGCTTGGTGTATGAGCTTGATAAAGGAGTTGGTTGGGGGTGTGGGCTCTGGATTGGTGGGTTTGTATATCGACAGCACACTCCCAGGAGAGTTGTTCGCCATTTCTAAGAATTAGCTAGCTCCAGGAAGGGTAGTCTCTTGATTAAGGCTCTAAATGCCAGTGCATCAGGAATATAGAAAATAAGGAAATATAATCAATATACTTCCCCCAACTACATGTCTGCTCACTATGTCACATATCTGTCCTAGAATGCTTGAATCATCACTACTGGAAAAATGACATTTCCCAGATTCTCCTGCAGGCAGGAAAGACCACATGATTCATTTCTTGCCAATAAGACAGGGGAGGAAATGATGTGAACAACTTCTAGGACATGTCCTTCAAGGATGGCAACATGGTCCCTCTTCCCTTCTTCCCTCATCCTGCTGCCTAAAATGTCGATGTGGCAGGTGGCTTTCTTGGATCATATGTATAAGGGCAACAGCAGAGGGACGGCAGAAAAGCAAGAGAAAGGGAGTACTCACACTCACGGGCACTGAATGTTTGCCATGCCAATGTTGACCTGTTGATCTGCTTACATTTAATCAGATTGTTTTATGAGAGAGAAATAAACTTACAGCTTGTTAAGTCACTCTAATTTTGAGCCTCTGTTACAAAGATAAGACCTTTATCTTAACTGATAGAGCTGAGCTATTGTGTAGAGTTGTGCAAACATCTTTCGCACTGCACGGTGGACAGCCTCTGTTCTGTCCACGGCAGCCATGAATGTGTACCATTTCTCAGATGAGGACAGGGAGTGTCAAGAAGGTTAGGACATCCTTTTAGTAAATCATAGTAAATCTGAAGCCCTACAAGGATTATAGAACCCAAGGGAGATAATAGGCCAGTTTTACTATAAAATGAAATACAATAATATATCAACATTCTCAGGCAAAAGATAAAAAAAATGTTAAGTACCCACATTCAATATTTGCTTACTTAGAAATGAACATAAGAGATTTAAACAAAAATAGAATTGGAGAGAATTCTGCTGAATGTTGTTCAACATGCTCAGAGGAATAGGATATCTCTTTAAATTCAAAAGCCAAAGTGACAGGCTGTGCGTAGGGGCAGTTATAATGCCTGTGTGTGTGGGTCTATCATTTGCATGCATTACGATGGAAATTGAGCATCCATATTTTACTTACATGTGCCAGTGAAGTGATTGCACTTCCCAGATCCCTTTGTACACATAATTACTTGATTTGTGAGCCAAATGTGTGGTTTAAGGATGGAAATAGGTACACAGCAACTCCATTTGGAAGGTCCAATTTTGACTTAAATGACTAGAAACTTTTTTTTTTTAATGAAAGAAAGATTAGATATAGGATTTAAATTTAGTTTATTTAAAACACTTGATATTTAGGGATTCATTTTTTTTGAAGGGTTCACTTCAAATTAAAATTGCACTTAAATTGGGAGATATAGTTAAGTGATGATTGGGATAATTAATCTGTAAGAAGAAAACAATCAGAAAGTATTATTTTATCAGTAGGCTATATATATATCAGCTCTGCAGCTTTAAGAAAAATAGTGTCAACATTTTATATTTAAATGATTCGTCATGGGGGAGGGGAAGGAAGAAAAGAAGAAAAAGAAAAAAAAAAAAAAAAAAAAGAGGTTAGAGTGGGAGAGAGCCAAAGCATAAGAGACTGTTAAAAATTGAAAACAGGGGCGCCTGGGTGGCTCAGTCGGTTAAGCGTCCGACTTCAGCTCAGGTCACGATCTCACAGACCGTGGGTTCCAGCCCCGTGTCGGGCTCTGGGCTGATGGCTCAGAGTCTGGAGCCTGCTTCCGGTTCTGTGTCTCCCTCTCTGTCTGCCCCTCCCCCGTTCATACTCTGTCTCTCTCTGTCTCAAAAATAAACGTAAAAAAACAAAAACAAAAACAAAACCTGAGAACAAACTGAGGGTTGATGGGGGGTGGGATGGAGGGGAGGGTGGGGGATGGGTATTGAGGAGGGCACCTTTTGGGATGAGCACTGGGTGTTGTATGGAAACCAACTTGACAATAAATTTCATATATTGGAAAAAAAAATAAATGATTCGCAAAAACATCCTGCAATTATCTGCCAGTTGTTCTAAAACACACGTCATAATACTAGCAATTGCAAAACTGAATTTTGTCTCCACACATCTAAGAGATACTTTTCTAAAAACACCCTGGGATTTATAGTTTAATATTCTCAAAAGTTTTCCACTTCCTTGAAAAGTCAATTTTTTTCCTTTTGTGCAAGTATGTTCCATAGGAAATGGAATAGTCTTTTAAAAATTTTTTTAATGTTTTATTTATTTTTGAGAGAGAGAGAGAGAGAGAGAGAGTGTGTGAGCGGGGGAGGGCAGAGAGAGCGGGAGACACAGAATAGGAAGCAGGCTCCAAGCTCTGAGTTGTCAGCACAGAGCCCCATGCGGGCTTGAATCTGAGCTGAAGTTGTACGTTTAACGGATTGAGCCACCCAGGTGCCCCGGAAACGGAATAGTCTTATAGCAAACGTTCTTTACTGATTTAGAAGTTTCCCTACCCATACCTACTGCTGTATTAATTAATATAAACAAAACATTACACTATCTACTATATCCCAAGTTGTAATTAGTAAAAGTGCAGGAGGACTTGTGGCCTCAGGCGAAGACCCCTGGGGGTGCTGGACTCCCTTGGCTGCTGGTGGCTGACATGGGGCAGTGCTGGTAGCCATCTTGAAATAATAGTTTTAGAACAATTTTAACCTAAAATGCTGGGTAAAGTTACACTCAAGAAGTTTGCAGCCAACAGTAGTTTCTAAATTGAATAGGACAACCACCGTTAAATTTTAAAAAGGATGTTGTCGTTGGTTAAAGTAAATGCACAGTGCTGGCATTAATTTTTAACTTCTATTTTGGTGACAAATCTAATCATTATACTATCCCCCTGGTATGGAAACCAAAATATTTTGCTTCCAGGGTAGTATTGGTCCAAAAGATACCATAATCTCAGATGAACTCTAAATTTCTCTATTTCATTTTCCAAATATGATTATACTAGTAATAAAAATAATAATGACAACAAAAATAATAGTCATAATAGCCACCAATCATTGAGCACCTAATGTAGGCCAAGCATATCTTCATGATAACTTTGAAAAGGAGGTATTATTATTCTAGTTTCACAGAAGAGAAAAGTAAAATTCAGAGAGGAAGGACAGTCCCTCAAGCAGCCAAAATATAACTGATTCCTCCACTGCTACTTTTCCATGTACCACATACCTTCTATGTCTCTATATAATCATATATTCCCATGATAGGCTGCAACTGAATTTCCAAAGAATATTGTAACTTTCCCAGGAAGTTGTTACTATTTAGATAGGGGCCCATTTATTACTACTATTTTCTTTCTTCTTTATTAAACTGAAGCTGAACAGAACAAGAACTGCCCTGCTCCCACCCTCCTTAAAAAAAAAAAAAAAAAAAAAAAGGGGGAGGGAGGGGGAAGTGTGTGGTAAAACTACTTACCACATTTGTGTGGCCTCGGACTTAGAAAAGTGCTCTGTAAGTCCTTCCCATCCCGGACATTCTGATAAATTCAGTTCTGGGGACATATTATTTTTATTTTGATAATTTGTCTTCAACCTCATTCCATTTTACGCAAGAACACAGAGAAATCAATTGGTGTTTTGTTTCATTGCTTTTATTCCATTAAATGCTTCCTTTTACCTCCCCCCCTCCCCCCCCCCCCCCATGCTTCAAACTTAACAACATGATAGCATCAGCCTTGGGTATTAGCCCTCACAGATAGTAATGTTCTTGAAATAAGTTCAGTGGGACATTTTGTAATAACGTTACCCATGTTCTCAGACTCCTATCAGTCTCAGAGGTAGTCATAATAAACACAAACTGGAACCTCAAAATCTTGAGGAAATTCTGGCCTTAAAAAAAAAACTGTCTTTGGAGGTCTCTCTAAAGTTAACGTAATGTTTACAAATTGGGTCAATAATCTATAAAAACAAAAACAGCAATCGTTTGAGAAGATAACTGAGAAACCCCTGTTTATACGGTACTAAAAAATACAAACCTAAAATTTTCCAACAAAAGCAAGGCAGTGATTTCATAAGAATAGGACTCCGGAAGGGGAAACTGATCAGTAAAAGTTTTGGCATTTCAAGTGCTCCATTTCCTTAAATAAAGAGAAATTGGGATTTTGAAAACCGGTTTTGTGGCATTTTCATGAAAGTCTAAAGTTTGTAAAGCATGTTTAATGAACATCAGTTCATTTGTTAAAATAGCTTTGAGGCAGTCTTGTTGCCATGTAAAATCTAGTCCTGACTCCAAGTGTTTTCATCTTACTGATATAGCACTTAGAGATACCATGCACTTAGCAATCCTAGGTCACACATCGTGACCTGAAGTGTATATCACAGAGAGCCTCCTCAAGTTCATCTATTTTTGTTACCTCTTGGCCACAAAGCACAACGTGTTTCAGTTTTAATTATTTCTGGAAATTACGATAGCCTGATGAGCTCGTAATGAACACTTTGCACATTCCAGAAATTTCCAACTCAAATATTGATGATTTTCCTTACAACGAATCATCTTAAAAGTTAATTCCCCTGTGGCTTCTACCTTTGAAAACATCTGCTCTTTTAGAACATCTTCTTGCCTTCATATTTTTCACTTCTGTAACTTGCAAACTTCTTTCCCTGTCTCCCACCTTTGTTTATCTAGAAAAAAAGGACCAACACTTCAAGACGTGGATTAAATGTACAGTAGTCCATGAAGATTTTCTGAAGTGACTCCCCTGCTTAGACCCCAACCCCTGCTCCAGCTGCCTGTCAAAATAGCTACTGTAAATTGTGTGCCCTTGCACTATGACATGTATCCCAGAATTGCTACAATTCATGGACTCCATGAGACTTCGCAGGGGCCATGTTTGTACTTGTATCCCAGTTTCTGGAGCAGTGCTTGAAACCTACATATCCTGAAACTTATTAGGTGAAAACGAATGATGAGAAAGAACAAGGCTGGTTTAGATTTTTAGATACTTTTGTTTCCTTCTCAGTCCTCACAATGAAGTAAAATCATTAGTGCACCTATTTTGTCATCATTGAAAAATGAGCCTCGGACACAGGGAGCTGAAATAGCAAGGGACTGCCTGGGTTTGAAACATGGCTTCACCGGTTTCCTGGCTAAATAAACTTAGAAAAGTAACTTCATTCATTCTTCTCCCCAAAAAGAATTCCTGGGTCCATTCATGTGTAAAATAGGTATTGTAACACTGTTTACACCTCACAGGATTCTCCTGAGGACTAGAGGATGTCAGATGCACAGGAGGCTTTGCCCAAGGCCCTGAGGTGCAATCAGCTCTTATACATGACAAATAATTAGGATAGTGTCTCATAAACTATTTGCTATTTATTTATTTTTGGGTGAGCACAAGCTGGGGAGGAGCACAGAGAGGGGGACAGAGGATCCGAAGCAAGCTGCAGGCTAACAGGCTGACAGCAGTGAGCCTTATGTGGGGTTGGAGCTCACCAACTGTGAGATCATGACCTGAGCTGAAGTTGGAGGCTCAAATAACTGAGCCATCCAGGAGCCCCTCTAGCTAAAAAAAAATTGTCACTTTGTGGTGGCTTTTCCTTCTCCTGCTCCTCTTCTCCCCCCAGCGTCTTTATTGAGATACGAGTGACACATAATAATGTGTCCAGAGTTGGAAGATGAAAAAAATTCTGGTGATGGTTGCGACAAACAACATGAACGTACTTAATGTCACTGAACTGTACAGTTAAAAATGATCAAAATGGTAAATTTTCTATCATGTATCTTTTACCACAATATCAAACATTTAAAACATACTTTAAAATGACACACAATAAACTTCACATATTAAAAGTGTACAATATTTTTGGCTACTTTTGACATATGCATACACCTGTGACACCACTGCCCCAGGAAAAACAATGAACATATTCATCATCTCCAAAATATTCCTTGTGTCACTGTGTCATCTGCCCCTCCTCCACCTCTGCCCCCACTCACAGCCAACCACTGATATTCTTTCTATCAGTAATCTATAGATTACTATATATTTTCAGGGCGCCTGGGTGTCTCAGTGGCTTAAGCATCTGACTTTGGCTCAGGTCATGATCTCGTGGTTTGTGGGTCCCAGCACTGTGTTGGGCTCTGTGCTGACAGCTCACAGCCTGGAGCCTGCGTCAGATTCTGTGTCTCTCTCTTCTGTCCCTCTCTCAAAAATAAATAAATACACATTTAAAAAATTAAATAAAAAAATATGGGTTTTCCAGAATTTTATATAAGGGGAGTATGTACTGTATTTAGTCTGGCTTCTTTCTCTGAGATTTATCCATGCTGTTGTAAGTATCAACAGATTATTCCTTTTAATTGTTGAGTAGAATTCTGTTGTATGTATTTTATCAGTGTGTTATCCATTCATCTCTTGATGGACATTTGGTTGGTGTCCAGTTTTTTAGCCATTGCAAATAAAGATGCTATGAGTAGTCACATACAAATCTAAGGACATATGCTTTCATTCTATTGGGCAAATAAGAGTAAAAGGATTGGATCTCATGGTATGTGTATGTTTAACTTCTTAAAGAAACTGTTAAATTGTCCAAAGTCACTGAGCCCTTTATATGACCACCAGCAGTGACTGAGAGCTTCAGTTCACCCATGGCTTGGACATATGGCACTACGGCCTGGAAACTTTCTTGGCAGTAAATTGGGACAACGGTGGGGCTCACCTTGTTTATTTCCTGTCAGGTATCTCTTATGTTTTCTCACCTGACTTCCAGGTACTTTAAAGCCTTTGCTTAATACACTTTGTCCAATTTTCCAGTAATTTCTGGTAAGGGGATAGATCTAGACTCTTTCATTCTACCTTGGTCACAAGTGTAACTCTTACATGCCTTCATTCTTATGATGTGAACACTTTAAATTACCAAGGAAACTAAGAAAGAAGCGACCATTAAATGAAATGACAGTCATATCTCATGCTTTCTAATATTTCAGTTTATAGTGGATGCCAAATAATTAGTCTATTATTTATATTGTGTGACATTTGGATTTGGATCTTTATTATCAAGTAGGTTGAACATAAGAAAATGCAATTTCTCACCGATTTATCTAGGGAGAAGAGGAGCAAAAGGGATATATCACTCTATCTTGGCCAGTTAGTTGCTTTTATGCTATTTCATACTAGCATCAGAAAAGAAAAAGGACTATGGAGTTGCTCAGTTCTGAACCTGATCAACTGTAAGAACGTAATAAATGAAGACCGTTACTGATTTGGTTTGGGTAGCTCAGAAACACAATTATACATCAGCTGAACTGCAAGAGATACTTCTAAGGAATGTTCACTTATCCTACTTTATCTCTCCTATGGTTGATCAGGCAATTCTCATCAAATAGGTTTTGTAAAGAACCCACTTGCCTTAGGTGCTCTGGTGGCTGATGAATAGATACCACATTATGCTTTGCATTTTTTCTGGTGTCAACAGAACACTTCATCTGTTAAGAGACTATTTCCTGGCTTTGGGGAGTTAGTTTAAGCTAACTGCAGCCCTCCAATGAACCAAAAGGAACGTCAGTCCCTGAGACACTCTGATCTGAGTCACTGGTTATTATTTCAGGGGAAGTCAGAGACAGGAGAGGTCGTGAGCTTCTGGATATGAAGCGTTCTAATTAGTGCACATTTTAGGATCCGGTTCCCTCATGTAACCCTTCCATCTTTGATTTGTTTAGAATGAAGGCCAATTTAGATGAGAAAACTATTGTAGACTCCAGGTGGAATAGCTGACATGTATACATTGAGGTGGTGGGGGTGGAAAGTGACAAACCTTCAGGAGAAGTGAAATGGTTCCCAGAAGGTTGAGTAATCTTTGGGGGAGCCTCTCACAGGTGGTGAGTGTCCCGAGGCAAAGAGGAGGCCCTGACTACTAGGTGTTCATTGGTAATAAATCCCTTCAATGCAGGTTCAGACTGGGGATGGCAATGGGGAAGTAAAATACTGTCACTATGTATAAAAGGGCTGCAAATAAATGCACCCGCTTTTCAAGAGCTTCAAACATTAACTTTTTTTGGTGCCAGAAGCCCTGAAGTGAGGCAAAACAAAAACAGTGGTAAAGAGTAAAGGGTGAGAAAGAACAGAAAGCTTAAGTGGTATAGGCTGAAGTCTTTAACAACTACAAAGTCAATGTTCTACCATAATTTTTGAAAAATCATTTTTACCTTTTTTCCCCAGTTTTTGGATCATGGCAAAATGCAGATAACATAAAGTACACTATTTTAAATAACCATTTTTAAGTGTACAGCTCAGTGATATTCAGTACATTCATACTGTTGTGCAAACATCACCACCACCCATCTCCAGAGCTCTTTTCATATTGAAAAAATGAAATTCAATAGCCATGAAACACTAACTCCTCATTCCCCTGTCCCCTCAGCCCCTGGCAACCATCATTTCACTTTCTGTCTCAATAGTTTCGACTATTCCATGCACTTTACAGAGTGAAATGTCTGTCTTTCTGTCAGTACCACACTGTTTTGATTACTATAGCCTTGTGGTAAGCTTTGAAATCAGAAAGTATGAGTTCTCCAGCTTTGTTCTTTTTCAGTATTTTTTGGCTATTCTAGGTTCCTTGAGATTTTTCTCTTTCTGTAAAAAATGTCATTGGGATTTTGAGAGAAGTTGCATTAAATCTACAGATCACTTTGGCTAGCATGACCACTGTAACAATATTAAATTTTCTGTGTCTTCTTTAATTATTTCAGCAATGTTTTGTCATTTTTATTGCACGAGTCCTTCACCTTCTTGGCTATATTAATTCCTAAGTATTTTACTCTTTCTAATGCTATGGTAAATATAATTGTTTTCTTAACTTTGAAGAAGTTCCAGTTTAAGGAGAAAACATTAGAGCAAAATAGTTACGGTCAAAATTTAAAGGTAAATCGGTATTATAATGTATATCTGAGAATCCTTTCTTAAAAAAAAATATGAACACAACTACATGATAGACATTCTATAAATGACAGACATTGATAAAGTATGTAATAACAACATGACTGAACAGCTTTAAATGGTTTTATATTTTCTTAATCACAGTGGTCATATATATGTACAAGCCCTACTAACTACTGAGACTAGATGAGCCATAGATACCCTCCAATATCTCTGTAATCCACAAATTGGCTACCATTATTATATATGGTGTCTGACAAAGTCAGGAAACATAAGAGAAATTTTTGTTTGAACAGTCAATATTTACATTTTCAAATGAAATGCATAATATTTTGTCTTCAACCTCTAGCCAATTTGTCAGGTCCAATATCTCTAAATGTTTATTTATTTTTGCAAGAGACAGAGTGCAAGCAGGGGAGGGGCAGAGAGGGAGGGAGACACAGAATCTGAAGCAGGTTCTAGGCTCTGAGCTGTCAGCACAGAGCCCAACGCAGGGCTCAAACTCACCAACTGGGAGATCATGACCTGAGCCGAAGTCGGTTGCTTAACTGACTGAGCCACCCAGGCACCCCTCAGGTGCAGTATCTCTAAATTTAAACAATAGTTCCTATTGCTAATCTGTAAAAGAAGTCTCCATACACTATTCTCTCTAGATCTCCAGACTCAAAGATATTGAAAGATCTGGAAATCCTTCAGCTAAATGCACATATATATACACACACACCTACATACAATAGCCCTACCCAAGAAGGTTTTATCTCAATTAACCTAGCATTTCCCAAACTTAACATCTTGATGGTAAGCTCCCTGAGGTCATAGACAGTGTATCTCTAGCACCTATTAAAGTACCTGACACACAGAGATGTCAACCCAGATCAGGTGAATGAATGAATGAATGAATGAATGAATAAAGTTTGGGAAACCAATAACTAAACCAGTTTGGTGCTTTCATAGGCCAGAGATCATAAAAAATGTAATTCCAAAGTTAAATCTGTTTTGACACCTGAAACAATCCAGTAACACTATCACTATCCTTTGTAGCCTTTAAGGTCTGGTTAAGTCTCACTACTTCTAAGACTCTTTCTCTTATTACTGCAGTCGTCATCAATCTTCTTCTCTGAAATTTTATAGCACTTTTAGTCTTTACCACATAATTTATACCCAGCTTGTAGAATTCACTATGGCATGTTTGATTTATGGCTATTTGACTTCTGGCTATGCACATTTCTGGTGCTCTGTGAATTATAACTCTTATACGATAACAAGCATGCAGCACACCAATAAACCTCTCATTATTAATAACTATTGTACAATTAATAACTTTACAGCCCTTTATATCAATAAGGTTCATTTAAAACTATTGTCTCATTTGATTTCACAATGGTGGTGCAGTGGATATTAGTGCAATTATTCCCTTTTTGTAGATGGTGCAACTAAGAACCGAAGAAGTTAAATAATGTTTCAGTGATTAGATATTTGTTAGATTATGGACTAAACCCAGCATCTATGACATCCAAAGCCCATTTATTTGCCTCCCTGTCTGTTTTCTGACTGAAAACAGAAGTAAGCCTTGCTCTGACATTCAGAATACATACAATTCTCCAGTCTTTCTGCCCTTCACAACTTTTATCCCAGAAACTAGTTTCTAGACAATCAGTGATTCAAGAGGCTGAAAGGAGAGAGAGAAAGAAAGAGGAAGTAGAGAGAAGTCCAAGGGAAGTAAAGAAAGGAAAAGATACTAAGAAGTACAGACCCAGACTGGAAGACTCTAGGCCTATCTGGCCAGCAGATGTGTTTTGTTTGGCCACCACAGAGCGTTTTTTAAAAGAGTGAGTTCATTGCCAACTTTTAAAATGGCAAGTGTTCTCATCTATATTTCTGGCTTCTCTTGAAAATATGAAATGAAAGGCAGATTAGTCTCAAATTTCTGCATGGTGATAATTTGCTCGAGCTGAGTAGTGACTGCTCCGTCAAGACAGAGAGTGCACCTTCCAGTCCCAACCCTGTCTCTGGTTTAACTCCAGGTAGCATCACTCTTCCAGCCTCTCCAGGGACTTGCAGCTGTTTCTTCTGCATAAAGAAATACAATGGGCTTTATTTTATGCCCATCTCTGACTTTCTATAGATATCTTCAGCTTTAATTTATTTATTTTAATCACCCACATCCTGATCAGAGGGCTACCTGAAGTCACACGCTTTCTTAGCCAAATAAATTCATGCGTTGAACAAATATTTACTGAGTGCCTACTATGTACCCAGAATTGTTTAGGAATCAATTTCATTAATTCAAAGTCATACCTTAGGTTTCCTCTGAAATGACTAATGATTACAAACAATTACTACCTGGTAATGAGTCAGTCTTATGGCTAAAATACAAACACTTTTAATTATGCACATTCAGGATCAAGTTTTGACAATGATTTGGCCATAAAATCCAAGCATCGCTTTAAGGATTCTAAAACGATCAAGTAACACTGGAGTAGATCAAGGTGCCCCAAAGGATTGGTTTGGATATTCTAAAGATTTGTGATTTTGTTTCTGAACTGTGTTACATGTAAGAAAAACAATACAAGTTTTTAATTGGGTTTGCCTCAAGAAGTCAGACAGACTTTGGTTTGAAGATAACAGATGAACCAAAGCTTATTCCTTAATTCCTTAATGTGTTACCTAAAACTTTGAATAAATGGAAAGGTGAGAGCAAAGCAGGTACACAGGGATAAATGTCTCTGAATCTTATTTTCATCCCCAGACATCTCTTCAAAGCTGCTATCACACTCTATGTAGAAATTCTGCTGAATTTAATTAATCATATATGGCTCTACCTTTAATTTCTGATTTATTACAGGAAAGGTAAGGCAAGAAACTATGGTAAGTAAGATGAGACCATCAAAAAGATCTCATGTAGGGGCGCCTGGGTGGCTCAGTCGGTTGAGTGTCCGACTTCGGCTCAGGTCATGATCTCACAGCTCATGATTTCAAGCCCCGCGTTGGGCTCTGTGCTGACAGCTCGGAGCCTGGAGCCTGCTTCGGATTCTGTGTCTCCCTTTCTCTCTGCCCCTAACCCACTCACATTCTGTCTCTGTCTCTCTCAAAAATAAATAGACATCCAAAAAAAAAAAAATTAAAAAAAAAAAAAGACCTCATGTAA
Source organism: Panthera leo (assembly GCF_018350215.1). NCBI lineage: Eukaryota > Metazoa > Chordata > Mammalia > Carnivora > Felidae > Panthera > Panthera leo. The sequence goes on along the minus strand of NC_056679.1, from coordinate 146,545,890 downwards.
CTAATCACCATGTGTATTTGTATCTTGTGGCTGCCATAACCAGTTAATAGAAACATAATAGTTTAGAACAACAGAAACTTATCTTCCTAGTTATGGATTAGAAGTGTACACCCAGAAGTCAAGGTGCTGGCAATGCCACTCTCCCTCTGAAAGCTCTAGTGGAGAACATCCCTTGCCCCTCCCAAATTCTTATGGTTCTAGGGGTTCCTTGGTTTATGGCTACAAAATTCAAATATCTGCTTCTCTCTTCACATGACCTTTTCCTTTGTGTCTGTGTCTCTTCCTCTGTCTCTTAAAAAGACACTTGTCATGAGATTATCAGGGTAAACCAGGATAATCTCATTTTAAAACCATTAACTTAATTACATGTTCAAAGACCCTTTTTTCTAAATAAGGTCACATTCATAGGTTCCAGGGGTTAAGATATGGACATATTTGTTTTTGTCTGTTCACTGTTTGGACTGACTATACTATGTTTGAGCTCTTGATGAACCTTTTAGAAACATTTATACCATACAGAAATACTATTAAACTCAATTCAATGTAATGCTCGTGGTTAATTCTATAAAGGGTTTAGCATCAAGTCCTTGGTCAACAACACAAGCTTTAATTCCACCATTATTTCTACAGAAAAAATTAGATGTGATTTATGACATGCCTGCTTATCTGTTTCTTGTAAATATTTAAATGTAAGTTTTGCCAAACAATGTGAGCTCTGAGAATACAAGAATTGTGCCTTATATTTATTTCTATTTTCTACTCAACACTGAAGATAGTCTAATGTATATAGATAGATATTTATTATATGCTTATTGATTAGTACGTTAATTTGAAATTAGTCTTTGTGGTCTCTGTAGAGATTTTGCTAAGGGTATGAATGTACTGGAGGAACAAGGACAGCTTCTGTATGACAGAATATTTTCCTTGGGGTCAGGGGGAAGCATGATCAAGGCTAGCTCTAGGTGTATAAATTCATTTTTTCCCCAATGGGTCCTTCTTATTTGGCTGTTTGCATCGACCTACATACCAGCTTCCAGAAGGTACAGGTAAGAAGAGCAAGCCTATAAAGTCTGTTCAAGAGCAGAGATACAAGAGTATGGCCTAGAAATCTTGACAGAATCCTTTGAATGATTTAGTTAGGACTGAGGCTCTACAGAATTGGCACTGGGAACTATGTCTATAGAACTCAGGGAGAGTGTATTAGTATTTTAGTTGGAACTGCTCTGAACAACTTTCTTGGAAGGAAGGAAAAAAGGAAGGGAGGAAGGAGGGAGGGTTGAAGAGAACTTGTGTGAATAGATATTAGGATCAATAGAAGAGTTATTTTTAGGTTCAGAGAATTTCAAAAGTTTTTTTAGACATAGTAAGAGATTTCAGAGAAAGACTAATTAAAAGTCTGTAGAGAAGTAAAGAAATTTTGCACTGGGTTGGAAGAGTAGCAAACAGAAATTAAAATAGCAGAATGTCATGAGCTGGCTAGAGGTACTTAGTAGCAGAGAAAAACTGATGAAAAAGGAAAAAAATAAATGATTGTGGAGAAGGCTGGAGAAATATAGTGCCTCAGTGTTGCAATTACTAAAGGAATAGCTGGCCAGTCTGGGGTTGCTGGAAGGAATCATTAGTGCTGGTTAAATGAATAAATTCTTGCACTAGAATAATAAAGTAACTTAGAGGCATCAGAAGTTGGGCTGAAGATTTGCAGCGATCCTCTTGATATTTCATTCATTAACCCAGAATATCTTCTCCTAAGCTTCTTTGAACTTCCATTGACAGAACATAGGGACATTTTTTTCCACATTGGAGAAAGAAAACCTACTACAATCATATCCTTTTGTTCATTTTAAGTAGAGGTCTCTTAGATTTCCTTAAGCTCAGTAAAAACATTATCCAGGCGAAGATTCCACTTTACATGGAAATAACTACTAATCCAAAGCCCTAGATTAGTGTCTAAATGGTTTTCCTTTAAACTAGGAAAATTGTAAAACTCTGAACATTTGGTGAGGAACTGGATGAAAGGCTGGGCTCTCTAGACAGTTGTGCTTGGGAGACATGTGAAGTCTACTATCCCTTTTCTGTCTGTCTAGCCAAGGCGTCTCTGAATGCTCAAGGATTGTTTTCAAACCAGATTGATAAGAGGCTAAAAAGACCCAGTCTAAGTTTGCTGGACCTTATCTTTTTCTCCTTAAAATGCCTACTGCACTGTAAATGTGAAACACAACTAGGTAAAAATGAAATCAAACGTGGTCAAAATAAACATGTTTTCCCTTACCAAGATGAATATTACTGTGATTTTTTAGTTGCAGAAGCAATGACAAAGTTGAGATGTGCGTCAGGTGGACGAAGGAGAAACTAGGGGTAAGACCCATGGGCTACAGAGAGAGAACAAAGCTCCCTCTTGTTCCAGAGGGGAGGGCACTGCCTAGGGACATGTCCACTAGGTGGCGATTCATCTCTTATATTCATCCTAAAATTGAAGGCCTGATCTGCTAAACATTATAATGGGCGTGAGAAAGGAAAATATGGATCATTTACTTTAAAAATCACTTTTCTCTGAAAATCAGTTTTGAATAATGGTGAGAACTATCCACATACCTCTTTTAGGGTGAAAATTGAGTCCTACCATTTTGGAAGATTTCATAATCAAGGTTCTGAGTATTAGAGTTGAAGAACTTTGAAGCCGAAAGCAATCTTAGAAGTCATCCCAACAATTATCCTTGCTTTGCAAATGAAAATACCGAGGACCAAAAATATCAAATCATTTGCCTAAGATTACAGTATTACACAGTAAGAGAACCAGAATTAGACTCTATATCACTTGAGTCATCCTGGTCCAGGTTAAAAGCCTTTATCAATAAAGGTACCTATATGTCTGTTAAATTCTAGGCACAGTCCTAGATTCTAGGGATGCAAAAATAGCACTCGTCTTCAATCACCCCTTATAGTATGGTTGGAGAAACACATAATTGAATAGGCAATAGCAATGCAGAGTGCATTAAATAAGGGCTGGTGATGGTGTCTGCCTGGTTCCAGAGCAGAATGTGTCATAGGACAAAGAAGCACAGGCCCTTAAAAAAGCGAGGCAACACTGAATGTTTGGGAGAGGAGGTGACTTCAGAAGCTGGCTAGGGACTCTAACAAAGGCAAAGGTTAGGTATCACAAGCCAGCGGTTTGATGAGAAGTAAGACACTTAGTGCCAGCGGTTAACCGCAGGCGGTGCCATAACCCCAAGCTCCAGGACCCACGTTGGAGTCAGGTTGCCTCACAAATCACAAGCCCAGGCAAGTGGGTAGAGACCAGAAGATGGGCAGGATGCAGTAAGCCAGAGGGCCAGGCAAAGTAGTGAGGAAAACATCTTGATAAGGAAGCTGAACAGCAGTTGATCAGGTAACAGAGTAAGGATACAAGAATCTGGTGTGCAAGTCTATTTTGTATTAGTCAAGAAGCTTCTGATACACATTTTGCTGGGACAAGAAATAGTTCCAAGACATGAGCAGCTCAGAATCTGTTGGCAAGTTCTACACAAGTAGAACTCCACTCATTCTTTCTGTTTCTCTTGATAAAGCTATACAGAGAGGGATTCCATTTACTCACCTGGCAAGTGCACCCAGCCATGGCATTATTCTCATCAAAAGCTTAACGAAACCAGTATGCAAAATCTCAAAAACTCATGCTCATCTTAAAACATATTTAGGAAGGCTGATGAAAGGGAGAGGAGGGAAGGTATTAGATAGAGTAGGTACCTGGCCCCTTTTGAAAAGAAACTGTCTTGGAGTCCATTTATGGAGAATCTCTAGCTGTGCAAAACTTACCACATACATGCGGCCAGAAACAGTTTCCAATCGAGAGGAAGCACTGGGTCCTGGGAAAGACAGAAGCAAAACCACGGAGTGAATTGTGTGTGAGGAAGACAAGTTCTTCCTTTATCCCAGAAAATGAATGCCAACTCAGGCCAAGAGTAACCCACTCCTGCACACATTGTGCCTGTGGATGTTGCAATATTTGCCTGTTTTCTCTTTCAGGGAATGAGCTTTTCAGACTCCAAAGAGATGCCCCAAAGAGATGTTCAGTCTCAAACCTGAACAGTGTAAACATGGCGAAGCAAGGCACCACTAGGGCAAAACAGAATTTTCTGTTGGATGCTGACTATATTCATTATCTCTAACTTTTGTCTTGAAATGTTTCACTCAAACCAAATATAAATCTTGGCTGGTTGTTGGTTTGAATTTACCAGGACTGTTCAAATTTGTTTGGAATATGCCATTTACTTAGAATATTAATTTCTGAAGATATGATTTACTATGTCCTTATCCTCCAAAAACACTATGGGATTATTTTATTATTATTATTAAGTTTATTTATTGATTTTGAGAGTGAGAACACAAATGGGGGAGGGGCAGAGAGAAGGAGAGACAGAATTCCAAGAAGGCTCTATGCCATCAGGACAGTCCGATACGGGGCTCAAACTCACAAACTGTGAGATCATGACCTGAGCCAAGATCAAGAATTGGACGTTTAACTGACTGAGATAGCCAGGTGCCCCTGGGATCATTTTAATGAATAACTCAATATGTCATGGGTCTTGGGAAGGGCTCATGTGTTGCTGACCCTTCTAAATTTTTTTTTTTTTTAATTTTTTTTTTTCAATGTTTTTTATTTATTTTTGGGACAGAGAAAGACAGAGCATGAACGGGGGAGGGGCAGAGAGAGAGAGGGAGACACAGAATCGGAAACAGGCTCCAGGCTCCGAGCCATCAGCCCAGAGCCCCGCGTCGGGGCTCGAACTCACGGACCGCGAGATCGTGACCTGGCTGAAGTCGGAGGCTCAACCGACTGCGCCACCCAGGCGCCCCTTTTTTTTTTTTTTTTTAATTTTTTTTTTTCAATTGAATTTTTTTTAATGTTTTTTTTATTTTTTTGAGGGAGACAGAGACAGAATGTGAGTGGGTTAGGGGCAGAGAGAGAGAGGGAGACACAGAATTTGAAGCAGGCTCCAGGCTCCAAGCCATCAGCACAGAGCCTAATGCGGGGCTCGAACTCACAGAGCTGTGAGATCATGACCTGAGCTGAAGTCAGACGCTCAACCGACTGAGCCACCCAGGCGCCCCAATGACACTTCTATTTCTTTACCGATATAAGATATGATATTTTGTCTTATAATCGCTCATTAGTTTTATGTTTTATACTTTTCTTCATTACATTTCACAATACCAAAAAAAAGGGTTTAAAAAATGTTATGGTCTATGTTTTTAAATCTGTGAGCCCCTTCAAAAAACTCAGTGAAGTGCTAGCAAACTCAATAGTGGTATTCCATGAGATTCACTGGCAATGAAAAACTAGTTTTCAACTATGCAATAATTTCTTTTTTTAGTTCCATTTTAAAGGTAAAATATTTTAATGTATATTTCCACTGTCTCTGTTTAGTGACTTGAAAACACTTCACAAATATATTTTTGCTTTCCCTAGACTCCTGACACCCAGGTGAGCCCAGTTAACCATATCATATAAATTAAGACAATGGGAATTTTGAAATTAATTTTTTCATGTTTAAACTCTACCTTTTGATCTCTCATTTCTTAGTTTTGGACTTTCTCTCTGAGGAATGTGTTCCTGGCATAGTGCTATCTGCCATTCATTCATGTCAGAAAAGTTAGTTGATTTCTCCAAAAGCATTTATCCTCTGTTAACCTACTCCAGGTCTGTTAGTGACAGACCATGAGACTCGGGGGCTCCAGATCCGTATTCGCTACACCAGATCTGAGTTTTTAATCCTTTCCTGAATGTTCTGCTAGTTTAAACTGGTTTCCCCGTCTCCCTTTGTTAGACTGTGTACGTATCTCCTCTATACAATACCAGAAACAATCCATGTGAGTCTTACACTGCCAAGTTTAGATTCAATCAAAATTTGTGGTTTTTGTTTCAAACCAACTTGAACCTTTGGTGTTTGGGACTGTTTAATTTTGGCACAGTTTTCTTCCTGTTTCCAAGAATGACCTATTATTAGGCTCAAAGTCTTCTTGCCTATCTAGCAAGTTCTTAGAAAGCAAATTATCATTGAGTGTGTGAATTTAGTAGGTTAAACATTCAGGATAATGAAATAAAGTGTGGAAGAATCTAATAAGGAACACAAAGAAAATGTACTTGAGAAAAATCATTTGTATTTAACAAAAGTCCAAAATATCCAGAAATAGCTTATAATTTTATATATTTAAAATACTAAAGAGAAAAAAACCTAGTCCTTTTTTTAAATAACTTTTTTAATGTTTTTATTTATTTTTGAGAGAGAGGGAGAGGGAGAGGCAGAGAGACAGAGAATCTGAAGCAGGCTTTGTGGTGTCAGCGCAAAGCTTGACATGGGGCTCAGACCCACAAACCATGACATCATGACCTGAACCCAAGTCAGATGCTCAACCAACTGAGCCATCCAGGCACTCAAAACCTACCCCTTAAAATTGACCTCAAAGGGTTTTACTGTCAGGGAAAGTCTGAAATAATTTTATTTAGTTTATTGAGAAAAAAAAAAGGTCAGGTTAGAAATCAGGATATACAAATGAAAATTTTCCCTGCTAATAACCAACTACTATATAAAAGTTTTTAACCTTTGCTACTAATTTAACATTTTTTAATAGATAAGTTAATTAGTTAGTTCATTTTTTTGTTTATTTATATATTTTGAGGGGGGGGGGTGCAAGTGAGTGACGGTCAGAGACAGAGAGAGAAATTCCAGGAGGGGCAGAGTGGGAGAGAAGGAGAGAGAGAGAGAGAGAGAGAAAGAAAAGAGAAGTGGGACTCACCTGAAGCAGGGTTCAGGTTCACCTGAAGTGGGGCTCATGCTCACCCAAAGCAGGGCTTGACCTCACCCAATGTAGGGCTCATACTCACAAACTATGAGATCATGACCTGAGCCAAAGTCAGATGCTTAATGACTGAGCCACCCAAGGCGCCCTGAGTACCTTTTACTTTTTAATACCAAAATACTTTATTGAATGGAATGGTACAAATGTAGGAAGAAAGCAGAGATGCATATTTTGGTGACACGTGCAGGTGGCACGTGTGAGTACACTGCATTACTCACCGTGAGGAGTTCTTCCCATGGCCTGTAAGGAGGCCTCGTGGAGGCTTTACCTCTACTGTCACTGCCTCCCAGCGTGTGCTTGTCAGAGACATACGTGATGCCAGATTTTGAACCCGTGTCTTGCATAAGTTCATGACACAATCATCCATCTTTAAAATGGATTTTATCTGCTTATTTAGATAACGCGTCTCAAGGAAGTCAAACAAACCATCAGTAGATAGTTTTACGACTGCAGCAGTAACAGATTCACACATTAACTAGGTGTTGCACACATCCCATTGCAGTCAGCCTGCTTTCCCATTATTAGGGTCAGCTTTATTTATATTCTAAAGCAACTTCATCTACATTTTCGTTACTGTGGTCCTGGTAGTGGTTTTGGGGCACCTGAAAGGAGGTTGTGGTCATCATGCCAGGTACATGAGAAGAGGTGGCAGCTGCCTGGTATTGGACTGCTGGGGACTTTGTGAGAATCTGAGCACAAGACGTGGTAGTCAAGTGAGGGCATGGCTATGAGCGGCTGATCAGGTGCAAGCTTCGGGGTTCTGGCCAAGCACAGCTGAAGAAGGAAACTCCAGTCATTCTCCGCATGTAGCATCTACCCACTCACTAAAATTTTTATGCTGGTTTCAACTGTCAGAAGACAATAACAGACTTGTGTTTCTGGTAAATAATGGAGAAACAGGAACCAGATAAATCCCTTTCTCTAAAACAATTAGAAGACCTAACAAAATATGTGAAGCAATAATTATAAGACCTTGGACAACAAAAGTCACAGGATCATTATCTCATAGAAGGGCACAAAGTGGGGGACTTATTGCCTGGAGGTAGTTTACAGGCCACAGAACAGGACAGTGTGAAATGTACAAAGAACACTGGTTTTACTGACTTGAGGTAGAGAGATCAGAGTTTAGTAACGCCAAGAAAGTTAAAATTCATGGGACAGAGTACCAGAGGAAGGAAATGCACACAGAGAGAGGGAGAAGAAGAGAGAAAGTGAGAGGGAGAGAGAGAGAGAGAGAGAGAGATGCAGAGAGTTAGTGAACTCTCTAGAGATCGATAGAGGGGTCCCCTGGAGTCTTGGTCTGAGTCTACACAACTATTCAGGAAAACAAGACAGGGAAGGAATCTCTAGGAAGCAGTAAGCTAAACAGCTGCCTGAGCTCACACAAGGCTGGGAACATTTCTAGTTTTTACCAGTTAGAGGAGAATGATCTTGTAGTACACAGAGACTTGGGTACAGTTCTTGAAGAGTATTGCCTTTGTCCTGGGGCTACATTAGCCCTACACTAAAGGTTGCTCTAGACATGCCCTAACAAAGCTTAAAAGCAAGACAAGAAAGGATTCAGCCAATTTCTAGCATCTTGACTGCATGCCAGAAAAATGCTCCTTAAAGGGAAACAACAAAATCTAGCAAACAGTGATGTAAATTTCATAACAACTGCTACCCAAACAAAATTTACCAGTCATGAAAAGAAGCAGAGAAATATTATTAAAAGGTAGGAGAAAATTAATTATGGGCACAAACACATATGTAATGGAGATGATGGAATTAACATACAAACCAGGCCATTAAAACAGCATCATCAATACCCTTTCAGATTCAACAAGGTGAAGGAAACGTGAACATGAGGATGAGAGAAAAAGAAGTTATAAAAATTCTCAACTAGCCTGCCTACAGATGAAAACTGGAGTATTAGAAATTAAAAAAAAAAATCATGGGTGGGATTAATGGTTGATTAGATACTGTAGAAGAAAATCTCAGCAAGCTTGAACTGGCAGTAATGGAAAGCATCCTAAGTGAAGCAGACAGGAAGAGCTAAAACAATCTCACTGAGCTGTGGGACACTATCAATAGGTCAAATGTACAGAGAATTACAGTTCCAGGCGAAGGGGAGAAAAGAGAACAAAAAAATATTTTAAGAAATAAATATAACATTTTTCAAATGTGTTGAAACTATAATCCCACAGATCAAAGAATCTAATTACCTCCAAGCAGGAAAAACAAGGAAAATCCAATCAAGGGATCTCATAATCAAATGCTGATAATCAATGAGAAAGAGAAAACGTTCAAAGAATCTAGAGAGAATGACATATGGCAGAAAAACAATATAAAGGATCACAGATTTCCCAGCAGAAACCACAAATTCCATAAGACAGACACACTTCTCTAAACTGCTAAAAGGCAAAAAACCAAAACTAAACAAAAACAAAAACCAAAACCAAACAAACAAAAAAACACATTATAGACAGAGGTATAAAGATAAGCAGACTTCTTGTCAGAAACTATACAAGCCAGTAAACAAAGTGGCTATAACCTGTAAAGTCCTGGAAGAAAGAACTATCAACATAGAATTAATTCTACATCCAGTGAAAATATATTTCAAAAAGCAAGGTTAAATAAAGACTGTTTTCAGACAAATAAATGTTGAGAGAATTCATTATCAGTAGACCCAAAACAAAACAAATATGTTACAGGAAGTTCTTCAGACAGAAGGAAAATGATATCAAAATAAAATCTGGATCTGTACAAAGGAATGAGGACTGTCAGGAATAGTGAATATAAAATATGTTTTTTCTCATTTCTCACATGTTAAGACAATGAAATGTTTAAAGCAAAAGTAATAGCAATGTATTGTGGAGTTCAGAATATATAGAGAATATCTACAACACGTATAAATGACAGAATGATCTGTTTGCAGAATATAGGAATCATTCCTATGAATTAATAAAAAAATTAAATTTCTCACAAAAGAGAGAACACAAATGGTCCATGAGCATTCGAAAAGATTCCCAAGAGAAAATAAAGAAATGCAGCTCAATATCATGATGGGATTTTAAAATCCCATAGTGGGAACCTAAAATCCACCAATTGGCTACAATTAGAAAGTTTGACAACATTTGGTGTTGGTGACAATATATAGAAATAGAGACTGCTGGTTTAAGTACTGTGGGGGAAAATGCATGGGCTAGTAAAATTCTACTCATAAGTATCGTCTGTAAAGAAATTCTTGAGTGTGTATACTGGGAGATCTATACAAAAACATGCGTCCTGACAATCTCTGTAGTACTAAAAACTTAGAAACTGAAATGCATGCTGACAATCAAATGGAAAAATTAATTACAGTATAGTCTTACAATGATACCCTGTACACCACTGGGGGGGAAAAACAATTTATAGTTACATGCAACAGTGTGAATAAATCACAGAACCATAACTTTAAACAGAAATAGTAAGTCACCTACTGTTTATCATTTATATGATACAATGCCAAAACCAGGACAAACTAAATAAAATATTAGTGTCTTTCCACTAGATTCTTCAGTATATTTATCACAGCAATACTAAAGTCCCTATGTGATATATCTTACATTTGGCTGTCTCTGCATCTGATTCTGTTGACCATCTGATTCTTTTCTCCTCTTGACTGTGGCCCCAATATTTTTACCACTTGGCATAACCCAAGTTGTGTGCCCAGTATTGTGTGCACAAGAAACTGCACAAGAAGAATATTTGCCTCTAGAATAAGGCATGCCCTATTGCCATCATGGCACCAATATAAACACTGAGTCAATCTTCTCTACAGATCAGCTGGGTCTTGTCTTTGTTACAGTTTTAGTTATTCAGTTCACCATTGGATTCAAGTGACTTGATGGAGGAATCAGGACCTTCCCTTAGGTAGGACCTCAGATCTGAGCAGTTACATAACTCCAGAGCTCTTTGTACACTAGAGCCCCGTCTCCAGTTCTTTGAATGTGGGATTTATCTCTTTGCTTTACAGCTTGTGAAAGTCAGATTTTCAGGATTCTAAAGAGTTCCCTTTGCTCTCTAGGGCTGTGATTCGCCTTCTGTGTCTGGCCCTAGCCTTGAGAAGGCTGAGATGATGCATTTAGTGCAGGCCTTAGCAGTCTTGAAGAGCTTTCACCCTCCTGCCAGGCTCCCAACCTTCAGAGATACTACCTTGCTCTCAAGGAGGGCATGGAGATCCCCAGAGGCTTTTCTCTTCATTCTCCTAGCCTGACTCCAGCCTTCAGCAGTTTACCCAGTGCACTCAGGGAAGCCCAGGGGAAAGAGTTGGTGGGTAGGTGGAGACTTGCTCTGGGTTTGGACTCCTTGAGATCTTAAACTGTTCAACCAGATCACCTGCAGCTGTTTTTTTGTTACTCCCTTCTGTGACAGATTTCTCCTCCCATTGCGCAATAGACATTAAAGTAGCCACAGATCTCTTGTTTCCTGAAAACGGCTAATTACCTCCTGGATTGTAGTCCACTAAGCTTTCTTAAATCTTCAGAACTCTGATTAGTTTTAAATACCCAAACTGTGTAAGTTATCTGGGCTGTCCTCATCATTAGGTAGGAATGACAAACTTAGGACTTACTAAATTGTAAGTGGAAGCGAAAGATGAAGTTTAAGTTTTGAAAAGGATTTGCACACGGGCCCTTTAAAAAACTGCATGGTTTTGTTACTGAATTAAAAAGTATTGCACAATCATTATGAAAACTCAAATTATATGAAATTTACAAAAATCTCAGATACATAAATATTGAACATTTCTTAGAGCCACCATCTGGACTAATTGTATGTAAGAGTTTGTTGTAGTACTACTCTAAATAGTGAACACAATTTCTAATTGCAAAAACTATGTGATTCACCAAGACTGATTTTATTTTTTTTTTATTTTTTTTATTTTTAAAAAAAAATTTTTTTTTTTAACGTTTATTTATTTTTCAGACAGAGAGAGACACAGCATGAACGGGGGAGGGGCAGAGAGAGAGGGAAACACAGAATCGGAAGCAGGCTCCAGGCTCCGAGCCATCAGCCCAGACCCCGACGCGGGGCTCGAACCCGCGGACCGCGAGATCGTGACCTGAGCCGAAGTCGGACACTCAACTGACTGAGCCACCCAGGCGCCCCCACCAAGACTGATTTTAAACACAACTGTGTAAGTTCCTTGAGGTGAGTTAACACTATTCATTCCTATATGCAATTAGGATAGATGGTGTCTCCAAACAAAAGCACTGCTCTAAACATTTATGAATAGCACATAATAACTTTTCTATTCTCTTTTCTCAGCAAGTCTTGACCCTAGCTTAATCTTATGATAACAACATTTCATGAGAGCAAAATAATAATGTACACATTCATTGAAGATCTGCACACATCAAAGAGAAACAGGTTTAGCCAAAAGAAAATTGTAATCAAATTAATGTGTATGTTTGACGGATGCTGTGTTGAGAGAATCTGTGGAAGTTAATACCATTGGGCTGTCTTGTTAATGCAGAGATTGGCATGTATTAGAGTTCTCTAGAGAAATAAAACCACTAGGACATATGTATGTAGGAACTGACTCATGCTGTTCTGGAGGTCAATAAGACACAAAAATTGCTCTCTGTAAGCTGGAAACCCAGGAAAGGTGGTGGTGTCATTCAGTCTGACTTTGAAGGCCTGAGAACCCAGGGAGCTGATGGTCTAAGTGGTTCTAGAGGCCAAAGGGCTGAGAACAGCAGGGAGGGGAGTTGCTTTTGTAAGTCCCAGAGTCCAAAGGCTATAGAACAAGGGGCCCCAATGTCTGAGGACAGGAGATAAGGGATGTCCCAACTCAAGAAGAGAGAATTTTCCCTTCCTCTGCTTTTTAGTTTTAGGTCCTAAAAAGATTGGATGATGCCTAACCACATTGGCTGGACCTTCTTTACTTAGCCTAGCGATTCAAATGCTAATCTCTTCCAAAACACCCTCACAGACACACCTGAAAATAATGTTTTATCAGCTATTTGCTAGGAAGCCCAGTTAAATTGACACATACAATTAACCATCACAGAGCATGACTGAGGCTGAGAAAAGAGAAAGCCATTCACTTCTCTGAAAAAACTGTAGATATAAAAATATCATCCTTGCTTTGTTCACTTTTGTTGACAACTTAAACATTAGTTTATGAACCTATTTGAAGACAACATTTTTTTCCTGAGGAATTCAAATGAATAATAAGTTTAGCATATTTCAGGAACTCTAAGAAAAATTATAAACAATGCTTGGGACTCTAGGTGGTTCAGTGGTTAAGGTCTGACTCTTGATTTCAACTCAGGTCATGATCACATGGGTATGGGCTTCTGAGATCAAGCCTTGCTGGCCTGCTCGCACTGTTGGGATTCTCTCCCTCTGCCCCACCCACATGCTTTCTCTATCTCCCTTAAAATAAATAAATAAACTTAAAAAAAAAAAAAAGAAACACTCAATACTCATGATTAAAAGACAAAGTTTGTGGTTGTGTGATGGCACACCCCAATATATATTTCAGGTTTGGTGACCCATAAATCACAAAAGCACATTGCTTTTCTTAAGGAAGCAGTTTAGCTCCTAAAAGATTGTCTCAGTGTATGTCTATTTCATTGCTTATTCCATTGAATTGTACAGCAAACCTTAACAGCTTATGTTACTGAATCACTTACAAACACGCAGATAACCACTCTTTACCATACTAGGTGTTGTACTAAGTGCTGTGGGTGGTGGGATAGGAAAGTTAATAAAATCAAATGCAATTCTTGCCCTTATGCTGTTTATACATTACTTGGAAAGATAGATAGTGTTCCAATAATCACAATGAATAATGAAAAATTACAAGTGGAGATAAGTACTCTCCTAAAAAGGAATGTGTTTTATAAAGACATGTTATAGGAGAATCTGACCTAGACTGAGATTCTCAGAAAGGGCTTCTTTGAATCTGAGATCTAAAGCATGAATGGGAATTAACTAACTGAGTGGAAGATGTCTGGTTTAGATGAAGCATAGGTAAAGGCCACGTGTTCAGTATTGCTTTAGGGACTTAAGACTAGTATACCTGAGAGGCATAAATTGAGGGAGATGATGGCTTGAGATGGGGCAGTGAGGCATGCAGAGGTCTGACCATGTACAGCTTTAAGAGATTTAAATGTTCTAGTCTTTATCCTAAGAAAAACAAGAAGCAATTAGAGGGGGGTTGGGGCAGTATGGGGGAAAGAATTTGGAGTGACTTGACTAGAATAACATTTCAAAAATATCACCCTATTTTCAATATGGGGAAAGTCTGCAAGGTGTCAGCATGAATGTAGGGAGACCAGATAATAAATTTTGCCAGGTAGACTTGGTGGAATAGTCTTTTACCACAATCTTAACAATCAAGAATGAAGCAAATAAGCTATGATTTGAGATATTTAAGAGGCACAATTGATATAACCTGATGATGGATTTGAATTGGGGAGATAAAGAAGAAGGAAACATTAAGGATCACTTTTAGAATTTGATTGGATGGTAAAGCCATTAGCTGAGATGGGAAACACCATAACAGTCCTTAGCAGAAGATCACGAATTTGATCTCAGATATTTTAAGTATGTAAAGTATTTTAAGTAAGTTGTCAAATAAGCAATTATATTTATAGGTCTGGAGTTTAGAGGAAATGTTCTGACTAAATACAGAGTAGTAAGATGGATATCTAAAGTATGAAGAAGGAGGAAGTTACAGAGTATAGGGTGATAAGAAAACAAAACACGACAAGACAAGACAAAACTATGGCCATACATAGTTTTCCAAAAGTGCAGTGTCTCCCTCCTGACATGATGCCCTGAGAAGGACACATCACTTCTGTGAGATTTCTCCCCCAAAGCATTACCTGACTCTAATCATACGGAAACAAGAGATGACCAAAAGTAAGGGACATTCTACAAAATCATGGGCTTATATTTTTCTTTCTTTTTTTTTTTTAATATTCTTTTTATTAATTTTTTATTTTTATTTTTATTTTTTTTATTTTTTTTTTTCCCGGAAGCTGAAGTCTTCTTTATTGATAGAATTAGCAGAACATTTGTGGCAGTTGTCCATAAGGTCCCAACACAGCACATTCTGACATTCATATTAGACCTATTTAAATGTGGCTCCTTTTGATTCCATCAACTTTGTACTATGATGATTATCTGTACAAAGGGGTTCTAAATTGAAACAATCTCACTCACATCACCCCAATTCACTCAGTTTGAGGAGACTAACAGCTCGGTCCTAATTTTTAAAAAAGTGATAGGCTAAAAGACAAAAAAAAAAAAAAAAAAAAAAAAGTCAACTAAAATAAGCTCCCAGGCCTAATCAAGAATGACTTAATATTATTCATTCTCTTCTTTGAACATTTTGCTTAAGTGCTTTATTAGAGCTACAAGCTCAGGGTTCCCACCACGTGCATCAATTTGTTTATAGGCTTTAGATTCAAGCTCTTTAAGAGTACTCCGAGTGTATTCAAAAGAACCTACATTCTCAAGATAATGTACACAGTATTTTTTAATATCGATATTTTCGGTTCTCTGGCGCAAGATACTCTGCACCTGGGTGCTTTCAGGCCTTGACCAGATGGCATGAATAGTAGGGAAGGAGAACTTTCCCTCTGTTAGATCTTCACAAAAGCTTTTGTTTTCACTATATTCTTTGGAGTGCAGATTAGCATAATCATCCCTAATTTGGAAAAAGAGCCCGAGTGTATTAAGCAGTGGCTTTAGATCTTCTTTGTAATCAGAGAACAACTGCATGAGACCCACTGCTAATCCAAACAGCCCACCTGTCTTTTGTAGCACCATAGCCTTATATTCTTCTTCGGTGGGACAAGTGTAATTATCCCTCCAATAGATATCTAGGCCTTGTCCCTGGTGGAGTTCCAGAAGCTGGTGGGTAAAAAGCTTTACCGCATCGGGGTGATCAAGGGTTAAGACTTTCTCTAGGCCAAGAAAATACACGTAATTGGCAGAATTGATGACGGACGGAATCCCATAGATACTGTGTGCCACAGGAAAGCCACGTCGGAGTTTTGAGTTGTCTTCGATATCGTCGATGAGCAAACTGGCATTATGCAACATCTCCGTCACTTCAATGATAATCTGCAGCTTATCTTCTGGAACTTTGAGCCAATGATTAAATGCCTGTGAAAGTTTGGTTCTCACTTGTTTACCTTTCCTCTTTAAAAGACCTTAACATTATGGACTCCCTGGCCTGGGGACCTACACTGGTAACTGAAGTAAATACTTATAGGGTTCTAGAAGAATTCTTTGCACTGTTTCTTGAGTCTTCTCCATTGTTTTTGAATTTCAAAGCTGATGGTTCAACGGTGATATCACAACTTTCACGCTGCCGGTCCGGGAGTAGCAGTACCCAGCATCAACTTCCCACTTTATAGTTCAGACCACGGCTCCTCCGAACGCCTACATAGATCCCTCCCCCTACTTCACCACGGAACTCTCCACCCTTCTCAGCCGCCAGCGACACCGCATTACTCAGTGCAAGAAAATACGCCATCCCGGTCACACTCTCTTTTTATTAATTTTTTAAATGTTTATTTATTTTTGAGAGAGACAGAGAGACAGAGCACAAGCAGGGGATGCACAGAGAGAGAGGGACACAGAAGCTGAAGCAGGCTCCAGGTTTTGAGCTGTCAGCACAGGGCCCGATGTGGGGCTCAAACTCACGAACCGTGAGATCATGACCTGGGCTGAAGTTGGACACTTAACCAACTGAGCCACCCAGGCGCCCCATTTGATGACTCAAGGTCAAAAACATTAAAGGAAGCAGAAAGAACTGTTCCAGATTAAATAAGTCTAAAGAGACATAAAAACTAAATGCAGTAAATGATGCTAAATTGTATCCTGGGCCTCTGTAGTGGTACAAGGGAAAGTGGTGATAAAATCTCATGGCATAAATAGCCAATCATTCACCACTTTATTATAAATGACAAAAACACTCAAACTTACTAATTACTGTACACTTAGTGACTATCAGCCAAAGTGCTTTACATACATAGGTACTTAAATATTTTCTAAAATAAGGAATGCATGAATAAAAAGTATATTTTTGGTGAATTTTTACATCTATTTGTTGCTATCTCATTTTCTGAATTTGGTTGGTTTTTCAGCCAGTTGCTATTTCCATTTCCTGAGCTAATTGGTTCCTATACAATTTTAAGTGGGGAGAGGGTGTACTTGACTATTGCTAATCCTCCCACTGTCCCCTACTTCCTCTCCCCTGATGACTAAGCCAATGACTTTCAAACCCATAGTCACCCCATGGGCACACTCATAAGATTGAGAAATTCAATAAAGTTCACAACCAGGAGAAAGTGTGTAATCCAGCAAAAGCTGGGTTTTTGTTGTTTGTTTGTTTGTTTGTTTGTTTCCCATTGAGTCACTATAGGTATCATTGCTCCAAATTCCAATAGGCTTTCATAACCTTGACCTGGAGAGCTGCATAATAACTTTTGTTAAAAATAAGCTAGCTTGTTTGTACCTGATAAGGGCTGTCGTTTTCTATAGGTAGTGGGACCATTTTGATTGATCTGAGTATCCCCTACCAGCATTGAACACAGTATCTTACACACGGTAGAATCTGTATTATAAACACACACACACACACGCACACACGCACGCACCAGAGAATACATTTACTGTCCGTGCACCGCACATGACAATAAAGACATCAAATGATCTCGTAGGTTTCCTTTCTGCAAAACAGAAGGTGGTTGGGTTGATTAGTAGAAACCTTCACTATGTTTTATTTAATTGTGCCACAGTAAAGGGGTCTGTATCTCCAATTGAACAGACAATTTACGCTTCATTAAATTCTCCTCTCATTTCTGCACTTCAGGTACTTCAATTAGATGGCAGCTCTATTTTGAATGACTCGTTCAAGCGTGACAAGATGCCAGTGAGGATCTGGAGAAGCAACAGAATTAAAAGCACCCTTTACATCTGGAAGACACTACCTCTCACTTCGTATAATGCTCAATTGAACCCTATGGCTCATAAATATTCATAAGCCTGAAAAAATATCTTAGATAAATGAACAGACATCACAGAATTCCTTGATGGGAGGTTCAACTAATGCTTCAAAATTAGAAATTTATTTTTACAGAAGTGAAATGTTTGCCTCATCTGGCACAGTTGGGGACTAAGTGGCCTAGAGATCTATTTATTTTTAATTACAGTATGCATAGAATATTAACCCTTTGGTGATTAAATATGACCCATCAATATGTAAAGCTTGCAAGATATAAAGCTTAAGATTTTTTATTTTCTGACACTGGATGATATACTATATATATGAATATTTTTTGAAATAAGTTTAATTTCATTCCAAATATGATCTATGTTTTTACATTTATATATAAACAAATTTACACAAATAAGGAAGGTTGAAATATGCAGGGATATGATTTTATGTAAGTTCCTTTACTATTATCATAACTTCATAGAGAATCAAATAGTCTGTAATTTCACTGGTGAAAAGCTGAGAATCTTAATTTTTTTCTTTGAAGATAAATATGAAAAATATTACTACCTTCTTTTAAGGGAAGCATTTACAGTATTTTTATTTATTTTCATGAGTCAACAAAGTCACACAAAATGATTCTTCTCATCTTATCATTTCAGTAGACATAATCATTTTCCAAAATATAGCCTTGATGACTGGATGTTTGTACTCCTTAAAAAAGAAAGTTTCCCTTTTCTCTGGGGTGTCTTCATCACTTTGCGTATTGTGTGGTCAAATAACCTTCCCCAGTTCATTCTCTAACTTGCTGACATCCAGATTTTCTGGAAATGGAGCTAGTAACTATGACACTCTTTGTATTTATATTTTCTCTTTCAAGATGGAAACTAGGGGTTTTAAAAAGCAGTTTAAACGCATTTCTTGGTAGCACAGGTTAATTCCAGGAGAAATTCCACGGAAACACGGAGGCTTTCAGAGAAAGATGGAGAAACACAGAGAAGCCAGCTGAGATGGGTATCAGTGATGCTCATGGACTGAACCGTAACTGATGGAAATTATTCAGCAGCAACCTTAAATTTCACTTTCCTCTATGGATAGGGCAACATTTTTTTTAAATGACAATTGCCTCTTTATGTACTATCTGGCATGCATGAAGCCACTGAACTGCACGTTTTCTTTCATCCTGTGTCCTCTGTTTTGCAGGAGACATTGCTCTCCCCCCTTCCTGCCCCACATGTACTTTCTTCAAACATCTTTTTTTTTTTTTTTCCTTAAGCAAAGAAAATCTCTCTGCTCTCCATTTTTGCTTGGCCTCCCACACACGCTGTTAACCGTTCCCCAAACATAGATGGCAGACAGGCTTGGAATCTCCAACTGGTGCTTTCTCACAAGATCTCTTCTCTTTAAATATTGTGATTTATTCTTCTGAAGAGAAATTGTCCCTTTCTGGGGCTTTTCCTCTCACTAGTGACTGGTTATTTTTGAAACTTGCCATTTTGGCAGTAATAGTCTCCAGTGATAAAGTATACATTGATGGAATGGCCAAGTGTACAGTTAAAAAAAAAAAAAAAAGCCTCACGATTTGTTTCTCTCATGTGGCTTCCTTTACGTGAAAAGGGTCAAAGATGTAAAGAAACAAAAAGCAAACTCACCAATAACCTCTGACTGAAGGAAGGAAG
The DNA here is from genome assembly GCF_018350215.1 of Panthera leo. Lineage (NCBI taxonomy): Eukaryota > Metazoa > Chordata > Mammalia > Carnivora > Felidae > Panthera > Panthera leo. The sequence continues at coordinate 146,526,372 of NC_056679.1, read as the reverse complement.
CATATGTGAAGAGGAATACAACAATTTCTTCAATTCTTTATCACGCACAATTTCCTTGCTTTGCCACTAAGCCAAGAAAGGCGTGGCCAGTGTTGTTCTCAGGTGTAGGATTATTTCAGACTACGGTTTGGCCTTGTGCATGCAGGCATGGAGTAAGGACAATGAAAATTCATAATGCCTTTTGAAAATCAAGAAGTTTGGGGTGCCTGTGGGACTCAGTAGATTTAGCATCAGAATCTTGATTTCAGGACAGGTCATGATCTGAAGGTCATAAGACAGTTCCCCACATTGGTCTCCGTGCTAGATTCTCTCCCTCTCCTTCTCCCTAGTCCCCACCCCGTTCTCATGCATGTGCTATAAATAAATAAATAAATAAATAAATAAATAAATAAAATAACAACAAAAGAAAACAAGAATGTTCTTTACCGTATGTGTGTGTGTGTGTGTGTGTGTGGTGGGGGGTGGTGATGCAGTGGACTTCCCTTTGTCACAGGAGCAACTATTTCCAACATGAGATCATATAAAAAATAATCTAGCATGATTTCAAAATTATATAAGGCTTTTACTTAAAAAAGAAAAGTTTTAATATAGAGGACGAAGTACACGATGGAAAGATTATCCAGAAACTATAAAAACCTCACACTTTGGATCTGTCACTATTAACTGCACCTTTTTCTTTTTCTTTTTCTTTTAATTTTTTAATATTTATTCATTTTTGAGAGACAGAGACAGAGTGTAAGTGGGGCAGGCACAGAATTCAAAGCAGACTCCAGGCTCTGAGGTGTCAGCACAGAGCCCAAAATGGGGCTTGAGCTCACGGACTCTGAGATCATGACCTGAGCCAAAGTCGGACACTTAACCAACTGAGCCACTCAGGCGCTCGCTCCTAACCACACCTTTCTTTATAAAATATGTTTCCTTAGAATCAAGTGTAGTTTTCCTTCTAATACTAGTATTTTTCATTAGATAGATAGATCTATATAGAGATATCTATTATGTGTTTATATATATGGAATTCCATATAGGATAAGATTCTCTCTCTATATATACATGTAATAGAGCTCTCTATGTAACTATGTTATAGAGATATCTACACAACTATATATATATATATATATATATATATAGAGAGAGAGAGAGAGAGAGAGAGAGAGAGAGGAGGGAATCAATAAACAAATTTTCACAGATATGGATTCTAATTAATTTCTTCTTGAACTAGCTTTCTATACACGTGTGTGTGTGAGCACATTTGTACACCCTGCCTTTATTAACACTGGTGCTCACCAAAGGTTTTTGATTTCCTTCTTGCAGGCACAAGGTAGGATAGCACTTCTCTGCCCCTTTGAAGTAAGATGAGGCCACGTGACTTGCTTGGCCAGTGAAATGTGAGCACAAGTGGGATGTTTCACACCAAAGTGGAAATTTGAAGAGCCAGTGTTCATCTCATCACGTTTCCTTTCCGTCCGTCACTGTGCCATAATGACATGGAGTCTCTGTCAGTCTGGGCTCCTGAATCATCTGGATAAGCAGAGACTCCTGGCAGCCTTTGTTGGGCATACAGTATTACCAAGAAACATATTTTTTGGCAAAACCACTGAGATACAGACTTTGTTTGTTACCACAACATAATCTAGTCCAGGGGTTTGCATAATTTTTCATAACGGGTCAGATAGTAAATATTCTTTTTATTTTTTTAACAAACCTTAAAAAAATTCATTTCCAGATCATATAAAAACAAGCTGCAGACCAGATTTGGCTTGTGAGCCTTAGTTTTCCAATGCCCTAATCTCATTTATGCTGACTGTAAAAGGCATTTACCTTCTCTCTGCATCATTTTCTTGCTGCAAAATAGAACACAAGTGTCCTAATTATACTCTCTGTGTTTCCCTGAGAGTAAAAGAAGAAATGTAGACAAAATTATTTAGAAAAAAGGTAATGTGGGGCACCTGGGTGGCTCAGTCTGTTAAGCGGCCGACTTCGGCTCAGGTCATGATCTCACAGCTAGTGACTTCGAGCCCCGCGTCGGGCTCTGTGCTGACAGCTCAGAGCCTGGAGCCTGCTTCGGATTCTGTGTCTCCCTCTCTCTCTCTCACTCTGCTCCTCCCCCTGCTCGCACTCTATCTCTCTCTCAAAAAATAAACATTAAAAAATTTGTTTTAACAAAAAAGTAATGTTATATGCTCTGTGAAATGTTATTATTTCACCATAAATAATGATACAGAACAATACTTCCAAACAAAAAAGTTAGAGAGAAACCTATTTTCTCCATTGTATTCTATTTATTATAATGTAGATAGCCTATTTCAAACAGAACCTCTGCCATGCCACAGCCCAACACTTCCCAAGGTGTGCTTTGTAGATTACCCATCCTCTAGGATGGTACACACACACACACACACACACACACACACACCCGGTTCTTTATATGCATAAATTCAGGCAATTCTATGTACTTTTTAACATAGTATCTATCAATATCCATCAGAATTTCTCTTCAACCCAAGACACTTTGGGCAGGCTTGCATTGCCTCTACTTGGTACTGAGCTCCTTGAAGTTAAGTCATCGCTAGCTTAACTAGTCAACTTATCCTCTTCCTCCAAGTTCTGCATTTGCCCAGCTTTATGAGCCAGCTCTTGGTTGACAATATCTCTGGACATGCATGGCGCTTTTGGGCCTGAGCACCAGTTGTCGGCAATGGTAAAAATTAATTTCATGCTGAGGTATGTAACTGCCACAGATGTAAGTTCTCTGGCTTTAAAATGGAACACTTGGGGGGAAAACACTATATGAGAAAAGCAGAAGAAATGTTTTTGGTTATTTGAGTTCTTACCTTTCTAGACCAATTTTTCCGTAAGAATCAAGAGCATTTGCAGTAGCACTCTCTAAAGAGCTTCAGGCTTTAAAAAGCAACAAATCAAGCCCTAGAGAGACCTGGTCGTCTATGATTGACATTATGTTACATTGGATTGCTTCACTTTCATGTGTGATAATCATCTGGATTTGCTATGTTATCCAAACCTAATTCAGTATGCAGCCCTAGAATGAGTAACAAATGTTTCCCATTTAGAACCGCATTAGAATGTTTTACATCAGCAAATCCAAGAAAGGGGGAATTATGAGACAATAAAGAAATTAAAAGCTAAATTAAATATGCTTCAGATTTATATCTACATATATTTATATTACATATATTTTTCATATATAGCTATACATAATTTTATTATGTGGCTGGAAAGAAACTTGAGAAATGTGTTAACTATGCCAGAATAGATATTTCTACTTCAAGTTACATGGAATTATAAAATGTTATACTTATTATGATTTTGGTGATTTTCCACAAGATATAATATGGGGGAAAAGTGATAGAGCATAATGTTTAAGGTGAGCAGTAATGGTCTATTCCATGAATAGATATTGCCTCCAAATGAAATGTTCTGAAGTTCTTCATGCATTCCCATCCTTCCTGCCCTGAATCACCCAAATCAAAGTACCAGGGTAATAGCACCTGATCTCAAGTAAGAATTTTCCACCAAGTAACACTGAGATTCGAGGGAAGTTACTTAACCACAATGAACCTCATTCATCTAGAAAATGTGGTTATCCCTCTCCCTGAATCCGATGTGAAGGTACTTCTAGATAATGTATATGTAAGCTCCTACATGAGGACTGGCATGAGTTACATTACATGCTTAATAAATGTGGATACCAATTTGGGTCAGTCATATGTTTGAACCGAATTATCAGTAATTCAAAATGCACAAAATAATTGCCCCTTTAAAACCAGGACCATAGAGCCGGTGCTAAGGAGTGAAAATGTGTTTCCTGGCCATGTTTGAGCTGCAAATGAACAGAAAGCCAGACTCAAACAAACTTAAACTCTGATAAAAATGTATTTCCCCCTACCTCAAGTGGCAGTTAAAGGTAGTTGGGCTGGGGCGCCTGGGTGGCTTGGTTAAGCGTCTGACTTCGGCTCAGGTCATGATCTCACAGTCTGTGAGTTCGAGCCCCGCACCGGGCTCTGTGCTGACAGCTCAGAGCCTGGAGCCTGTTTCAGATTCTGTGTCTCCCTCTCTCTCTGCCCCTCCCCTGTTCATGCTCTGTCTCTCTCGGTCTCAAAAATAAATAAACGTTAAAAAAAAAAAAAAAAAAAAAAGAAAAAAGAAAAAAGGTAGTTGGGCTTTCAGGTCTGGTCATCATACATCGAGGCTCTTTCCTTTCTCCTCTGTTGTCTACAACCTTAACTTTATCTCAAGTCTCCTTCTGCAGTGAGAGTGAAAGTAGCTCCTTGCAACCATATGGTTAAGTCTCTCCACTGAGTCTGACTGGGCCAATTTTGGTTATGGATTGCAGAGCAAATGACAGCCAGGGGAATGTTGTATTCCGATTGGCTTAAACACTGGTTCCCCAAGCAATGCTAGCAAGGAAGGTAGAATTATTGTAATAGGCTGGGTCAAATCAGAAGCTGCCTCTAGAATTAGGGTTACCTCCCAAACCACATGGCTGCTGCATGTGAGGGCATCAACCATAATATCCCTGTAGCCACCTTTCTCTAGAAGACTTATAGAGATCTTTTAAAATAATCCAATAGTCACCATGTCACTTTCAAAAACCAAGAATTCATTCAATTTTGAGTCAGAAGCTTATAATTTAAAAATTTATATTCTCTTACCTGATTTATCCAAACTAATCATGCAAATTAGTCCAGACCATGCAAATGGAAAGAAATATAGCTCATTTTGAGAGAAACCAGGCATTAGGAGAGAAGGTGGGTTTTTTGTTTGTTTGTTTGTTTTTTGTTTTTCCTTGTTAGGAATTACATGGTAGTACTGTATCCCAAAACAGAGGTTTTCATCACCCACCGAAGTGCCATAAATTTGATGTTGATCAATAGGAAAAAGCTCTGGCTGTGTAACAATTGTGGTCAGATAACCTGATGCTTGAGTCCTGTACTTGAGTCCTGCTTGAGTCTTGTACTTGCTGCCTGTGCGACCTCAGCAAGTTACTCCACTGCTCTGCAGTTCAATTCTCTGCAGTGTAAAATGGAGATAAAAATAGTACCTAGCTTATAGGGTTGATATGGGTATTAAATGACTTAATATGTGCAAAGGGCTTATTCCATGGCAGGATGTGGAAAGTACTGGCTGTTACTGTCATATTACTATAAGTATTTTTTTCTTCTACTTCAAGATGGTGAGCTGTCTTTTGAAGAATGTTTGAGACTAGACAAGAACAGAAGTGGAGATACTTTTTAAATGTATTTTCAAGATTATTACTAAGAATTTGCTTTTAACTAAACTATATTGCATTTTAGATGATTGTGAGAAACACAAATCTGGAAAGACATAGTTCAGGCAAAATGATGAAAATTCAGCACCTCGTTTTGTATGCACCACGTGGCTATAAAACTCCTCAGGACATCCGCATGCCAAGTCCCCAAATATAAGAAAGAATCCAGTTTGTTTTAAATAGCATTTGGGTGCAATTTCAATTGCTAGTTGTTCATGAATTTAATTTGACTCTGAAAGTACAAAATTAACTTTAAAAACCTACCTATTATAAAATGACTATGCTTAAGTGATTGTTATTTTTGGAATATCCTTTTAATTCCAATAGTTTAGAAAGACTATGAGTGGTTTATGTTGTTCACCAATAATATGATTCCAAATGTTATTATTAAAACTGTTAAAATAACACTTAATCCAATTAACGATCTATTAATAAAACAACTAGGACATTAACATAGGCTACTTTGTATAGTTGGCTAGAAGGTTGAGCGAATGAGGCCAAAGTTATAGATTGTATTTAAGTATGATATGGTCTAGTTTGAAAAGCTCTCTTCTATAACCAGTGCACTTCCAGGCAGCCCCCTCAGACTGCAGGCTCTGAGGACATAAGAGAGACGAGGCAAGCGCAGAAAGGGAACAGCTTGCATGTAGACAGCTTTAGAAAATAATCCAGAGCCGTGTCTCGCAGATAGTAGTGAGCAGCATTATGAGTAACAATAATCCTAAAAACTGCAGTTTATTGAGGATTTATACATTAAGCATATAAATACATGCTTAGACTTGTTGAAAAATGTTTTATAAAGTTATTTTCATTTGACTCCATCTCGGCACCAACACAATGAAGGAGGTATGACCATGCCCTTTCTAAAGATGAAGAACACAAAGCTTAGAGAGTTAAGGAAGCCTGCTCAAAGTGACACAACTAATAACACAACAAAATAACGCAACTAATAGCACTACCCGCCAGAAATGCTCTTCTTCAAAGAAAGGTGATTGGGGATGGGCTTACAGAGCAGTTGATGGGGCTGCTGAGCTTACAAACGCATTGATCTGCTTTCCAATATTTTTTGAGCCATACTCTATAGTTGCCGTTTTCAGACAGCTGCATCAAAAGGAAAAAAAAAAGTGCAAAAAATATCTCTTCCTGACTTTTTCCTTGGAGGAGGAAGACTAGATAATGATGGTGATTATGATAATGATAATAGATATTACTGAATATTTACCATGGGCCAAACACTTTTTAAGCACATTTAATCCTCCCAACAAACTCAAGTGTAAGATAGATACCATTTTACTCTCATTCTACAGATGAAGTAATGAGGGTAAAAAGCTAAATAATATCCTCTTTGACCACACAACTACCAAAACGAAGAACTGAAACTTAAGTAATCTCCATATAAGGTCAAAGCCCATGCTCTGAGATATTATACTGACAAAAATAAACAGCAAATAAATGTTTATATAATTTGGTAGATCAGTGATAAAAATTATATACCAGGGCGCTTGGGTGGCTCAGTTGGTTAAGCGTCCAACTCTTGATTTTGGTTCAGGTCACGATCTCTTGGTTCGTTGAGTTTGAGTCCTGTGTCAGGCTCTGCAGTGTGTCAGCACAGAACCTGCTTGGGATTCTCTCTCCACCCCCCCCCCCCCCCCCACCCCCGCCTCTCTCTCTCTGCTCCTACCCTGCATGCTCTCTCTCTTGTCAAAATAAATAAACTTAATTTTTTAAAAATTGTACTTAACTTCTTATTATTCCATCTAGATTTATCCTCCCCAATTTAGCTCTCAATGATTTATCAATTATTTCATGGCATAACACATTATGCCTGTAATGAAAGCCTCTTCCAGAAACATACATATTTCCTGGGAGACAAAAATGCAGGGAATGGAACGTACAGGTTCTTCACACATTTTGAATGAGATGCAGTTTCTTATTTAACTTCTCTTTCATCTAGCTGGTGAAAAGTCATAATTGTGTTGACACTTCCCTAAGGTACCTATGATCTGTATAACATGCTTAAATTTACTTACACCATGTGTGCATTCGGCCATAAAAACAAAACGGAGAACAATTCAAATTAAATTTCATCATTTGTTCAAATACATGTCTCTTTGGTCACACCTTCTTAATGAATGGTAGCAGACAAGCAACACAGCTAATAAGTTATTTTAATAGGGTGATGTAACGGCGTGTGAACTGTTACCTCCTGGGAGAGTAAGTGACAGATTCCAGTTCTCATTACTGTGTAGATTAGTCTCAGAGAATTCATTAGTGCCCAGTGTGGCAGCTCTGCTGAGTGCCCTTAATTTGGAAAAAGAGACAGGAGGCCTATGTGCCCAAGAAACTCTAAAGACAGATGAGCTGGAATTGAAGGCTTTTAGGGCAAAGGGCTCTCTTGAGAAGATGGCAATTATTCCCCCAGCTTTTCAGGCACTGGTGACAGCTCTCTTCCCTTTAGTCTGTGTCAGTACGTACACTAGAAACAACAGCGGACTCCTGGGTTTCCCTACACCTCAGAGGAGGCAGCTTTCATGCAGAATGTTCCAAAGGACCCTACATCCATGTGACTTATGTCCATTATAAATGGCTTTTTTATTTTACAGAATGACAGTGAGCAGAAGTAGCACAGAAAAGAATGCAATCTGTCAATAACCCTATTTTTTTTTTCCTAGGTAATGGTTTTAATCATCTCCACTAAACCCCCAAGCAAGCTTGGTGTGGACTGATTTAAAAATCCTGTATGTGCCATTTCGGCCACTTGCTGGTAAAGATATTATAAAGACAATAGAAGTTATGAAACACAAAGTTCTTCTTAACAAACACAAAGTTCTTCTTAACAAACACAAAGTTCTTCTTAACAAACACAAAGTTCTGATCTGGACAATTACAATAGCAATATAGCACTACCTACATACTTAAAGAGCTTTCAAACTTTTTTGGCTGAAATCCTTAGTAAGAAATAAGTTTCACACACAACCAATACCCATATACATATAGGTATTTATATGGGTGAAATTAATGTTTCAGTACATGTGATGCACTCTTATCTGTATTGTTCTATTTTAATCTCTTCATTTAGTTAGTACTACTCTACTGTAGCCTGTTCTATTTTTTTAAATGTTGGTTTTTAAAAATGTTGCTTCTTTTAAAAAACTGATTTTATCACTTACTAACATATCAAGATCTATAGTTTAAAAAACTATATGAAAGCACCATATCTCAATACAAAGACCTTTTGCTATTAGTTTTTGTAAGAATTACAACTTATTTATGAGTACTTATTATCGGTCAGGCTCTATGCCATTCCTTCATAAAATTTGTAAGTTAATTTATTCTCCATAGCAAAGACAGATATTATTCCACTTCTCAGATGAAGAAAGTCAAGCTCAGAGAGTTAAAGAAAGTTGCTCCAGTGCACACAGCTAGTAGGTGGGAGAGCTACAATACTGCCATACGGTAAGGACATAATAAGCATTGGATGGACAGATGGACGGATGAGGCACAAGCCTGCTGATGACTGGATGTGTTAACAACTAATTTGTGTTGCAGCATTTCTTTCTGGACCACAGTCTATGGTTTTCAACTATCTCAAAACAGAAATAATAGTTTTTAGCTTAAAATGCAAAAGTGCTTCCTCTCCTCTCCCCTTCCTTCCCGTCCTCTCCCCTCACCCCTCTCCTCCAATCACCTTTCCTTTCCTTTCCTTCTTTTTTAAATTTTAGAGACAGAGAGGACATGCAAGAAGGGGAGAGGGGCAGAGGCAGAGAGAGAATCTTAAGCAGGCTCCACTCTAAGTGTGGAGCCTGACAGGTGCTTGATCCCACAACCCTGGGATCATGAGCTGAGCTGAAATCAAAAGTTGGATGCTCAATGGACTGAGCTACCCAGGTGCCCCGCAAAAGTTCTTTCTTAATTGGGAGCAGTGAGTATAATGATGATGATGATGATGATGATGATGATGATTGTGGCTAATACTTATTGATTAGTTAATATGTACCAAGACTACTCTAAATTTTTTATGTGTATCAATATAAAATAATAGTAGCCAAACGAAAACATTATTACGAGGATTAAATTCATTTAATATGTTCATCAACCCTATGTGGTAATTACTGTTATTATCTCTGTTTATAGTTGAGGTTAAGTTACTTGCCCAAGGACACACAGCTAATGAAACCCAAGACCTCTGTCTCAGAGCCTAAAGTCTTAGCCTTTACTTCTGACTAGATTCATTAGAAATCAGCCAAATTTTTCTTTTAACACTAAAAGCAAGGTTGTGCTCCCAAAGAAAGCACGGTAAAATTGATAAATGCTTTGCTGGGGTGACCCATCCATGATAAGCCATTTAGTTCTCTTAACATGCTCATGGGGTTCTTTAGAGCATTTTTCTGAGGGTTTGGATATAGATTATATTACCCAACACAAATACTGAAGATTATGATTTCAATCTTGCATTTCCATGTCTCAGTATTTTATAAAGTTAGTGTTAAAACACACCTTTTAAGAAATTAGTGATGAGGGGCACCTGGGTAGTTCAGTTGGTTAAGCATCAACTCTTGATTTAGGCTCAGGTCATGATCTCCTGGTTTGTGAGTTCGAGCCCCGCAGCGGGCTCTGCACTCATAGTGCGTGGCCTGCTTAGGACTCTCTCCCTCTGTCTCTGTCCCACTTGCTCTCTGTCTCTCTTAAAATAAATAAATAAAACTAAAAAAAAAAAGAAGAAATTAGTCATGATTATTTTTAATAAAATCAAATTAAGAACTATTTGCATAGTTAATAGCAATTCTATTAACTTAGAATTCAATTTGCATAGTCAATTCTAGTAACTAATTCAATTTGCATAGTTAATAGCAATAACTATTGTTAATAGCAATAGTTATAGCAATAGCAATTCACTCTGCTAGTGTTGGGGAGACAAAGAAGTACATTCTCAAGTATAATCATGAGTACTTTAGGGGTCGGGAGAGCTATGGTGGGATATTTCCTGGACAGAATTTAAAGGATTAGCACGAGAGCTTGAAGATGAAGCTGATTTAAAGCCAGGAGCCAGGTTTACCAGCCAAGCTCATGAGGAAGCAAAATCATAGCAAAGAGGGCTGGCAAGAAGACAGGTGAGTATAGCAGAGTCCTACAAGCTAATTTGCAAGAGACTTTCTCCCTTTGGCCCCAGGTTATCTCCTATATTTATTGACGCCTATAAGCCCTACCACAAAAATACAGTGGATGAAATTGGTTATAGTTTTTGTAGTAGAGAAGGCCAGTGCCCAAAGACACACATGACTTTCCTTTTCTACTTAGGGCCAGCACTCAATCACATTTGCTAGCCTCTTAACATTCTTACCAATGAAATGTGGGTAGAAGCGACGTGACTCATCTCTTAACAACCTCTCTTGGGATCCTCTATTCTCTCTTTCCTTACCCACCTACTCAATGACACAAGACAATATCGTGTTAAAGAAGAAAGCAAATTAGGTTCTCGAATGACTGGATGGGACAGAGCCACCCTGACAACTCTCATTAGAGAGTGACAAAAGCAAGAAATAAACTTGTATTAGGCCACTGAGATTTTTATAGCAGCTAACATTACTTAACTAAAGCAGTGCTAGAATATGAACACTGGTGTGAATGCTGTTTTAAATAAAAGATTACAATTGGTATTTGGCGTTATAAATTGGGAACATGGGTGTGTTATTCGCACATGTGGCTCTATCTTCTCTTGTGAGCCATGACTACTCCCAGAAACCACTCTGGCACAGTAGTACATGCAGTCACATGGTTCTCTCTTCAGAAAACCTGCTGGAACTGCTGAGGGCTCTGCTGTCTTCCCCTTGACTAATCAGACTCATATACACACATACACACATATGTAAGTATGTATTATACATATTTATTTATGTATCTCTTTATCTGTGTGTGTGTGTATATATATATATATATATATATATATATATGCAAATATGTATTTAAATATCTATGCTCACTCTATCCACTTACTATCAAAACAAACATGCTTCATTCTGATCTCTCAGACACTAATCCAGCATGGCCACTTTCATTCTAGACTTCATTCCTTTATCTGCAACTTCTTTCTCTGAAGGTAAGAACGCTCACTCTCAATATCACAATGTATTTACTTATCTGTTAATCCCTAATAATATACACGTGCTAAGAATTGCAAAAGTCCCCTGTGAGGAATAAATTGACCAACTAGAACACAGTAGCAATGTACTTCATGCAGCCATAAAAAAAGAAAGAGGGGGTGCTACTGGAGACAACATCAATGGACCTAGAAGATCTTATGCATAAGACTGAAAAAGACAAATACCATATGATTTCACTCATAACTGGAATATAAAAAAAAAACAAAAAAAATACACAACAAAAAGCAGAATCAGACCTATAAATACAGAGAACAAACCAATGGTTGCCAGAGGGGAGGGAAGTGGGACGGTGGGCAAAATGAGTGAAGGATAGTGGGAGATACAGGTTTCCAGTTATGGATTGAATAAGTCATGGCAATAAAAGTCACAGCACAAGGAATACAGTCAATGATATGCTAATAGCAATGAATGGGGACAGATGGTAGCTACAGTTGTCATGAGCATAGCATAATATATAAGCTTGTCAAATCACGATATTACACACCTGAAACTAATATAACATTGTGTGGCAACTATACTCAACTGAAAATTAAAATTAAAAATTAAAAAATAAAATCAAACATGTTTTTATTCATGAAGAAAAATAAACAAAAACATGAGGACAAAGGTAAAACTCTGAATAAGATTAATGAATTCATTGTGCCTCAATAAAGACTGGCTCAGAGAGCTGGCTTATTTAGCTTTTTTTTTTTTTTTTTCCCCTGAAGCTAGTTGACAATTCTGTTGGCCAAACTATGACTGTTTTCAATGTAATGTCAGGAAGAAAGCTTCAACTGAGAATGGAGTTTAAGGGTTAGATGCAGAGAGCTGATTTGTGCCCGAAATGTTTGTCTCTCTTCCTTTACTTAGTGATGTGTAATTAACACATTACTGATTTCAAGGGAAAAAGCATGGTCAGTCATCTCTCTCTGCCCTGAGAAACAAAATTTGATGAACATTTCCTCATTCAACAAAAGAATCTGATTGAAGATCCACTGAATATGCCATATAAAGTAGAATTAGACTGGTCATTGAAAGGGATACAGTTTGTGGCATCTAAAATATTTATCAGAAACAGTCTTTTAAAAAAGGAATCTGGGGGCGCCTGGGTGGCTCAGTCAGTTGAGCGTCCGACTTCAGCTCAGGTCATGATCTCGTGGTCAATGAGTTCGAGCCCCCAGTCGGGCTCTGTGCTGACAGCTCAGAGCCTGGAGCCTGCTTTGGATTCTGTGTCTTGCTCTCTCTCTGCCCCTCCCCTGCTCACGCTCTGTCTCTCTCTGTCTCAAAAATAAATAAAACAGTAAAAAAAATTTTTTTTTAAAAGAAAAATAAAGTTGGAGGCATCACAATTCGAGATTTCAAGTTATACTACAAGGCTGTAGTAATCAAAACAGTATGGTACTGGCACAAAAATAGACACATGGATCAATGAAACAGGATAGAAAAAGCAGAAACAGGGGTGTCTGGGTGGCTCAGGCGGTTAAGAGTCCGACCTGAGCTCAGGTCATGATCTCATGGTTTGTGAGTTGGAGCCCCACGTCGGGCTCTGTGCTGACAGCTCAGAACCTGGAGCCTGCTTCAGATTCTTTGTCTCCTTCTCTCTGCCCCTCCCCCAGTCATGCTCTGTTTCTCTCTTTCTCTCTCTGTGAAAAATAAATAAGCTTAAAAAAATTAAAAAAAAAAAAAGAATCTGAAAATGTTGTCACTCTGGCCAGCAATTTGGCCAACTTTCTTTGCCACTGCCATTGGTAATTGCCTACTTATGTGAATCCAGATACTTAAAACACTATGACACCAAGACAAAAAAACATAGGCTGAAGCTGCATATAAGCTTCCCCTGCCCTACATCTCCTTTACCAATACTGTTTACAACTCCTGTGGTATATATACTATTAGTATCCACATTGTACAGATGAGGAGAATTAGGCCCGCAAAGGCTAAGTAACTGCCTAGGGTCATATATCTGGTAAGTGGGCATGAGCTAGGATGAAAGCAGATCTACTTGATTCCACAATCTGCATTACTCATGAACAGTTTGCTATTTTTTTTTTCAACCTTGGAATGCCATTTGTCAATCTTTTTAATAACTGTGTAGCCATCCACTACACATTCATAATTGGCTTAACGTCTAACCAAGTTGCCCTGAGGCTGTTGCCAGTTTTTTACCATTATGCAAAAAATGCAACAGTTAAATCCTTACAGGAACTTCTTTTCCCATTTGTGCAAATGTGTTTGCAGGAAAAATTCCTATGTACTGTAATTGATTTTTAAGTTTGTACATAATAAAAATATTTAACCTGTTGATATAAAACCCAATATATCATGAGAGCCTTAATTCTTCTAGAATTAGTAAAGCATAGTTTTTTTCTTTTTTTCAATATATGAAATTTATTGTCAAATTGGTTTCCATACAACACCCAGGGCCCATCCCAAAAGGTGCCCATCACCCACCCTCCCCCCCCTCCCACCCCCCATCAACCCTCAGTTTGTTCTCAGTTTTTAAGAGTCTCTTAGGCTTTGGCTCTCTCCCACTCTAACCTCTTTTTTTTTTTTTTTTTCCTTCCCCTCCCCCATGGGTTTCTGTTAAGTTTCTCAGGATCCACATAAGAGTGAAAACATATGGTATCTGTCTTTCTCTGTATGACTTGTATCACTTAGCATAACACTCTCCAGTTCCATCCACGTTGCTACAAAGGGCCATATTTCGTTCTTTCTCATTGCCATGTAGTACTCCATTGTGTATATAAACCACAATTTCTTTATCCATTCATCAGTTGATGGACATTTAGGCTCTTTCCATAATTTAGTTATTGTTGAGAGTGCTGCTATAAACATTGGAGTACAAGTGCCCCTATGCATCAGTACTCCTGTATCCCTTGGGTAAGTTCCTAGCAGCGCTTCTGCTGGGTCATAGGGTAGGTCTATTTTTAATTTCTTGAGGAACCTCCACACTATTTTCCAGAGTGGCTGCACCAATTGGCATTCCCACCAACAGTGCGAGAGGGTTCCCGTTTCTCCACATCCTCTCCAGCATCTATAGTCTCCCGATTTGTTCATTTTGGCCACTCTGACTGGCGTGAGGTGATATCTGAGTGTGGTTTTGATTTGTATTTCCCTGATAAGGAGCAACGTTGAACATCTTTTCATGTGCCTGTTGGCCATCCGGATGTCTTCTTTAGAGAAGTGTCTATTCATGTTTTTTGCCCATTTCTTCACTGGGTTATTTGTTTTTCGGGTGTGGAGTTTGGTGAGCTCTTTATAGATTTTGGATACTAGCCCTTTGTCTGATATGTCATTTGCAAATATCTTTTCTCATTCCATTGGTTGCCTTTTAGTTTTGTTGATTGTTTCCTTGGCTGTGCAGAAGCTTTATAGTTTTTCTTTTCTTTGTAGCTACAGTCTATCAATGATCATAGGGACCATGAAGTCAGCATGAAAACACAGTACATTGAGAGACAGGTACACAGTTGTTAAAATATGTATACTCTGGGCCAGGATGATGTGAATTTTAACTTAGGCACCATCATTTATTAGCTGTAACCTTGAAGGCATTACTGTTTTCTGGGCCATAGTTTCTCATGTGAGATAGCCTAATCACTATTTTCTATAAGACTATTTAGATCATTATATAAGAAAATGCATGCAAAGCACTTAGTAGAATGCCTAACACATAAAAAAATGGTCAATATTCATTACCAATGTATCTATTAGTTCTGTACCTTTGTCTTTTGTGTGTGAGTGACATCACTTTTATTATCCAAATTTCCACATGAGTTAATATATTATTGTTATTATCTTAATATATTGTTATTTCTTTAATTCATTCATTCAACCATATTTACTGACCACTTACTATGTACCAGGCACTGTTCTAGGTAATGGGAATACAGTGGGCCCACAGAAAAATGATTCATATTTCACAGACATCAAAGTTCTCTAGCAATCAGTGTTTTAATGTATTTTAACTTAAAAAAATAATAGTAGTTAAAATAATATCCTATGAAGCATAATTTAGGACACTTAATTATAACTCTAAAGATTTGGTGTTATTTTAAATTGATTTTGATACTTTTCTAAAAAAGAAAAATGACACCACTGTTTTATGGGTCAGTGGCTAGTGGGAATTCTTTTTACAGCTGCCTTGTGTCATTTATCTTGATCAGACACTAAAGAAGCCATTTCTGGGTAATTTACAAGATCATTGCGTCTTTTATACCCAGGCTTCCGGATCAGCAAAGAATACAGCTTAACCTTTATTTTCATCTATCTGTGGAAAAAAAATAATACATAACAAGGTCTCAAATTCTACATTTCAATTCACCTGCTTTTAAAATACAAGTTGAACAAAAGTATCAACTGGTAACAACTGCAGAAAGAGGAAACTTAAATGTGTATGTCACTAGCAATACACAATTTGAAAATTCAATAATTTAGTATCAAATAAAATATACTTTTCTTTTTGGTGTATTTCTAACCCTTCTGTAGGTCTATTCATTATTATGCATATATATCTCTACACATATAAAAATGTATAAAGATGTGTATTTACATGTATGCATATAGGTGTATACTTTTTTTGTCTTTTTAACCACCACCAAGCAGTGGTATTTTGTGGATAAGTAGCAATCTTCTTATCGTTATTTAAGTCTATGTGTATGGTTTGGAAAAGTTAGTAAGGGATCAAAGTCTGACCAGAATGATGTCATAACAAGGTAATATGGAATCTGATTATGTGAAAAGCTGGATATTTACACAAAGAGGTCAGAAACCAGCTGGCTACATATAAACTATAGAAAAACCAACAAACGTCCTAAGACAGTTCTTATTTTTGATCTGCTATGGACTTGCAAGCTTAGCATAATTTTTAAAGACCCAGATATTGAGAATGTTTCCTAACTCAGCACAAATCCACTCAAAAATGTGGTGTGGCTTGCTACCCAAATTATACTGGAGGCAATGAGAAAATGGGTTTAGTTTTCCTTTGCGTGGAATTATTTAAAAATTACAATACCAGTTTGAAAAACTGTAGCAACATATTACCTCTATCGTTTAGGAAAAACATCCTTACAGATTATATAAAACAACTTGAGGCTATTTTTATCTGTATTGTATTTTTATTTTATAGATCTGAACATTCATTCCAATTGGGTTTGGGGTAGACACTCAATTGAATTGTCTGAACCATTGCCTATATTGAACTTATCTGAAAAGTTAGCTCTATGATTGTTTGCCTTCATTTCTTCTTTCTTCCTTCTTCTTTCCCTCCTTTCTTTCCCTCTCTTTCTCTCATTAACTTTTGTAAATTGTCCTTTTGCCTGACTGTAAAATATTAACAACCAGTGTCATAAA
Organism: Panthera leo; assembly: GCF_018350215.1. Classification (NCBI taxonomy): domain Eukaryota; kingdom Metazoa; phylum Chordata; class Mammalia; order Carnivora; family Felidae; genus Panthera; species Panthera leo. The sequence continues at coordinate 146,509,596 of NC_056679.1, read as the reverse complement.
AGATTATGTGAGTAGGTAAAAACTTGGGTCACTTATAGTGTAAAAAACATGACTAAATTATTAAACTATTTTATCTTCACCGAATATTTTCATTCTCTTCAAAGGATAGAAGATGTATTCTAAATTGAGGAATGACTGATTACAGAAAGGAAAAGAGGGACCAGGAATGTGGTATTTCAGGATTATTCCATAAAAAAAATGATGACAAACCAAAGTTCTCCACTCAGGCCTAATAACAAGAAGAGAAATAGTCCACGATCACAATTCCAACATTAGATTAAAGATAAGATTTGTTAAATTCTTTGGTGCTCTGCTGAACAGAATGAAGAACTGGTCTGTTCATTCCGTGATACCTTTAATAACTTTTGTGTTTTTTAGACCCTTGATTGCCAGGATTATTGCCATGCTATCTAACTTTTGTGAGGTTAAAAAGCACTCAACATGGATGTATGGAGCCATTCTTATTAGAAGAGTTAGATAACACAAAAGAATTCCCGCACAAGCATGATCCATGGATTTGCTGATCGCAATGTACATTAGCTTATTGATGGACTTAAGTATCTGGTAGAATCTAAAAGCTTTACAGAGCCACAGAGATATTTTGACATTAACAGTGAAACTCCTTTTTTAAACATTTGGTTTTAATAATCTTAAAGATCTTCTGGTTTAACTTTTTTTTTCACTTTTATAGATATTTCATTAGGCCAGGCTTTGAAATTAAAAGAAAAATGGTTAATGACGCCGTCTCAGCACAATATAGCATTAGCAATGGACCACAAGTGTCAAACGTGCAAACACAAATAATCGTAAAACAGTTGTGATGTAATGACCCACATTTTTGTCACTGTGACTCAGGATACCCAGAGAGGGTCAAGAGAAAACAGTGGTAACACAGAGCTAAAATGTCAACATACACTTGGGCTGGGCAGTTCTGTCCAGAGCAATTAACTCCTCCATGCCCCTTCCTCCTCTCCTTTTTCCCAATGTCCCCTCTGCTTTACTATTCCCTGAAGCTAAAGGAATTCATGAGACAAAATCTGTTCTATGACGTTAACCAGTTTTTCTGCTTCATGTGTAAAAGGGCTACTTAGTTTTTGCTTCTTTTCCCCAAGACTAGAGAGAATATTCAGAAGTCCCAGAAGATCCAGACACTACACAACCATTTCCAAAAGGGATGTGAAGCCTTGAATTCCTCAGGAGAATGTAATTGCTTCTTTGGCAAATAAGGGAGCGCAGTATATGAGTCATTCAGTCATTGTAAACTCCAACGAAAGTTTGGTTTTATATTGTTCAAAGTGGAAACAGCTTCTTCTTTTTCCCCTTAATTATAACAATACTTTGTGCTTACTCTTAAAATAGCAAAGAATCTAGAAAGTGAAGAGAAGCAGTCTCAATTGTAGCTTTGCAAGCCATACAACCACTTTGTTGCATAATCTACAATTTTTACTATACATTCAAACATACACAGAGTTGTTTACCAAAATACATACTTTTTAAAAATTATTGGGGTAAAAAACACATAAAATTTACCATCTTAAGTATACAGTTCAGCAGTGTTGACTTTATTCACATTGTTCTCAAACCAATCTCTAGCACTTTTTCACTTTATAGAACTGAAACTCTAAATCCATTAAACAACAGCTCTCCCTCAGCCCCTGGTAACTGCCATTCTGCTCTATGAGTTTAAATATTTTAGATACCTTATACAAGTGAATCGTGCAATCTTTGTCTCTTTGTGAATGGCTCATTTTACTTAGCATGATATCTCCAAGATTCATCCATGTCATAGCATGGGACAGTTTCTTTCCCTTTTAAGGCTGAAAAAAATATAATTGTCTGCATACATCACATTATGTTTATCTGTTCATTCACCAATGGACATTTGGGTTGCTTCTCTGTCTTGGCTATTGTGAATAATGTTGTGAAAAACATGGTTGTGCAGGTATCACTTTTTTAAGTGAACACTTACATTGTTTACAATTCTTAAAATTATGAACATAAATATTTGTGTAATATATCAATTATTTTCTTAAAAACATTCCTATAAGTAGAATTTCTGAGCGGAAGGCTGTATGCTTAAAAAGAAACCTATATTTCAAGTAACACATGTGCAAGATACAGATCAAATATTGTAACATTTCTTATTAAAAAATGTTTTTTCTTTTCTTTTTGAGTATAGTTGACACACAGTGTTATGTTAGTTTCCAGTGTACAACGTAGTGATTCAGAGAAGTTTATATATTATGCTCTGCTCACAATATGTGTAGCTACCATCTGTCCCATTACATCACTATTACAATATCATTGACTGTATGTACAATGTACATGCTGTGCTTGTACTCCTCGACTTACCCATCTCAAAACTGGAAGCCTGTGTCTCCCTCTCCCCTTCACCCATTTTGCCCAACCCCTCACGTTCCTTCCCTCTGGCAGCCATCAGTTTGTTCTCTGTATTTATAGGTCTGATTCTGCTTTTTGTTTGTTTGTTTATTCATTTAAAACAAGTCTTTTCCACGCTTCCTCATCCTCAGCCCAATGCCCTGATAGATCCAGAAACAAAATTAAAATATTTTTGTCTTCATTCTCTTTGTCACTTACCGTAGTTCTTCTAGATCACTGGTTCTCAACCATGACTACACATTGGAACTATCTCAGAAGCTGTTAAGAAGAAATACTGATTTCTGTACACTATCCCTTTTAAAGCATCATCTCTTTAAGTGGGGGCCTGGGCTTTGCCCCTTTCTAAATGATGTATTTTTAAAAGTTTTGCAGGCAATTCTAATAATGCATGGCCAAAATTAAGAAGTACTGTTTTAAAGGAGTGCTATTCAAATTTAACGTGCAGATGAAACACTGATGGATCTTGTTAAAATGCAGATCCCATTTCAGGAGTTCTGCAGTTGGCAGGGTGGGGGGAGGGGGAGGGCTGAGACGGGGTTTTTCCAACAGGTGACGTTAATACCTCATTTTTGTGTATGAAGGATCTAGATTAATACATGTACTCTTCTATCTAACTACTTTAGGCAATATGTAGTGACTCCTCAAGATGAAGACAGGGATTTGCTCATTTTCATTATCTCCTTCCACCTGAATATTTATTATATTACTTTTAGTTTTACTATTGGTTCCTTTTAGGTTATAAAACTAAATTCTCATTTTTTTCCAATTTTGACCGTGTTTCTTGGTCTTGACCACCCCTTAAAACTTGAGAAAGTCTTCCATTTTTTTTTCCGTATTTCCCCCCAGAAAGTTGTTGTGCCATCTTTTGTTAGTTTTGCTTTGACATGTAGTCCAAGTAGCCAATATTTCTGTTCTCTGCTGAGAACAGCAGATACAAACAAACCTTTCATGTTATGTCATTAGGTTGTCTCTTAATAGAAATCCAACCAACTGATTTGCCAGTGTTAATTCTTTAATACAAAAACAGATACACACCATGCCAATTGACGCACTAGGCTTCCAGTGCTTTTTCCATGGGCCCTTGTACAGAAATCTAAGCCACCCAAAGAATTTTGTTTCTAGAATGAAGGTCTATGGATTCCTTAAAATCAAGGCATTAGTTTTTGTCACATTTTGATCAAGAGTGTGTAGTATAACCTTTCCTCTGGAATTTTTATTACTTCCTACTCCCATCCCTTTTGCTATTTGCCCTTTATTTTTTCCACATTCTAAGCCATATTAGTTATTCCGTAAGGCACAGACTGTCCCTGAAGTCTCCCCCTGGGGTGTACTGTCTCATTCTTCTCAGGACCGGTGGCTCTGAGGCCTGTGGCAACCTGGAACATCCCTTTATCCCTTTCCTGGGTCAGAACTACTGTTCCTGCCTTCCTTGGTTACTGATCTTCTATGCTGAGGACACTCAAGTAGCTTCATGAGAGATGACACATAGGTGATAAATGTACTAAGTCCTTGTATTTTTGAAATGCAGTTTCAAATATATATATTTCAAATACAGAAAATTCTGGGTAAAAAGTTTTACCTCAGAACTTTAAATGTATCAGTCTGAGTCTCTCTCCTTTGTGAATTGTGGCTTTTTTTTCTTCCTAGAGGCTTGTAAGGTTTTCTTTTTAATTATGTTGTTCTGATACTTCCCATACAATGTGTCCAGGTGGGGGGTCTGTTTCCATTCATTGGGTTGGACACTAGGTGAGTCATTGTAAACCAAAGAGTCTTATCCTTCTTTAGCTCTGGCACGTATCTTTTTACTATCTGGTTGAATAATTTAAACACTTTGCCTCTTTCTCTCTTTCTGAGGTTTTTATTAGTTGAATATAGGTCCTCTGAGTTCATTCTCATATTTTCCATCTTTTGCTCTTTGATTAATGTTTGGAGAGATTCCTTTGATTTTGTTGTTTTTTAGTATTTCTACTAATTTTTTTATTTTGGCAATTATATTTTAAATCTCTAAGAGTGCTTTCTCATTCTCTCATTCTCCTATTTGTTTTATAGAGGTAGTATTTTCTTGAACCTTTTTGCAAATATTTCTAAGGATGATCTTTTTGTTCCCTGAATCATTTCAACTTCCTCCAAGATTGTTTTTTGTTTGTTGGTTTTTTAGAATTTTATACTTTTCTTTTTATACTGCTAGTTCTCCTCATATTCTAGTGGCTTCTCTCTGTTATTAAGAAAGCAGGCCTGGGTAGATGGAATAGATATTTGCTTTTGTAGTGGCAGAAGACTGTTCTCCTAGCAGGCCTCTCCCCTTCTTCTGAAATTGCTTCCTGGGTTGCGCCAGGCAGTGTGGGCCAGTAAACTTTGAGGATCAATGGGAGTGGTAACTGGCTCCCAGGCTGAGTGCCTGCACAGTGCCAAGATGATAATGGCTTCCCTCTGAGGCATCAGCAAATGTAGAAATGTTATCTTTTCCCAGTTTGCCCAATTACTTTAGAAAGGAGTCACCATATATTTTGACTGGGAGTATAATGCCAACTGCCTGCTTACTGTGTTTATATATGTTGGAGATAGGGTGCTGACTGAAGAATTCTGGATACACTCAGACCTTTGAGGAATCTCTCTCTGTTTAGCTCCATCTTTCACTCTCCCCTCTGTTGTGTCTGCTGACTCTATACCCAAGGCATGTCAGGGGTTCCACAGGGCAGATTAGCTTTCTTCCTTTACAGAGCTGTCAAAGTGTATTCTAGGCTGGCAATTGCTCTGCCTTTTCTTCTATCTAATGGCTCTCATCTACTTTTTGTATCCCAGTAATTTATTAAATAGCTCAATCTTTAGTGACATACACACTTCCCATTCTCTCTTGTCTGTTGTTCCAGGCAGTTGCTTTTTTACTTTTAGTCATTACTCAACATTTCCCTGCTCTGTTCTCGATCACAGAGCAGTGACCAGCTCCTGTAAATGACATTTCCATGCCAACTGGCTTCCATGGAGGTTCAGCCAGTGGGAAGCACTGGTAGGATATTGGAGAGAGAAGAAGGAAGAAGGCAATATATTTCTCCCTTCTCTTTCTGCCCTTGGCAGCATAGCATCTCTAGAAGTGGTTTCTTCTTTTTTGTCCAACACCTCCTGACTCCAGGCAGCCCCGTTCTCATGGTTCAACCTCTCACCATGAAGGGCCTTGAGCTCTAGCAATACTAATTTTTTTCTTTGGTCCCTCCAGTCCACTGGAGGCAGTAGCCCCTGATGTTGCAAATCCATCTGGCTTTTTAGATGTTCCTACACTTTCATAAATAGGTGCCTATATTGAGCTCTCTCTATTGAACCAATTGGTTCCATTTTCCTTACTGAACTTGAGAGATACATGTATAAGGGAGATTTTATTCTACATTTCTATACTTTTAATTCAGTAAATATGGTTTTGGAAGTAATGAGAGGCCAATGCATGTGGTCAGTCTGCCATCTTGAATTGGAGAATATATACATTTTGAGGCTTTTGATACATATTGTCAAATTGCCTACTGGAATGATTCTAACAAATTATATTTCCACTAACAGTGTGATGTTATCCATATCCCATCACCCTCCAAACACAGGGGATTGATACTTCTTTTTAATCATTGCATCTAATCTTTGTATGGGGATCTAATGAAAACTTCAAGTTTTCCTGGATCAGAAGATTTCATATTTGTGTTGTTCTAACAGCTGGAAATGATCTATGAGGAGATAGAGCCAATAGCGCTCGCCTAACATTTGATTCAAGACAGTTGGCCAAGTTACTAAGGAGCCCAGAATCCTAACAGTATGAAAACGACACAGAAAGCAGCTTTTCCAGTGTCTGCTTCTGATAGCTAAGAGAGGAATTATTCTGGTTGTCCAGAAAAGTAAAATTCCCCAAGATAAATAAAGTCATTGCTGAGATCCAAATTATTAAAGCATGACTCAAAGATGAGAGTGTCTCACAAAAGACTGAGTCAAAATCGACTCCTAAGAGTCCCAGCTTCCTAGCTTAGAAATTCAATGGGAAAAGTTAACACCCGTCTCCGTGAGGATCTCACACAGATTTCCAACTAGAGAACTAACCACAGAATAAGGGTATTGGAAATAAGGAATCTCCAATTTCGCCTTATGAAGTAGTGTCATAAATGCAGCCCTCACCGAAATCATGCAGAAATGTCAATCAGGAGTCTTGATTAGCCACATCTGGCCACATCTGGCCATGACTCAGTCCATTTTATGGTGGCTTTGCCCAACAAACTTTCCCTGCAATATTGCTTTTGATATTCATCACCTTATCAACTGCTAGTAGTCATTTCGCCCACTCAAGACCTCCTCTGTGCCTTCCATTTGCACAGAGAGTATACAGAGATCTGCTTTTTCACCAACTAATTGACTGCACTCTAAAGCACATAATTTGCACTCTTTGGCCTCAGTTTTTTTAATCTATATCTATCAAATGAGGCTAAATGATCCTGGAACTTCCATTCAGCCCCTGAGCAGGAGCTATGATGATTGGGAGCTAGGTGTCTTTAGTAAAACCATTTAGCTAGGGCTGTTATAATCACAAACAGCCTCAAATCTGGCCATTTGATCTTGTCTTCCAGAAAGGTTATTTTATATTTCATGTGTTTAAAGCATGATTTTAAGCACTTAAAATGTGCTACACTTTATTTCTATGCTGTTCTGGCATTTTTCCTCTTCTCCTCTTCTTGTTTTAATACTCCAGGAGCCTTAAGAAATGGAAGGTTCTCAGATCTCTTTTGATGTCTGAGAGGGCCAGGCCCTATTATTCAGTGAGTCTATTCACATCTCTCTCACTCTCCCTATGGTCTATGAACAGGTTACTGTGGGATGGAGAAGAGCTTTGGTTTTATGAAGTGATGAATTGGTATTCTGACTAAACCCAAATGTTTTGGTGACTGTTGGGGTGGAACCCAATAATTCTGCCAAGTTGGGATTAGCACCAATGCTACTTCCCCCTTGGTGGAGATTCAGCTCTTTAATCACGGTTAAAGAGAAATGAAGGAAATCCAGTACGAAAGTGGACTTCCATTATAATAACCACCAAAATATATTTTTTTAAAGCTTCAAAGAAAGAAAAATGGAAAACCTAATCACGCACATAACACACCACTTGTAATTTGCATAATGGTTATCTTTGTTGAAAACTATTTTTTTTAATTTCTTTTTAATGTTTGTTTCTTATTGAGAGACAGAGCATGAGCATGGGAGGGGCAGAGAGAGGAGGAGACACGAAATGTGAAGCAGGCTCCAGGCTCTGAGCTGTCAGCACATAGCCTGATGTGAGGCTCGAACCCACAAACCCCAAGATCATGACCTGAGCTGAAGTTGGATGCTTAACTGACTGAGCCACCCAGGTGCCCCTGTTGAAAACTATTTCTAATGAGATGGATGAAAAGCTAAAATGGTCAACAGATTTGGTCAAATCAGACACAAAAAATGTCCCTGAGGCTTTTCAATCTTCAACACATATTGGTTCTTATCAGTCTTCTCAACCATAATTTGTTCCTTTGAACCCTCAGAATCAAGGTAAGGTTCAAAAACCACTTTGCAAAATAATCATTTATCTCTACAGTCTCAAAAGTTGTAAAATATATTGAATACGTTTTACTTCATATCTGAAGAATTTAAATTTAATCTAGTTAGTTCCTTATTAGAGATGGAACATCAAAGAATTCAGAAGGACTAAAACATTCTGTGTATGTTGTGCTTTTATTCATGCATAGGTTAACTTTTGGAAGTCAATTTGCTTTTTTAGTTCATGAGAGTCTGCATAGAAGAAATAACTAGCAGGAGTCAACAATATATGATACAGGGTTCCAGGAAACTGGGTCCCTTTTGCTCTGTGCTAACTGCTTGGGTCAAGTACACAAACTAATTTGCCCACACAAGATATCTCTTAGTATTCCTTACTGTTCAGCAAATACCTATTCTAACTGAACCCAGTTCTTTGGTAATGGTGGAGGCAATAGATAACAGTGTTATCTATACATATCCAAGACTAAATTTTGCTATCTCTTCTCAGCCCAAGTAAATACACGAATATGTCTTCTCTATATTACAGGAGATGTCAAAAAAAGAGCATGTTTTATGGATAACAAATGGCATCTCTGTTTTATAAAAACTATTTCTCTGGAAAGTAAGGTGGATATTTCGAGTCTTCTGTAGATATCTGGAAAATCAGAAAACTAAAAAACTAAAAATACATACACGCAAAATACAACTAAAAGCAAATAAAAAAAACTGAAAAATTTCCCATTAAACGATACCCACCAACAGGGAGATATGAAGAAAAACAAGTCAACTTTTTCTACAAGTATATCAAGGTTCATGATTAAAATAAGTCCATAATCAGGGAAAGGCCTGGTCTTTAGTACAAGGACGGGCCTTTTATTTGGCTGTCGCCTTTGACACTGGTGGACAGCATATGAAGTTTAGTAATTTAAGAAATCCTGGGGTGGGGGAGAAGCCCTTCTGGAAAGCACTTTTACACTGTGGATTAAGCTGTGGCTACTGCCTCTGTACATTATCTGCCTTATCTGGTGCTTAGACAAGAAGTACACGTGAGCTGGTCTCATTTGTGAGGAAGCTGACTTCAAAAGAGAGGTTAAGTGGCTGGCTTGAGAGAAGAGAGTTAGGCAGTGGGAGATCCAGGATTGGAACGTCAAAGTTAGTGACTCCAGCCCACTTTATCCTGCTGTGACGCTATCTCTACTTGGCTGAAAAAAAAAAAAAGTGTCACTGGAATTATCTATCAATGGAACAGACATTTGTGCTATTTGCAGTCATTTGGGGGAAATGCTTCTGGTTAACAGTAAGAAACGTTTGCTTCTCCTGTTTCCGAGGTCATCATGAATGGGGTAGGTATGGGATTAATTCTTTTTGGCAGCCATGTCCTAGAGGGAAAGGGAGAGCCAGAATTATCTCACAGACAAATAGAAAGAAACAGCAAGTTTTACACCCACTAGCTTTAAAACGACAGCCAGTTCCCCTTGTGACGTCTGCCTCGAGCTGAGTAATGCACTTGAGAACTGTTTTGCCAGCCTCTCAGGGCGTAATCTTTAACCCCTTTTATTAATGGATTCTGTGACACTGTGCATCAGACAAACGATAAACGTCCAGGTTAAAAACAACCAAATTTATTTTTTTCACATTCTTCTTCACATTCAAAGATGTTGAAGCCAATGCTGTTGGTAACCACATATAATAGTGTATGGTGGAAAATGTCAAGTCAAAACTCTAACTCACACATGCCTACTCACTTCTGTATGGCCAGAACATTAACCTCTTATTTACAATGTTGTGTGATGACTAGCTTTTCTGCCTTGATAAAATATTTAGTGCTCACAGGTTATTATTCCATGTTTCCCAATAATCTATTTGCTTTATAATAAAGCAGGACCTCCCAAACTTTGTTCTTAAGTAACTCACATGGTTTCGGCTGTACTATCAAATCGGTATCTATGTAATATTTTTCTTTAACCGGACTCACTCTATTATTTTACAAGATTATATCACTACTGTAGATGGATAAAGAATCTACTGTTTGCCTTAAATAGATGGAAGCTACACGATATATATACAATGAATAAAAAAAATGCTTTAAAACTTATGTAAACATTGCTACCTTGTGCTAAAGGCTCTGAATGTGAGACCTAGACACTCTCTCTGTTAAAAAATAAATGAAAAATGGAGGGAGGGTGGGGACCTGTAAGAAGTGTTAAATATACGCCAACACTAAATTAAGGTTTCTTCTTTTATGTGATCATAAACATTGAAAGAAAACTGATAAATAAATCAACTTTTCATTATGGGAATCAGAGTAACGGTGTTGGGTCATGTGCCATCTTATGTGCTGTCTCACTGTGGAAAACATTTCAGTGAAGAGTTTTTGTAAAACATGTCTGAATATCAAAGAGCATTTCTATTGCTCACTTAGACACTAGTGAGAGAGAGAACTGAGACAAGGGTGAGAGTTTCTTTTCCTCCACAGTCAATTCCATTCAACATAAAATACGAATTATGTGCTTAGATATTTCAGTTTATTATCTTATTTGTGAGGAGAGACAAATACATTGGAAATAAATGATTACCAAACAAATCGACACTCTTAAGGGTGCATGCTGAGTATCTAGGCAGATAAGAGCACACGAGGGGCCTTTGGGTTCCTCTGCATGAATAAAGCACAAAACGGCACTCATTATATGTAGACAAATTAGAAACGGGCCACATGTGGATGGAAGCACCCCAGGGGAACTCAAAGCATGTCGAGCACAAGACAAGAAGAAAAACACTGGGATTTCTGGTCTCACTCCACCCCTGCCCATCACCCTGTCCAGGGGAGAACCATCAAGTGTTGAAAGGAAGGAGAGAAACCCTACTCAGACTCCTGCAAGATTGAACCTTAGATGCTTTTTTCTTTTTCTTTCTTGAGAAAGAGAGGGTGTGTGGGCAGTGGAGGGGCAGGCAGAGAGAGAAAGAGAGAGAGAGAGAGAGAGAGAGAGAGAGAGAGAATCCCAAGCAGGTGGGTGCCCTGTCAGTGCAGAGCCTGATTGTGGGGCTCAATCCCTCAACCCTGGGATCATGACCTGAGCCGAAATTGGAAGTCAGACACTTACCCACCTGAGCCACCCAGGCACCCCTTAGATACTCTATTTCATTTTCCAAGATCTGATGGTGTTTGTTGTGTGACGTATGGACTAAGGAGGGTGTTAACATAAAGGCTTCCTGCAAAGACAAAGAGTGTATACAACAAGTTTGTTTATGGAAACATTTGGTAATGCAAATAATTAGTGACATTAAAGAAAACATTTTGCCTCTTGTTTAATTCATCATCCAGTGGCTTTATGCATGTTTTCTAGTAAATAACAATGGCAATAGTCCAATCTCTTTTGAGTATGAGGACTGTATCATGCTAGGCATTATACTTTCAATGTCTATAGACTGAGAAAATACATAATGATCAAAGGCTTCTATTAATTCAGTGAACCAAGTAAGTGAATTTATATTTTATTCATCACCTCACCTATAGACATTTAAAAAATAGTACTCTGTGTGTGTGTGTGTGTGTGTGTGTGTGTGTGTGTGTGTGTGTGTGACATATTATTTATTTAGTCTAGTCATACTGAATGTGCATATGGATTTACAGACCCCTCACAATAAATTCTGCTACCCCCAGGGGTCCAAGACCTAGTGGTTGGAACTGTGGAATAGGACAGGCTTATGATTGATGACAGTGAGGAGGGCCTGGGGCACATCTGTGGGTCCTCCACTGCTTTTGTCATCATGACCCTCACACTTTCTTCCTGAAACTCTGCACTCGTCTTTGTTTACTGAAAATATTTTCTGTATAAACTTCAACAGGTTGGTTTTCCATAGTGGAAACATTTTTTTTTTCATGCTAAAAAATTAATCTGTGCCTTAACTGGAGACCTGTACAACCTGGGATAAAAGTCATTTTAAATTCAAGATGCACCAGGTCTTCTGCTGCATTTAATAAAATGTTAGTCCTGAAGGTAGGTTGTGAGTACACGGTTATTTGCTGTGCGACTCCTCATACCCTTGTGACGTCCATATTGAATAATAAACGAAAGCATAAACATTCCCTGCATCTCACTTACAGCTCTTTTCCTTTATGTGGTTATCACAACAAGCCAACAAAAGCTACCAATAAAGTTATTACTTGCTGCACAAAGCAGTGAAGCAACATTGTAAACTTATTTCCTGAGTGTTTTTCTGGAATTTTAACTCCTTTGTCCTAGCACATTTTATCCGAAACTGAGATTCAAAATGTGCTCATGAGCTTTTGCCAAAATAGGCATTCTTCTTTTGGGTCTGCCTTTTGTGTGACCCTAAGGACAATTGTGACTTTCTTACAAGCAGTGTCTTTAATCGTTCACATAATATGTCCCTGCAGTCATCCCCTCTCTCTCCTGCAGCAGCAGTGTCTTCCTCTTACCATGGCACATCTCACAGTAAACTTGTCTACATTTGCTGTCTACATGTACTAACGTCCTAGGCAGTTTCAACACACTCCACTCCACTCTACTCTGTTACATCTCGGAGAGTGCTCTTATCACAGTCACAAACCACTTTCACATGGGGCCAAAGGTCATTCTCTGGCTCTCAGCTCATTTGCTCTCTCAGATGCATCTGACATGTTGACACTCCTTTAAATACTTTCTCACGTTTGCTTCCATTATACTCATTTATGTATTCAGGAAGACCTACTCTGGGTACAAAGAATTGAACAGTGAAAAAGATTGGCTTCTTGTCTTTATGGATGACTGTGACAGAGACAGAGAAGCAAACATGCAGTTACAAGGGCCATGTGGACTAAATGTGCTAAATGCTATATGGTGGGGGGAATATGGTATGGACACAGGATCTATGAAGAATGCCTAATCAGGATTTACATGGTCAGGGAAAGCTTTCTGAGGAAGTGACATTCAACCCAAGACTTAAAAGATGAATAGCAATTAGTCAAAGAATGGAGACAGCAGAGTGAGAAAGGGTATTCAGGACAAAGGGAAGAGCATATTCAAGGACTTGGAAGGGAAGAGAGAGCATGGAAAGATGTAGTGCCAATATGTACAGGGTTTTTTTTTGTTTTTTGGTTTTTTGGTTTTTTTTTTGGTGGAGGGGAGGGAAGAGTAGCAAAAGAAAGAATGATAAAAATGTCACTGAAGTAAGGAGGCATCATATCAGACAGGCCTTATAAGACAATTTAAGAATACTGGACATTTTTTATTGAAGGCAGTAGGGAGCAATTAAGGAAAGTGGAGCTGGAAAATTACTGAACCAGGAGAAGGATTGAGAAGGGGCAAGGTTAAAGGGCAAGACTCACTAGAAATCTGTGACACAGATCCAGGCAATAGTAGTAGTTCTGTTAGTGGCAGTAGTGTTGGTGATGGTAGAGAAAACTGGCCATCATAGAGGAAGAAGTAACAAAATTTGGTGATTTGATGGAAGAAAATGTCCGGTCAGGAGATGGAAGAGTCAGTGATAACAACCACGATAAGGTTGGTGCCTTTCACCAATTTGGAAAGCACCAAAATAGGAACGAGATGTGGCTAAAGATAGAAGGGAGATGATGAGTTCAGTTGGAGCTTATTGACACTTCAAAAGCAGAGATGCACTCGGAAGATAGTGGGGACTCTAAAAGGGACTGGCCCTCCTCTCTCTCCCAGAGATAAGGAATGAGGAAATAATGATGATTTCCCTGTTCCTGAGAGCTTTCTCAGGGAGCATGTTTGAGTGACCCATAACACAAGATGTGGAGCGTGGGAGTCACAGGCTTCTAGCACGGAATCTACTTTTCTCCTAAGCAGTTTTCTCCCTACTTTTCTCTCTACTTTTCTCCCACTACAGACAGACAACAGCCACAGCTCCGGATCCACAGCTTTGAGAACTGAGGCATCAGGGAATCTATAACAAGAATCAGACACGTAGTGACAAAGGACACATGATCTCATTGCCAAGTTCTTGGTAATATCCTTTAAAAGGCCTCAGTGGTGATAGAGGGGAAGTTTAGGGAAAGCAGAAGTAGCCCTGAAATAGCTAAAACCTGAGTTGGGGGCTCCTGTCCCTTCTTAGCATCCTGACAAGGTCTTGGTAATATATCCAGATTTGTGATCAGCAAATTAGGCCAAGTTGGAATGAGTATAGGCAAATGAAACATAAGGGGGAAAAAATACAAGTTTTTTTTTAAATCTCAGCTTTGTTGGCTTGTGTGTTTTATTTCGTATTTTAACGGTGCATATCATTTTCAGCTGAGGTCTTGTTTCTTGCAAGATCATTGCTTTTGCAATCCTATCTGGAGCAATATGTAAAAAGGATGTGTATATAAAATGAGGAAGCATATTTCAGTCCCTTCTAAGAAATCATTTAAACTGTTAGACATTTGTTTAATGCCTATACCTTTCTAACACTCTTAGCTGAAATATTGTGCTTCTCTGTGCTATTAGCAGTACAAAAATGAAAGAATTCAGATACTGTGGTCCAAGGGAACCATTTTACTGTTTCCATCAAAATATGAGTTTTCCAGGTTTTATTCCCATTACTTATCTATCAAGGACTATGTCTCTCTCCATGCTAAACTGTAGATACCAATACAATCTGCCTCATCAAAGGCTATTAGGACACTATTCGTGGAGTGTATTTTGCTTTAGGAAGTTGGCTGGGAATTCCTCCAAAATTATATTTAGTATATGTTAAAGGTTGACGTGTCTTCTACAAATGAGTGAATTTCTTCTAAGATTAGAACTATGGCAGGAGTGACATGGATTAGAGCTTGGCAATGACCTGACTTTCTGTAAGCAGAGCATAGTCAACTTCCCAACTGTGCCTTGCACAAGGGTGGCCAACTCCCTTCTGCTGTATTAGTCATCATTAGCCACACTAGGGAGTGGTTTAACTCAATTTACAAAACAGCGATTGTTCTGCTACCCTCAGGAGAGTGTTCGGTCATGGGCAACAGCTCTATTGCATGGGGCATCATACTGCACCCATCTAATAGTTTTGGTTAAAACAGAAGTGGCAGCAGACTAACACTAACCATCCCGCACCTTTAACACGGCTCTTCTTGGGCACCAGGCACTGTGCTAAGTGCCGTTTTACATGATCTCATTTAATCTTCAGAACCACCTGTGATGAGATTATTGGCTGCATTTTAGAAATGACAAAAGTGAAGTGCAGGGAGAGGAAGACATTTCCCAAGAGTCACCCAGAACAAGGGTTTGAATTCAACTGTTTGACTCCTGAATCTGTTCTCTTAATCTGAACCTCTTAATCGCTGGACCAATGGCTTGTAAATTTTTTCCCAAAGGATAAGGGGGACCGAACTCTTGGATCCTACTCCAACTCTTCTTTTGTTGCTTTATATACTGAGGTTCAGCGTAGACCTCACTGTAGTAAGGAACCAGAGCCATGTTTTAAGAACAGTTTGACCTTGCATCATTTGCTCTGACGTCTCTGTGCATCTTACTGGACATGGAATCCAGAACTGCCTGCGTCATATACTCTAGTGACTGATTAAAAGAAAAGCCTCACTGAGTGGCTACAGAAAAAACAAACAAACAAACAAAAAAAAACCTTATGTCAATAATTCTGAGTTAGCTCAATGAAGGCCTGTCAAATGGAACATATAACAAGACAAAAGGTAGCCAGTCCAGGTTAACTGTCCTTTATCTATGGCATCAATTTATTAGCTACCTTGTCATGCAGGAATATCCCAGGATAAGAGACTTGGGCAGGTATATTTTCTTAGTGGGAAGGTTGGAAACAGAACAGTGGGGACCCAATGAAGGGATCATGAGAGATCAAGGGGAAAAGATGGAGAAAGAGCAATTTTTCTCCCATGGACTAGTCCCATGTAGCAGAAATTTAAAAAGCGGGGGTGGAGGGTGGGAATGGGTTTTGTTCATTGCATATTTAAAGGAAAATTAATCAGATTTAACTTATTATAGGCCACTCTAAGAAACCACATGCAGAGTCTCCTTACAATTTTTCCTAATGACTGTTTGACAGAAAAATATCACTGTATTCTAGAGACAGCTATCATTTCACAATTCAGAAAAGATGTGAGAATTTATTATATGGCATGAAAACCAATGATTTTGATTTTGGATATTATTATTATCTAATAGGTAAAGGAAGCCCAGATTATAGAGGAGGAATGTGTATCAACCCAAACACTCAACACATCATATGCAAGAGCTTTCCTGCATTGGACGCCCTTTAGAAGTTTTTGGACACCAAAAGGTGAAAGTAAGGAATTTGCCATTTTGATGCAGCCTTTTTAATCTGGGAAAAACAACCCAATGTGCCTTTCAGTTCTAAATAATAAAGAAAGTAAATATCTCTATTCTTAGGGCCGAAATAACAACCTGGATTGAGACCCTTTAGGTCCAGAGGATGGGTCTTCCATTTAGTCACATAAATCAAATATGTTTTCACACGGTTCTTTTTCTCTGCAGATAGTTTTTGGGGTGGAGGAGAGCAGAGTCCAGGGCAGAAAAAATTTTTTTTTGTCTTTATATGGATTTATGCTTTATAATAGCATATTACTGTTTATTGTTAAGAAGACCATCTCAGAGTATACAGGTCAATGGTGTGTGTGTATGTGTGTACAATAAATACATGTGTTCATGATATTGTTCCCATATGTCAAGATCTTGGTATCAGGGAATCTGAAGAGTAAGGAAAGTTGGGTATGTTTGAACTTGATTGGGCTTGGTGCAGCTTAGAATGGATTGCAGATGTCCCATACTTAGTGTTATGAATGGTTCAATGGCTCTAGTTTGGGGGAAATACACTGATATTGAACCATTTGCCTGCTTAAGGATACAGGTTAACACTGACCCAGAGGCAAGGTGTGGGGCTTTCCTTGGAGAATTTACAAAATCATTTTGGAAGGAGACAGAGATCCTGGGATTCACGATGGTCCAGGAGGCAGAATTTAGGATACAAAGAGGAGGGAATCTTTCCTTTGAGCTCATGATTAGGTTTGGAGGGGAGATATGGCAGAGGAGAATCCCAGCGAGGGGTGTACATACGTGTGTGCTGGATGGTGCATGTTGATAAGCTGGTGCTTGCAACATGGCCACGTTACTGGTGACTCCTTATGGGTCTAGCTACAGTAAATTAAATTAGTCAGTGTGGTGAACTTTCCTTGTATTAGTCCCAAATTTTCATGTTTTCAAGTGACCAGTGTGAACAAAGTGATGACTGCAGAATGACCACAAAACTTAGCAATATGTGGATCCTGAGAAACTTAACAGAAGACCATGGGGGAGGGGAAGGAAAAAAAAAAGTTAGAGAGGGAGGGAGCCAAACCATAAGAGACTCTTAAAAACTGAGAATAAACTGAGGGTTGATTGGGGGTGGGTGGGAAGGGGGGGTGGGTGATGGGCATTGAGGAGCGTACCTGTTGGGATGAGCACTGGGTATTGTATGGAAACCAATTTGACAATAAATTTCCTATTAAAAAAAAAAAAGCTTAGCAATATGGAAGTCAGTGTAGAGCTTGATATGGTTTTATTAAAAGTAAATAAGCTTGGTCTCTTGTGCTGTAGAGAACCAAAGAAGGCTTGCTGCCCCACTTTGGGAAGCAGTTCAGTGGAGCAGCAGCAGCTTAAAGAAACCTATTCCAGGGAGATAAAGGAGTGAGCAGTGGCCCACAAAGGGAGCAGAGACCCAAGCTCTAAGCCAGATGCTTGGCTGAAATGATAAACAATGACCAAGACCCACTTGTAGAGAGAACTCAACAGTCATATGGAGTGAAGACTCAGGTCTTTGTTTTGGATATATAAAGTTAATAAAAACATGGGAGTGTAAATATCTTTTCAGAATAATGATTTCTTTTCCTTTGAATATATACCCAGAAGTGGGATGGCTGGATCACAGGGTAGTTCTATTTATAATTTTTTTGATGAACTTCCACATTATTTTCCATAATGGACATTCTCACCAACAGTGTGCAAAAGTTTCCTTTTCTCCACATCCTCACCAACACCTATTATCTTTGGACTTTTTGGTGATAGCCAATCTAAGAAGTATGAGGTAATATCTCATTATGGTTTTGATTTTCATTTTTCTGATGATTAGTGATGTCAACTACCTCTTCATACACTTGTTGAGCATTTGCATGTCTTCTTGAAAAAAAGTCTATTCAGGTCCTTTTCACATTTTAAAATCGAGTTATTTGTTGTTCTGGTATTGAGGTGTATAAAATTCTTATATATCTTGGATATTAATTCCTTATTAGATATGTGATTTGCAAATATTTTCTCCCATTCCATAGGTTGCCTTTGTATGTTGTTGATGGTTTCCTTTGCTGTGCAGGAACTTTCAAATTTTACTGTAGTCTCATTTATTTATTTTTGCTTTTGTTGCCTGTGCTTTGGTGTTAATTCCAAAAAATCATTTCCAAGACCAATGTCAAGGAGCTGACCCTTATGTTTTCTTCTAGGAGTTTTATGGTTTTAGGGCTTACATTTAAGTCTTTAATTCATGTTGAGTTGATTTTTAGGTATGGTGTAAGACAAAGGATCCCATTTCATTGTTTTGCATGTGGCAATCCAGTTTTTCTAAGACCATTTATTGAAGAGACTATCCTTTTCTTACGGAGTATTCTTGGTTCCTTTGTCAAAAATTAGTTCATTGCAGCATTATTATTCACAGCAGCCAACATAGAGAAATGAGTTGAATGAATAACCAAAATGTGGTATAAATACACAATGGACTATTATTCAGCCTTTAAAAAGCAGGAAATCCTGCCATATGCAATAATATGTATGAAACTGGAGTACATTATGTTAAGTAAAATAAGCCAGATACAGAAAGATAAATATCATATGATTTCAATTAAATGTTCAATCTTTAAAAAAAGTCAAACTTATAGTAACACAGAGTGGAATAATGGTTATCAGAAGCAGAGGGATGGAGGAAAAGGAGAAATACTGATCAAAGGTTACAAACTTTCAATTACAAGATGAAGGAGTTCTAGAGATCTAACATACAGCATGGGGACTGTATCAGTAATGTTTTGTAGACCTGAAATTTGCTAAGAGAGTAGATCTTAAATGTCCTCACCATACACACACAAAAGAGTCTAACTATGGGAGGTGATAAATAAGTTGGTTAGTTTGATTGTGGTGATCATTTCACAGTATACACACATATATCAAACAATGTATTGTAAAAAAAACACATTATACTGTACACCTTCAATATACACAAATTTTGTCAAAAATAAATAAATAAAACTCAGAAAAAAATAGTAAAATTAATATGATCTCATTTTGAGCCTTAACATTGTTGGGACGTGGACATATGGTTTGTACATAGAAATGTAAACTCTTGAACACTATAAATGCTAAGAGAGTCTGATATAATTTAGACCAAGCTTTCATGTCAGATTCAGTAGAGGGTTTGTTCTAGTAACAAGTCAGTGGGCCCAATCAACAAAACTTCCCATGCCTTATTGCTCTTATAGTTACCGTGATAAAAATTTAAATCATTAACCCAGAAAAATCTATTAAGTATCTACTGTGCACAAAGCAGCACTCTAGGCAAAGGAGATTATAGGGGAGTACAAAAGAGACTAAGTCCCTCTTCTAATGGTGTTTTTTTTTTTTAATTTTTTTTAACGTTTTTTATTTATTTTTTTGAGACAGAGAGAGACAGAGCATGAACGGGGGGAGGGGCAGAGAGAGAGGGAGACACAGAATCGGAAGCAGGCTCCAGGCTCTGAGCCATCAGCCCAGAGCCCGACGCGGGGCTCGAACTCACGGACCGCGAGATGGTGACCTGAGCTGAAGTCGGCGGCTTAACCAACTGAGCCACCCAGGCGCCCCTCTTCTAATGGTGTTTGTAGTCGGGTGAGAGGAGACAGACAACAAACAAATGAACACATATAATATGCCAGGTCTGAAAACTGATGTGGAAAATGATGAATAAGAGCAAGAGAAACAATGGTGTGGCAGGTAATGCTAGAAGGGTGCTATTTTACATAGGATGGTCAGGGAAGGCCTCCCCAATAACATGGAATCTGAATAGAAACATGAAAAAAGTAAGGGAGTGACTATGTAGCTAATCTGAAGGGAAGAGCATTCCAGCCAGAGAAATAGCACATTCAAGGCACCGTGCTGACATGACTGTGGCTGGAAAAGGGATAGGGCAAAAAAAAAAAAAAAAAAAAAAAAAAAAGGGGGGGGGTGGGCTGGAGGTAAAGCCACAGAAATGGAGCTGGGAGCAGATCACAAGTACGTTACAATTAGAGATTAGAGATTATGGACTATAGATTACAATTGGAGATTAGAGAGAAATAGATGAATCAAGGATGTCTCCAAAAGTTTTTGCCTGGGCAACTGGTTGAATAGAGTTGTTATTTATGAAATGGAAAAGGCTGGTAAATAAGTATGTTTGAAGAGACAATAAAGAATTTAATGTTAGACTTACCATGTCATTTGTACATCCAAGAAGGGAGGCCAGGAGGCAGTTGGCATTTTTCATCATGTAAAGTTACTTAAAGTCATGGACTAAATGAGACCACTTAGCCAATAATGTAAAGAAAAGAGATCTGAGTACCGATCCCTTTATAGAGACTGAGAAAATTAGGAGGAAGCAAAAAAGTCATAAAGAAGGAATAGCCAGTAGAATAGGAAGATAACCAAGAGACAACAATGAATCAGAGATCAAGTATGTTATCAGTGTTTCAGTGTGACTAAGATGAGGCTAGAAATGACCAATGACTTTAGCAACTTGAAGATCCTTTGTGACTTGATAAGAACTCTTCGGTGGAGTGGTGGACATTATGGCTATTGGAGCAGGTTTCAAGACAGGATTACAGGGAGGGAGGCAAACCACAAGAGATTCTTAAATATGGAGAACAAACTGAGGGTGAGTGGGGGAGAGAGGAAAATGGGTGATGGTCATTGAGGAGGGCACTTGTTGGGATGAACACTGGGTGTTGTATGTAAGCCAAATGGACAATGAATTACGTTAAAAAAAAGACAGGATAAGAAATGTACCTAAAGCACAGTTTAGTTAAGACTGTGATTTGAAGATTTAGACACATTCTAAATCTAGAATGGTTCATTCATGATGTAGAATAATCACCTATGTATAAGTCAACTCACGGTGAGAATTAGTGAGCCTATTTAAAAAAATCATCAAAGATGCCATAGTTAGTTCCCTCTAAGTCATGAGATGAAGACACAGCACCAACAGCAACAGAGGGCATAAGCTGAGGAGTGATCTGTCTACGGGGTTTCATTCAATTACTCTTTGGAGCTCCTTCTAGAAAAGTGGAAAGTTGTTTTATAGTTCTGAGAACTGAGGGAGGGCACCCAGTAAATCTGTTGATATAGTCTCCAGCAATGAGGCCATCAGAAAGACCATCTCAATGACTATTTTTCTTAAGTTGCAGTTATACGGAATCAATTTACTTAGTTTTATCCTATTTAGATTTTTGTTCTTACCTTGGCACTTTGGGGTAACATTTCTGAGCACAACTAGTAGTGAGTTTGTTCTTGATGGGCACATTTCTCTAGTTTGTGAATTATGGGCCAAGAATGGAATGGTAGCTCTGAAAATAAAAGTCAGGCACAAAGAGGTTTGTTGTTAACCTTCATGAAGGGCCTTATAGCAGTTTAAGTATCTCACCCTTCTGGGACTAAAGACATCATGCTTTCCCATGACCTGAAATGGAAAATCATTCCACTGTTTCTGGGACGGCACAGAACACACACCATGTGAAGCAGTCATAAAATATTTTACTTGTTTTATCTTACTTTTTCCTCTTGCTAGTTCCCTTTATTTTGGCAGGAGGTGGGATGTGATGACCTAAATTAGGCTTTTCCACATCTAATTTCCAGATTCTGGGACCTAAGTTTTACTTTCCTATTTAAAAACATATGAACTTCCAGAAGTTATCCAGAAAGAGTCCCACTGAAGGCAAATGTCCTATCAGTTTTAGCCTGGTCTGAAACAAATTTACTGGAATGGGATTTCCATTACCTCTCGAGCAGATTGGTCACATGGAGCAAATTTACAGTACAGTAAGTGGTATTTCCTGAGGTGATGGATCTCCCATCTAATAGCCTCCGAGCGCAAGTCTCATGAACCATAATGCTTTTTGCATACAAGCCTGTAAATGCCCACTGCAGATTTTCCCACATAAGCGTCTTCTGCATACAAGGTTCTAAAAGTCTATGGCAGGCAATTCAAACAAAATTGTGTTCACTTCTCCTCACTTTTTTCCTAAGCTTACACCCCTGGGTTTTTGTCAACATTTAAAAAAGATATTTAAAACTGCACTTCAGCCACCTTGTAAAATGAAAGAGTACATTGTACAGGCACCAAAGGTACACGTCAGTGCTTTTATCAAATTCAGGGTCCTGCTCTGCTGCACTAATTGGAACCATGTGTTGAAAATGCAAGACAGGATTTTTTCAGCTGTTCTTTAATTAAATGGAATAAAATAAGGACTAAACCTCACATTGCTTCATCAAGAGAGGCTGCCGGGTTGTGCTACTAGGCAGGACTGATAGAGGATCCTGAGTGGGGATGCTGGCACCCGTGTCAGGGCTCCAGGGACAATGGTGATTACTTTAATATTGAAGATATTCTCAGTGATTCTATGATACGATTTAGCCACATTCACAGAATGCCTGGTTGCAAATGCTTCTCTGATAAGGAGAGGAAGGCAAGTGATAGCAAGCCTAATTATTTTCAAGTGCACTGGAAGATTGACTCATGAAGATTTTGTAAAATATTTTCATAAAGTTCGGTCACTGCAAAAATCATCAGTAGGGTGGAAAAAGTGCCTCCTCATGCACTTGCCCACTGAAATCTGTGGAGAAATAGTGGCCAACAATGTGTGTGTCTACTAGAAAGACAGTGGAAAATACAGTCTCAAGTTTTCTGTTGAAACTTGAAAACAAAATGTAATTTGATTTTTTAAAAAGTGTGATTTCTGCCACTTTGTTTTGAGGAAAAGGATACTCTATACCTTTTAATTGTCCTGGGATCAAAATCCGAGGGAAGAAAAGGTTAGTTCACAATGTCTCCTTTCAGGATTGGAAGCCCGTCTTTCATGATGCTTTATGTTATTTAACATCCATTGAATGGCACCAGTGTATTGAACTCTACTCCCTCCTTCCTGTACAAGTTCTGGATCCAGAATGGGTACCTTTGCATAAAGTATTGAAGCTTTAGGAAAGAAATGTGGATATTGCTTCCAACAGCACAGTCGCACCTACGGCCTCCAGAAAGAGGTGTCAGAAGTGAATTAAAGAGGACAGCAACAGCAATTCCCCTAAAGGTGTATATAAGCAGCATTCTGCAGGATATGGGAATGTCAAAGCAGGGCTGGGAATGTTCAAGGAAGAAAGCCAATTCCACAAAACGTTAAAAAACCCTGAGATCACTCTTAAAGGAAATGATGAAACCACCCCTGCTTGTATCAAAGCCCAAGGCCTGGGCACTAAAAAGGGGTCTTTCTGCTGTGGGCCGGTTGTGTCACTCTACCATCAGGAGTCTCTCAACTTGCAAAGACTGTTGGCAAGGTTTAATCAGTGGATACTGCTTGGTCTGAAGCAGAGTTTGACAGTTTTCCAGACAGGCTGGGAACAGCATCAGAGAGTTACACAACCTGCAAAGAAGTGGGAGACGTCTGGGTGCATGTGGTTGTGCCCTTAGATGGCCTTCGGATTGCCCTTTCAAAAGCACAAACTGAATCAGGTCACTCCCTTTCTTCTCTTAAGATCATTCTATAGTTGTTCATTCACATAATCAGTGGGGAGCCTACACTGTCTTCTCAGGCTCTCACTGCATCTTTTTCCCCTCCCTTTGCTCCAGCCACAAGACACTGAAGATGCCACACTCGCCCATTTCCCTAAAGTGCATCTCAGCCACCTGGCAAATCCTCAATCATCCCAGAAGTTCAGCTCAAACTTCATCCATCTCCTCTCTGGGGTTTCCCTTGGCCATAACCTCTTCTTCCTATACTCTCCCAATAAAGTCAGAGCAGGCTGATTCTCCTTTGTGCCCTCTTAGAGCACTTACCAAACATTTGATTGTGTACAGGTCTGCCTCCTTCCTTAGTCTAGACTTCCAGGCACTATGAGACAAGATGGTGTTACTCATCTTTATATCTCCAGTGCCTGGCAGAGTGCTTGGCACAAAGTGTTCACCAAACACGCGATGACTGAATAAACACATACACATGTGGACTTGTGTTCTTCTAAACATAGTTGAGAATTGTGCGTAAGCTCAAGGGCACAGGGCAGATTCTGGTGTCCTTGCACACAGCCTGAATTTCAAATTCTTGAGATGAATGATTACTGACACAAAGGACAGTGACAGTGAAACACACACTGAGTTATTATCACTGAAAAACTTGTAACATTTGCCAAATGTAGGCAATTATGAAAGTTACTGATATCATATATGACAGATTAGGGCTACAATGGAAAAATCAAAGATAAAAATGCTCTTCAGGAACGGCATTATTTTATATAGAATTCCTCAAGAAAATACTAGGATTTGTTTTATTATATAGTTTCTTTCCTCTCTCACCTTCCTCAAATGTCATAATTCTTGCAGAAAAATTCTTGTTAAAGAAGCATAGACTTTGGATGACATATTATTGAGTCTGAAAATCTATCTCCAAGTCAGAAGTAACTACACTTTGAGATTCCAAATCATATAAAAGTCAACCAATTGTGGCCCATAAAGAGTGGCAATTTCATCATTTGAGGGAAATTATGAATAAATAAATGGATGGGTGAATACATAAACATATTTAAAGCTCTGGGATAGATTTTTCTTTTCCCTAGGTAGCATCTGGACTATCTTCCAATGTTTAGACAGACACACAATGTTTTCCTCTGAAGTTCGTCATTTTTTATACTTTGGTGGCAAATGTGCCTCCCCTGATAGTCATTATCATTTCTTTAGATAAATCAATACATTCAATTAGATCTTGCTTTGCTTAGAAGTCATGCCATCTTTTTAACATGACATTGCATAAATGGTGAGGGATAGACACCGCCATTTATAAATGCATTATTTTAACACTAGGGAAAATGTTACATGGAGATACGTTGCATGACTACTGGTAAATACATGGGATGATCAGAATAAAGAGACAGAGAAACAGTTCTTTATGAGAAAATAACAGCAATTGGGGGAAAGCTGAGAGCGGAGGAAAGAGGGAGATGAGAGCAAAGGGATGGACGACATAGCAGGAAACTGGACTCTTAAGGTGACAAGTTGCCAGTGGAAAGTTCATACAGTAGGAAAGCCAGAAGGCTTTAAAGAATAGAGTTATGGCAAAAATGGAATATAAATCGCTCATTTTCTTTGAGGTAAACTACCTCTCTCTGATCCAAACCTTCCACAAATTCTGCTACACACAGACATTTCTCAGTGCTTTTGTCACGGAATTCAGAGGAAAGGAGGGAAGTTTCATGGCTGACTTAGCATGGAGCAGAGAAAGAAGAAAATCAGTTTTATTATAAAACATAAGTGAGACTCAGAGCCCAGTGGAAGCAGGAATTCAGAGCAGAAATGGCCACGAAAATAAATTGCACAAGAATTCGTATAAGTCTCGGGAAAAGTGCGAGACTTTAGAAAGGAGCAAGGATAGGGAGCTTGAGCTAATAAATCTCAGGGAGAGGGTCAATGCAGCTGATCATCTGGCTTTACAGAACCACGTGCTGATCCACTGTATGCTGATTTGATAGTGCAGCAGTAACACTCGTGGTAAGGGCTTCTATACATGCTCTACTTACTGTGTAGCAGACATTGTGTTAAGTGCTTTATCTGCATTATCTTATTTAATTCCCATTGCATGGATGAGAAAACACAAGTTCAGAGAAAATAAGTTTGTTGCCCAGAGTGAGATAGTTAACAGCTGACAGTGTAGAAACTTGGCTTACTCTCGTCCCCAAATCCACACTTGTAATTCCTACTTATTCTATTATCAAATTCCAGCTAGAAGACACCAGATTTTTATGCCATGTACATATTAACAGCTACTACAAATGTAAAGTTGTCACTGTATTTTATTCTATATGAGTAACTATACTGGTTAGCTATTGTCAAAATACCGTTATATAACAAACTACAGCAAATCTTAGTGGCTGTGAGTAGTAAGCAATTGTTCTCACGCTCATGGTCAGCATGGTTGACTGTAGCTCAGTCTATCTGGATTGGGCTCAGATGGATCGCTCTTCTGAAGGTTTCAGGGTAGTGAGCTCGACTCCAGTTTAGGACTGAGTTCATTTCTGCTCCATGATCTCATCAGAGGCCCAGGCAGCACGGGCTGCAGCTACCTGGGGCATGTTCCTTCTCACAGCAGAGATCAGAAGCTCCCAGAAGAAAAAGCAGAAACACATAATGCTTTTTAACTTCTGGGCACAAAAAGTGGAATATTTTTATTTCATCCACATTTTATAGTCCAAAGCAAGTCAATGGAGCAGTGATAGTGGAGAGTATTTACTGACAATAATTTAATCTTCCATAGTAATGTAATTACTTCTCTGTAAACATAGTTCTTGAGAGAAATATACTATATTATATCTCTCAAAGGAGCAAAGCAAGATTGTTTCCAATATTACTCAACAGGGGCTCTGGAATATTTCAGATAAACTCCCTAAATGTTTGCAAAGCACAATGACAAAGCATATTTCTCCCATCATCACTACCAGCATCTTGTCCTAATAGGGATCCAAAAGTTTCACAAAGTCTTCTTTCTTTCTTTTTGTAAGGTTTTTTTTTTAAGTTTATGTATTATTTTGAGAGAGAGAGAGAGAGAGAGCGAGAGCGAGCACAAGTGGGGTAGGGGCAGAAAGAGAGGGAGAGACAATTCCAAGCAGGTTCCACGCTGTCAGCACAGAGCCCTATGTTGGGCTTGAACTTACGAACTGTGAGATCATGACCTGAGCTGAGACAAAAAGCGGGACACTTAACCAACTGAGCCACCCAGGCACCCCTCTCACATAGTTTTCAATCAGATCATAATTGAGAGAGCAGAGAGAGAGAGAGAGAGGGAACCCTTGTCATCACATAAAAACACTACAATTTGATAGAGTTCCTTTTACTATTTGGTAAAATCAAGAAAAAATATATTGCTTTGTATTCTTTAAAGGATTAGCATAGGTATTAATCTACCAATGATGGCAACTTTGTGACACCTTACACTTAAAATTCATTCCTAAGTAAAATTTATAGTACTATCCTATGTTGCCAAAGATCATAGACATTTCATACTACCATTCAGATCCATCAATACTTTAAAGACACATCTAATGTAGGTAAGATCTTAGCTATATATAATGGCATTTTAATGAATTTTAAAGTTTTATTATAAAAATTATGTAAATTTTAATTATAAAAGTGGTTTTACTTTCCCCTCTTATTCAAGTTTGCCTATACCAATCTAGATGAAACCTCTCCTGAAATGTTCTATTAGTGGTAGAGTTAACTAGTGACAACTTGTTAACTGAAGGTAGTAAAAATTGATTAAAATGTCCAATGGAGAATATATTTGATTTCCTTATTAATTGGGTACTTTCTTCTTTGCTTTATGGAACCATTTCACTGGTAAGTCCTCAGAAAAGGGAGCAGTGAAGTTTAGACATATGTCTGCACTGAAACAGGCTCTGAACTACAGAATGACCCGCATCTACTCCAGGCACCGGCTACTCTCCCAGTCAGTCTCAAGGGTCACAGGGCACCTCTGCTCCATTGTGCTCTGCAGCCTTCTCTTTCTTCCAGTCAGTCTCTGTGCCAACTTACACATTGGCTTTTTCAGGGAACTCAAGTTCAGCCACGCAGTGAGAGTCACATTTCTTTCCCTGGCCTAATCAGCTATGGCTAGGGTGGGGACGTGAGGCAGGGGCATGTGCATAAAACATGGATTCTATATTGGACACCCCTTGTATACCACCTCAAAATCCTCAACAGTAGCCATTTCTTTGGCAATCAGTTCCAGGCAGGCTTTGCTCTACTTCAAGCACGTAAAATTGGTACCTGTGCTCCTCTTGTTTCCTGTCCAGGGCTTCTCTGAGACTGCAGCTGTGGTCACCTGCAGGGACCCCGCTACGTACTAAACAGGGGCGAAGTGAGATATGTGGGAACAATGCTTCCAGGCCACTCTTGACCAATGGAAACAGCAACCCATGGATAAATGCTTCTCCCTTTTGTCCCCAGATGTATTGTTCTGAGATGACTTTCAGAAGGTACCTCAGAACATCCTGGTAGGGTGGAGCATATCACCCACAGGGCGGGCTGCCTTGATAAGGCATCCTTGCACTCGTTTTTCCTCCTTTCCTTCTAAGTGCTTCCAGTCTAGCACTCTTGCTCCCTAGCACCATATTCCCAAATAAATTGCTTGTATGCAAGCCCTTCAGAGGAATGCAGAGTATGACAGATTCCTAGAAGGGTCTTGTATGAGCAGGTTCCAAAAAAATTATCTAATCCACCTACATATAGTTGACTGGCTGTGTTATTTCTAAGATTGTAATTAAGCTGGAGACTGTCTTTAAACCAAAAGTAAGTAGTTCAGGTCTAGCCTATATTCCACTTACTGGAACAGTAGCCACAAAAATTGCTCCTGCCCTTGATAAGACCATCCACTATCAAGATAGGTGTAGGCTCCAATCACTCTCTCCTTTCCTGAAGAATCAAGAACTTTTAGGGACAAAGAGACCCTCACTGAGAAAATACAGTTCTCTGTGAGATTTTGAGATGAGAGTTTAGGACAAAGGACCTCCAAAAGATGGAAGAAAAATCAACATATAAACAACAAAATTCATATTACAGAGGAAAATCAGAAAGTAGTAATAACAGTTGGTGAATAACATGACATGTGGATAACTGAAAGGAAGAAAGTAAGTACAAAGTACACTGGTGAGTGTGTTTTTGGGTGAGTAGATCAGAGAGGTGGAAATTAGGACAGGAGACGGATGGTCAGTTAGGAAGCAACCATGAAGTTCTTGGCATGTATGTGTCAAAGTATCCTTTCCCAGTTATTAATATATGGAGAAAATCACAGCAGGCTTGCTCACAGAACACTTGCAAATGAAATCTGCCCTCCTGAAAAGCATTCACCAGGAGTTTTCAGAACACCAGTGAAAATTTTTAATTCAAACAATAGGTAGAAATGGATAAATAGTGACTATCATTCTCCCTTACCAAATGTGTTAACTACTTATTTTTTTTTTAATTTGCTGATGTATAGGTAAATTCATGAGGTCTTTCATGAATTTCGAGGTCACCTATTTAATTTTATTAAAAATGGATTCTATAAATTATACTAAGTGTAAGACTGAGAGACACAAAGGGATGAGGGTTGGCTGCTTCTGCAAAGTATCTGACAAGGGACCCACTGACTCGTTCTCCTTTCTCAATCCCAGATGTCCAAGAAGGGCCCCACGACCTGAAGATTTCTGGCAGTATATATCTTCCCGTGGAAGTGCCAGTCTGAAATGTGGAGCTCAATTCTTGTTATATCTTTATTACAAAACTTAGCTTCATATTCTAAATCCACCTGGCCAACATTCCTCCCGGAAAGCCTTCTAACTTGTTTCCTTCATTCTGATGATTCACAATTACAAACTTGAACAGTAACCCCAAGCCCCTACCCCCAGGACCTTCTGCACTCTCCTCTGATCCGGCATACAGTCTCATTCACAGCATACGTTCCTCAACCCTACTGATTTCTCTTAGCCTCCCAATAGGATTTTTTTTTAAATTTTCTGTGGATCTTCACCCATAAACTTTTTGTTCTTTTCTTTATGACACTTACGCTACCACTCCTTGATATGATAGTTTATCAGATACTGATTTTGGGCCCCAATGTCAACTCCCTTCCATATACTTCACTCTTTGAGAGCAGGCCCAAATTTCACTTACTAGAATATAAGCTCCACAGCAACAAACCACACATATTATTCACTGCTGCATCTAGTGCCCAAAACAGAGACTGACACAAATGCTTAACAGATATTTGGTGAATGGATGGAATTATCCGTAAATTCTCCACATGGCCCAGTTCTGTTTTTTTGGTTTTTTTTTGTGCATAACGGATCCTTTATAAACATTTATTGAGTCAAATTTACCCAATAAACAGCTGTTTGGCTCCAAAACACAGGGTCTAGTATTTTATAAATTTGAGTTATATGCCATTAAGAAAAACTTGTCTCAAGTAGTTTCCTGACCTTTTAAAACTACATAATAAAGACATCTCTTCCTGAGATGGGACTTTTTCTTCCATGAACTTCCCTAATGAGGCCTAAGTCATACCATCTGATCCCAGGGCCAAGAATTATAAATTTTAAGCTGAAAAAAAAAAATGTCACCTTGTTTTATAACAAAGGTCAAAAAAGTAAAAAACCAAACAAAATTCATGCTGCATTATAACTTAATTCTTGTGCCTTCAATTTCAGTGTTTTTCTGTAAAAATCTGTTTTTGAATATAAACAATGGAAAAATGTGAGGAAAAATCATGGCATAGAATGACTAGAGCTGCACATCTTGATACCAAATCTATAGATATCTGTCTACGCGGAGCAGAAAATGTAAAACTAGCCCTTCAAATTCTCCATGCTCGATATAAAAGAGGGAACCATAACTATGTACTACTTATGCTTTGTTCTAACCAGCTGAATCAATCTGACACAAAACAATGGTGGAAAAGATACACTGCTCTGGAAAAATATAATCAAAATCTTGTAAATATGAGCTTTATAGATTCTCCTGTTACAATTACTTAGGAAACATTTTCTGTACATCATCCCTCTCTCACCACTAGCGGGTTAATAGCCAAAATTCTGTTTTTCTTCTTCTCTTTCACTTAAAAAAAACCTTTATATGTAAGTATACACACATACAATAATTGTAGATTAATTTTGGTTATTCAGAAGAGATAACATTATTTTGAGATTCTAGTACTTTATGTACAAAATCCCCTTGGAAAGGTCCAAGGCAAATCTTAGATTATCTGAGATTCATAGTATAGTGAAGTTTCTATGTAACTGAGCAGAATTTTAGACTTTACAATTATATGTTTATTGCATGTATGTGTGTATTTATTTATTGAATTTTAGAGAGAGAGAGAGCATGAGTAGGGGAGAGAGGCTGAAGGGAAGAGGGGGAAGGAGGGAGGGAGGCAGGGTGTGGGAGTGGGAGAGAGAGAGAGAATATGAATCTTAAGCCGGTTCTACACTGAGCATAAAGCCCGATGTGGGGCTTGATCCCACTACCCTGGGATTGAGACCTGAGCTGAAATCAAGAGTTGGCTGCTCAAGTGACTGAGCCTCTCAGGCACCCCTATATTTTCATATTTCACATATTTATATCTACATTTATTTTAAAGCTTTCCTTCTTAAATGGATGCCACTATGGAAATACAAATGTGGTAAATTTCTTTTTAAAGTATTTTGTTGTTCCACTGACTGAATAGAATCTTGTTCTGATATAAACAATAAAGTGTAATTTCTTCCTGATTCTCTCTGTAGTCAAGCCTACACGCATAAATATATATGTATATATTATTTATAATTAAGCACAAAAGGTACTTGAAGCTTCTAAACAATTATTTCTCTGTGTCAAATCAACTAAGTTTCAACCTTTTCCTAAGTTTCTTTCAAAACAGTTTAATAACTTAAAGAAACATTTGAGTGTCTGTTTTGTGGAAGACATGCATTTATTCATTCAACAAATGCTTAGTAAGCCTTTGTGAATCTAGCCCTGTTATACGAACTGGAAGATAGATAAAACAGATGGCCATGCCTCTGCTATGATGGGGCTAACTTTCTATTGGGAGACAGGCAGACAGAGAGAGAGAGAGAGATGAAAAAAATAATTCTGTGTGGTGATATGCACAGTGAAAAAATATTCCAATGGGACAGTGACTGGGAGTATGCACATCTTTAGAAAGGGCATTTCAGGGAAAGGACCTCTGAGGAGGTGACATTTGATTCTAGACCTGAAAGATGAGAAGAAACTAACCATAGGAAGATGAACATTCTGACCAATACAATGGTTCTGAGATCTGACCTACTTGAGGGACAGTAAGGAGCAAGGCAAGCAAAGAGAAAAGAGCAGGAAACCAAGGGTAGAGACAGGTAGGGGCCAGATCATATCAAATCTTGTAAGCTGGGGTACGGAGTGTGAACTTTATCCAAAGAGCAGTGGCTTACTATTGGAGGGTTTCAATCCAGGCAGGGAAATGCTCTTTCCTAAAACTTAAAAAATTCAGTTTGTGTGCATTGTACAATAGGAGATTGGCAGGGAGACCAGTCAGGGGGCAGATGTAGTAGATAGTAAGAGAGAAGTAGATAGAATCAAGCTGTATTTTGGAGGTAAAAATAACAGGATGTGGGAGAAGAGCGAAACAAAGGTACTGATCAGGATTCCTGGGTTTTCAGCTTGAAGCAACCAGGTGTCACAGTAATTTGTTGGGTGGGGAAGAATGGAGAAAAAAGATGATCGGGATGTAATCAGACCTCTGCTTTAGATGTGCTTAAACATCCAAATAATCATCCAAAGCAGGTAGATGTACTCAGATTTTTAAGAACCTCCTTTTGCAAAAAATTAATGATAAATTATAAAGCTGACCCTTGAACAACAGGGGTGTGAACCATGCAGGTCCACTTATATACACATTTTTTATCGTACAGTACTATAAATGTATTGTCTCTTCCCTATGATTTCTTAGTAACATTTTCTTTTCACTCGCTTACTTTGTTGTGAGAATACAATATATAATACATATAAACGCAAAATAAGTATTGACTATTTATATTTTCAGTAAGCCTTCTAGTCAATAGGAGTCTCTTAGTCGTTAAGTTCTTGGAGAGTCAAAAATTATACGAAGATTTTTGACTACAAAGGGCACCAGTTCCCCAACCCTAGCACTGTTCAAAGGTCAACTGACTCTACAACATATATGACCGTGGAAACAGAACTATTCTAATTTTGGAGATATTAGCATGCAAATGGTATTTAAAATCACAGAAATACTAGATAGACAAGGTAGGTAGTGAAAAGAAGAAGGCTGAAGAATAAACCTGAGGCACTAAAACACTTAACTCTGGGCCAAAGAGCCTCCGTGTACAAAAAGGAAGAGAAAACAACATATGTTAATGCAAAAGTCAAGTGAAGAAAATGTTTACTGAGAAGTGACCGACTATGTCAGGTGTGTAGCTGAGAGGCTTAGTAAGAGGAGGACTGAGAATGGACCAACTGTTGAATTTATCAACATGATGGTCGCTGTTAACTTTGAAACCATGGAGAAAAGGGATGTTCAACTGGAAAGAAGTGAAGACAGAATGAGAGGGTAGGAGGTAGAAACAGTAACTATGTTTTTAAAAAATTGTGCTAGATGTTATTGAGGATTGATAAGTAAATATGGCATGGTCATTATTTTCAAAGAGGGTCCTTAATGTGTAAGAAGTCTTTTATCAACAATCTCTGAAAAGAACATGTTTTTTTTAAATATGAAATTTATTGTCAAATTGGTTTCCATACAACACCCAGTGCTCATCCCAATAGGTGCCCTCCTCAATGTCTATCACCCACTTTCCCCTCTCCCCCACCCCCCATCAACCCTCAGTTTGTTCTCAGTTTTTAAGAGTCTCTTATGGTTTTCCTCCCTCCCTAACTTTTTTTTCCCCCTTTCCTTCCCCCATGGTCTTCTGTTAAGTTTCTCAGGATCCACATAATAATGAAAACATATAGTATCTGTCTTTCTCTGTATAGCTTATTTCGCTTAGCATAATACTCTCCAGTTCCACCCACATTGCTACAAAAGGCCATATTTCATTCTTTCTCATTGCCAAGTAGTATTCCATTGTATATATAAACCACAACTTCTTTATCCATTCATCAGTCAATGGACATTTAGGCTCTTTCCATAATTTGGCTACTGTTAAAAGTGCTGCTATAAACACTGGGGTACAAGTGCCCCTATGCACTTGTACCCACAGCACTCCTGTGTCCCTTGGGTAAATTCCTAGCGGTGCTACTGCTGGGTCATAGGTTAGATCTATTTTTAATTTTTTGAGGAACCTCCACACTGTTTTCCAGAGAGGCTGCACCAGTTTGCATACCCACCAACAGTGCAAGAGGGTTCCTGAAAAAACATGTTTTTGATACAAAAAGGGGTTACATTTATATCAATAAGCACCTTATAAAGTCTGCTACTATAATAAAGAAAAAAGGTAAGCTAAATAACATATTTTATTAGGAACATAAATCCTCAATGTATCAAAAATTTTATCATCAGATTTTGAGGTTGCTTGTGTATGAACTAAAAATAAATTTTATACATCATTTCACAAATTAAAATGTTCAAGCATCATTGTTCAGAACATGACTATTCAAAAAAGAACTGTAGACACTTTCTTTGTCCTTTTTCCAAAATCTTCCTAGACAGGATGTTAGACAGCTACCACATATAATATGTGTGAACTGAATATGATAAATGTGTCCTTTGCAATACAAAGTCTGAGATTTTATGTAATTATAGGCATGGGAATGAATAGTTTAGAATAATGTACCACTGTCATCAAATCATATCTTCATATACATGCATAATCCATTTTGCACAATGGTTTCGATTCAGTGTGTATGTAATTAAATTGTAGGGTACAGTAATAGCTGCTGCTGAGTTGAAATCTTGCTTTCTTAGTTTAAAGAAATGAATAGAAAACATAGTCTAGTGAACATCAAAGTACCTTTTGAGACAGTTAAATCTCATCAAAGAGGTCTTCTGAACTACTGTTTCTTAGAGTTTCTAAAGACATGTTTTCAGTTGAGCTGTGCTCCTTTTTCAACTTCTCAGGTTGTGGAGGATCAAGCCTAGAGAAAAAAAAAAAAATCAAGATAATTTTAGTCTAAAAAATGCCATTTAGAGAAAAAGAAAGAGATATGTAAGCGAAATAAAAAGTTAAATTCTATTTCAGAATTGGTTTAGAGACTTACTTCCCTATGCTGCGTTAACATAAAAAAAAAAGAGATGAAGAGAATCTAATTACTTTAACTGCTTTTAGAATTAATCCGTCTCTATTCTGAGGTAACAAAAAATCAAGGGCCTACAACAATACTCAACATTAAAGTCAAGAAATAAAATATCCTCTATGTTGTCTTCATGCCAAGATACGAAGGTTCTCAAGCCATTTCTTCAGTAATCCCATCACAATTTACAATTCCTTAGACTCCTTTAAAATCTACCTATTAACTTGCATTTTAATCTCTTAACATCAGAAGGTTCTGCTTACATGAATTTCTTTTCGTGGTCTTTTGACTGTTAGTGTGTCTATAATAGTGACTTCACGTTTTAGCAGTGCTGAAATGCTGTTGGTCCACACTCATTTACTGAATCTATATATCTTTATTTAGTAACTAGATTTTATTCAGTGTCAGTACTGGAGTTACCACATCAATGGAATGACCTCTGTATTTATGTAAATATTCTCTCTGAGACCTAGGATAAAAAGAATGATGACCACTGACTGTTAAACAGATTTATAAAAAGGTAAGCCGGTAGGTAACAGAGCTCAATCAGAAGGACCCCTGCATAAATGTTGTCAGTGGTTCTTTATGAACCTAAATAAATTATGATATTGAAAAATTAGCATTGACAATCAGAGTGGCTTCTGGGGCAGTAATGACTAAGATGAGTCAACACAGTAAAACTCAGTAATGCCACCACATTTCCAACCTCGAAGGTAGAGGAGGAGTCATAGCAGATCGGTATAGATGAAAGAGAATGGGACTTGAGGTTAGGAAACAGATTTGGATCTAGGAGCATTTCTTATTAGCGATGTGACTTCAGACAAGTCATTTAACCTAACTGGATTCTGTTTTCTCACCTGTAAATATGAGGTGACATCTGCCTCGGAGGTGGTCTGAAGATGAAATGAAGTGTTGTATATGAAAATGCTTTCAAATTTCCACAAAAAATCTGTAAACTATTATTATTAGCTGCTAATGCTGCATGAACAAAAAGCCCCTGCTAATAACGTCTTTAATTTAAAAGAATAACCACTGAAAAATCCCCAAACATTGAGTATGTTTAGATTATGAGTATTTCAGAAATCCAGCACCCACTGTTTTTTGTCTTCGTTTTTTTTGTTTGTTTGTTTTTGTTTTTTCTTGCACAGAGAACTAAAAATGAATCTGCCACAGGGTCCTCTTTTGCCTCCTGACTGCATACAATCAACCGTGGTTGGCTGCCACTAAACCTGGGATGTGTTCTGTCTTATCCTGAGCAAGCCAAGTTTAGACAACATTATGCTCACAGGAATGCCAAGGTGCTAGGCACTGATGCATTATGAAGATGACAAGACCTCCCTCTGGGAACTTTAATGTTAAAATTAATAGTAAATATGGACACAATTATTGTAACATAAAATTAAATAGCTAAAAATATACTCTATAGAAGGAGAAACTGTTACAGTAAAGAACAAAAGTATAATTATTACTGGCCCTAAATGTCTTAGAGTTGCTTTTTCTCCTCCTGGCAAGATAGAAAACTGAATTTTTTTCAACTTAAATTTTTTCAGACTTTGAAAAGTCTCTAATTTTGTTTGTAGTTTACAACCAGAACACAAAGATCAATCAATTCAGCTTTTAAAAACTGTCATAATACAAAAGGACCACTGTGAAGTGACAAATCTGAAGGAAATAGATTCCTAGTGGTCCGTTTATGATTCCCATCTCCTTCTAAAGTCACGAGAAGCTAACAAATTATATTTTGACTCTTTTGGCCTTAGTGTCCAGGGCATAACACATGTTCAATACAAGTTGTTGAATGAATTGAAATCATTGTTCTATAGCTTTCATATCTGTTGTAAGTCAACAGGGTAAATTTAGAATTCTTCCCATAGCCAAAAGAAAAGTTTGATCATTTTTATAAGTAATAAATGTTTACTGTACGACTTGTGAATTAAAGAAGAATGGCTAATGATAATAAGAAACCACCTTTGTAGAGTTCAATGCTGAAGAAGAGGACTTTTCAAATAAAGGGAATAAGTGAAACTAGATGATGACAGCTTTACTAAAAGATGAGTTATGTTCTCAGTAATATAATTGCAGAAAGTTCGGTTTTATTAGCTTGATTCCACACTATATTACAGCACACACATGCACATAACACACACAGGAACTACAACCCAAATCAGAACTGCACTACCACCATCTAATTAACAGCGAATAATGTAGATCAAAAGTTAGAGTTGTCAAAAGATGTATCTCATCCTGGGAAAGTTTCTCTAAAATTTTAGAATGAAGATTGGCTTCTCTTTTAACTTTCTGGGAGTTGAATGACCAACATCTTTTAAAATGTTATTCCAGCTACTGGCTCCTTTTGTAAGGACATTTTCTCAGCCAAGTTTCATATTGGTATTACCTTGGATGGAGTATCAACCATTTCTTATTCAAATGAGAAACATTAGTATTGCTTGGAGTGAATTACGTGCATTTTGTAGCATATTCTGAGAATAGTATTTCTGAAACATGTCAAGGTGCCAATCTGAGCAAAGTGAGAGATCCAGGAAAATGTGCAATGATTGACAGCACTTTGACACTTGAAAAATCATGCTTATTTGACCATGACACAAACAACGGTTCTGACATCAAAAATCAAAAGTCAGTTTTTATGTAGTTTAACTGTATCTCTACCCACACAATACACATAAAATTTAGGACAATGTCTTTAGGACCTTAGGATAGAGATAATTATTTTTGGTTTTGGTTTTTTTTTTAAAGCAGAAAATGAAACCATAAAGACTGATAAGTTCAATTACATTGGAAGCATTAGAAGTTAGTACTGGTAGGGGTGCCTGGTGGCTCAGTCGGATAAGCGTGTGACTTCAGCTCAGGTCGTGATCTTGTGGTTTGTGAGTCTGAGCCCTACATCAGGCTCTGGGTTGACAGCTCAGAACCTGGAGTCTGCTATGGACTCTGGGTTTCCTTCTGTCTCTACCCCTCCCCCACTCACACTCTCTCTCTGTCTCTGTTTCTCTCTCTCTCTCTCAAAAATGAATAAAACATCTAACAAAATGTGGGAAAAAAAGAAGTACTTCTATTCACACTTAGAGAAAATGAAAAGATAAGTTACAAACTGAAAGGAGATATTGCAACATATGCTACTAAGAGAGGATTACTATCTAGAACTCCTATAAACATTTAAAAATTCCAACATAATTTAAAAATGTATGCCAAAGACCAGAGGAACTTCCAAAAGGAGGGAACAGTGGGGCCAAAAAGCATATGATAATAATAAGATCAACTTGAAGGAAATGAAAACTAGCATGAAATATTTTACAAATGCAAAAATGAAAATGTCTAACAGCAAAGATCATGAAGGACATGGAATATAACAAGATAAATTACTATTGGCTACAGTATAAACACCAAAGCCATTCTGCACAACAATTTGGAAACAACTGCCCAGGTATATGGAGGTGTATATATCTATACCCAGGAATTCTACTCCCATGCTACACACTCTAGAGAAACACTTGCATATTTATGTCAGAAGATATGTGCACAGATGTCCACCAGTGCATTGTTTGTATGCACTAAGTTTGTTATAGTGAAAAACTGAAAACTACCCAAATGTCTTTCCACATGAAAATGGGCAAATAAGTCCTAGAATTTTCACATGATGGACTACAATACAGCTATACACATGCATGAATCTCAGTGTTGAACAAAAGAGCATGGCACAAAAGAATACACATTATATGATTCTAATATTTAAAATTCAAAACTATGTAAAATTATGCAATATTCCTCTGTGAATACCAGTGTGTGCGTGTGTGTGTGTGCGTGCGCGCACGCGTGTGGTGTCAGTGTATTTGTATAAGTACATAATAGTTCTGGATCTTATTTGGCCTTCCATGACAATGCTCTCAGATTTCTAGGTTTTGTAAGTTTGGCTTCCATGAAGATGGTGATACAGAGGAGGGAGGGCAAGTTTAGTATGGGCGTAAGGGTTTGGTTTTAAACTTAAATAGGTGAGTCTTAAGTGCCTGCAAGATATATGAATGGGGATAGATAGTAAACAGGTAAACCATTACATAGATGGAGAGCTCAGGGGAGAATACTGGACTATGTGTAGAAAGACAGCAGTCATGCTGTATTCCTGGCGCTAAAGGCAAATGAGCTGAAGAGATCACCCAGAAGGAGTCTCCCAGAGAAAACAGTTTAGTATAGAAACCCAGAGAATATTAAAATTACAGGGGCAGACAGAAATGATTAAAAGAGATTCAAAGGAATGATGTGAAAGATATGGGGAGAATCAGGGAGAAGTGCTATCACAATGAGGGCCAAGTTTATTTTGTGAGCTCACAGCTTATGGTATTTCCACATGCTACCCAAAAGCTGGCTTTCTGTACAACTTTGCTGAATCTATAAACTCACATTTTCACCCACTATCAATTATCTGGAATTGGGAAAAATAGCTTGGAACGATGCCGCTATGCTTGAGATTTATTACAGAAAAGAACAGAAAATGTTTTCTTTTGGAAAGAAGGAAGTCTTAAACTCTTGGACCATAGCAGTCACAGCAAAAATCTAGCAAAATGATCAGTTCCTGCCTGGCCACCAAAGCAGGTCATTCTAAAGTAGCTGTTTCTCTCACATTGTGTGTGTGTGTGTGTGTGTGTGTGTGTGTGTGTGTGTGTGTGTGTGTATACTACCAACTTCCCTGGCATCCACCCACCACATCTCTGACTTCCTCTGGGATTGGGGTAAAAGTCAGATGTGGGACAAGGGTGAAGAGGAGAGCTGAGGTGGGGGCAATGTATTGGGAGAGAATCAGACCTGAGCATTGGCAATGAGATATATGATTTGCTAATAATAGAAACCAAATATCAAATGATTTGTCTTTTAAGATGTGACAAATCAAACTTTCATTAAAATGACCACAAAAAACCCCCACTAAATCAAAGTATTAAGCATTTGATACTATTAAATTACTAGGCAGCTATCATACTGACCTTAACAGAGTTCCCGTTATGAAATAAACTCAATTACAGAGACATTTTTTAAATGGACAAGTTTTAGATGTATGCTTAAAGTTACCATAGTGGTTTTCAAATTAAATTTCAGTATTAAAAAAATATTTAATGTTAAAATAAGTGGGAAAAGTAGCTTCAAATTTCTAGTTGACCTTATAAAAACCAAAAGCATATCCTAAATAAATTAACAGACTGAAGTCATCAGGATTCAGTAAAACAAGTGTTGAATGCTGTCTGGAATTCAGTAGGCCTAGACAACATTTTGTTGGCCTGAGAAAATGAAAGAAGAGAAGAAATGAAGAAGAGAAACTTTCTGGCAATCAAAATGGCAACTAAAGAGACCGTGTTAGTCATTTTCACTTAAATTTCTAAAGTTATCTTTTTCTAAAGAATATGAATTTCCTGTTCAAAGTTATTAAGACCAAGAAGAAATTAGAAATATGCTTTTGAAATAAGTAATTGTGATTTAAACAAAGAAAGGAGAATTATGAAGAGTGACGACCCTTAATGCTAAAATGTACCAGGGGTGCCTGGGTGGCTCAGCTGGTTAAACACCAGTCTCTTGATATCTTGGTTTCAGCTAAGGTCATGATCTCACAGTTCGTGAGACTGAGACCCCTGTCAGGCTCTGCACTGACAGTTGGGAGACCGCTTGGGATTTGCTCTCTCCCTCTCTTTCTGCCCCTCCCTTGCTCACAGGCAAGCGTGAGTGCACACGCTCTATCTCAAAATAAATAAACATTTAAAAAAATGCACTTATGTGCTTTATACATTGGGAAAAAATGATAATTCTAAAATTTCCCTGTAAAACATATACATTATGGATTTGAAAAAAAAGATTCTGTGGTTCTATATAATTCAATGTTTAAAGTGATAAACATTAAAACATATATGTCCATAATCCACAAGGATGCCAAAATTTATGCAGGAATTTCATAATCAATTAGAAGATTTTGTTACTCTTATTGTACTTTATTCAGATAAATAATGTTACCCTGGTAACTCATCAGGTGATTAATATCAGAGTCAATACATGCTTTAAAAAAATCAATGCCTGAAGACACTATATTAAACCTCATTTCTTCCTGCATTCTTTGCAAGTTTTGAAATGGTGTAAGTGACATTTGTTACTGTTGATCTAGGCCTATGAAAGTAGAAAACCAGAAAGCAGAAATCTTGGCAGAAAATGATTCTCCACAACCTACATTTTAAGACAGGCCACTGCTTACTGCCGATTTGTGTGCTACAAATGAAACCTCTCTCACTAGACTAGAAAGCTTCTCAGGTGGAGAGACTGCTTTATTTTACCCAGCTCATGAATGTTCTAATAATTGCATGTGTTAACTAATGAATGAGTGACTGAATAAATGAGGTAGACCGCATTAACAAGAAAGTCTCAATAAAGTTTAACAACCTGCCCAAAGCCACACAGCCAGTTAGCATGAAAGGGAGCAAGCAGGAAAGTCAACAACAGAGCCAGGACAGTAGCCTGTCATTCTAAACCCAAAATCCCTCCCAAATCCTTCACTCCAAAATCCATACCTGTCATGCTACACTGGTGTATGGGGGTCACTAATTCTTACTTACTAATTCTTACTAGTCCAGAGGAAGGCAGCTTGGTGTTAAGCAGTGTGTCTCAAAAAGTAGTTCTATGAGACCCTCTTAAAGAGTGACATTTGTGGTCCAAAATATTTGGAAAATATGTTATTTTTTCTCCATGAAGAGCTCTGAGTGTTGCATGTGCACATTATACATTAAAAACTATGGAAATTCTTCCATAAATAAATGTGTTAATTAATTCATCAAGGAAAACAAAAACAAAGGTACAGAAGAGTATGTGTAGATAATTAGTGTATGTGAGTTTATAGGTATACAGGAGAGTTCTGGAAGAATTCACAAGAAACTAGTAATGGCTGAAAGGAACTTGGGCTGAAGGACAGGCATACTTTTTGATGGATACTCTCTTAAACAGTTAAGATTTTTTGCAACCTTATACATAGAACATATCCTTATAAAGTGCTTAAAGAAAAAAGAAGCTTGCTTAACCTGGGTTTTAGAAGTGAATTTGGAAGTGGAAGCTTTTTTTTTTTTTTTACTGTCTCCTAACTATTAACATCCCAAGAAAGCAGTGCACTCTGGAACTGGTGGCATTTCTTGCTTCCCTGAGAATACAACAACTACTAGCACGAACGCCAAAACTTAGTGGTCTAATGAAGGCAAATAAAAATACACGAAGAAAGAGAGCTCTACTTTTGGTTACCAAGAGAAATGTAAAAAACCTGGGCAGACAATAATACCCAGCCATGGAAGTTAATGATTTCTAATGAACCAGGAACCAGGACTGATAGTTTCACCGTAGTGCGGAACCAGCTGTTTGAGTTTCCTGCTGCTGCTGTAACAAATTACCATAACGTAATGGCTTAAAACAACACAAATTCATTCTTTTACAGTTCTGGAGATCTGCTGTCTGACCCAGATTTCACTGGACTAAAATCATGGTGTTGGCAGAGCTGTGTTCTTCTCTGGAGGCCCTAGCAGATAATTTATTTCCTTACCTTTTCCAGGTTCCAGAGCTACCCCCTTCCTCCATCTTTAAACCCAGCAAGGACAGAAGGACCCTGTTTCACAGCACATCACTCTGACCTTGCTTCCTTCATCACATTTCTCTCTCTGCCTCTCTTCTCTGTCACTCCCATTTAAGAGCCTGGTG
Source organism: Panthera leo (assembly GCF_018350215.1). Classification (NCBI taxonomy): domain Eukaryota; kingdom Metazoa; phylum Chordata; class Mammalia; order Carnivora; family Felidae; genus Panthera; species Panthera leo. The sequence goes on along the minus strand of NC_056679.1, from coordinate 146,466,930 downwards.
ATGCACTGGGCCTGCCTGGATAATCCAGGATATTTAGCTACTTTAAAGGTCAGCTGATTAGCAACTTTAATTCATCTGCATCCCCTTTGCCATGTGATCTAACATAGGCTCAGGTTCCAGGAATTAAGACATAGACATCTTTGAAAGGGGGTGGCCATTCTTCTGCCTACTCCAGCCTTAACTTGGTTAGGGCTCAAGTGTTATTCTAATCTGTTAGCTTAACTATGTTTCAGAATAACTGAATAGACAAACACGTTTTGTAAGCAGACATGCAAGGCCCAGAGCTAAAGGAAACCCTCAACCCGGCTGGAGGAGGCATCTGCAAGGTGTGAGTAATGTGAACTAAAACTCCAAACAACCCACATTGGGTCCTCTTATCCAGAGATAAATGGAACCAGATTCCCTGAGAAGGGCTGGCAACTACTATTATCCATCACCTACCCATCCACTATTTATTGAGTGCTTACCATGGGTCAGAAACTCATGAGACTGTGCTACATGCTTAGGATACAAAGGTGAGCATACAAACAATCTAAGGCAGAAGCATCACTGAGCTGCTGAGCTCCCCTGAAATTATACTTACAGTAGCCTTTGTCTGGGCTGTGTTTAGAGGCTTGTCTACAGTACTGTGTTTTATTATGACAGTTCTAAAGAGGAAGGCTGTAAAAGAACCACAGAAATGCCACCCTCATGGGAATGTGACATGTGCTGTCAGTCACACAAGGCCACTGGTATAGATGGTCTTCATCCCTGACTTAATGTCCTGCTATTACTATCTTGAAATTGTTAAATTTTGAACAAAGGGGCTCTGCATTTTTATTTGCACTGAGCCTGCAAATTACTGTAGTTTGTCCTGACCACGAATTTTGAGTGACCTCAGCACACCAGTCCCAAAATGAACCTAACCAATTGCTCAAACATCTGGACCAATAAACAATGGGACTTTTTTTTTTTAACCAATTATGTACTGATGTATGGACTCATTCTGTCCTAACCATAATCTAGTTTTGATCCTTAATTAGCATAACTGCCAGTAAACCCCATTTCTAACATTTATAACACACTTTTTCTCTTCTGGGAAATGCTTGATTTCTTTTTTTTTATTTGCCTGCAAAAAAATAAGAATGTATTATCCTGATTAATAAATGCTCTGCTTTATTAGGCTTTTCCTTCTCCTGCCTTTCTCTACTTCTTTTCTGTTGAAAGCTCCACTGTCCTTTGTTTTATAGTAAGAGAGCTCAATTTCTATTTTAATTACAGATTTCTCCATTATATTAGTCCTTGCTAGTGGGCTTCATTCTTAGTGTTCTTAAAATTATCCGGTGTAATTAATTCCTTTACTCACAAAGCAGCAAACATCATCAGTGCCATCCTATGCTATGGCTTACCTATCTCCTTCCCTTTGGATTTAATGATTATCAGTCTGCTCCAAATTCTTCCTGAATGTTTTCCTAGGCTTTTCATGGAATAAGTGACTAAGGATGGTTATGCAGTCAGACTTTTTAAAAAAGTCAGACTCTTTTTGTAACATCACTAACATCATAATAACTTTTATACAAAATGAGGAGAGTACTATAATAACTGATGAGTGATATAAACAACCAAAAAACCACTTCTTCACCAAGTATATTAATTCAACTTGGTACTATGGGTGAACTGTAGAGAGTCAGTGATCAAAATCTGGGAGATGTCTGTTTACAGAAACATGTCAGAAAGGAATCAGAGCACTGGAAGAAGGCAGATGCAAAAAATCTACAAAATTATGTGGATTTTGATTTTGAATTAAAAAGCTTAAACTTTTCAGATATTTAAAAAAATAACCAAACTGCAAAGTAAAACCAAGTTGTATAGGGAGGCAGGGTGTTTTAAAAACAACTGTCTCCCACAATTGGTAGCAATTCCCTGTGTAGATAAGGCAGTACAAAGCATGTAGGATGCAGTCTACATACTCAGAGTGACCGAAGAAAGACCTATCTGCCCTTTGACCCTAGAAAAATTTATTACATGAATGGTGTTATGATTCCAGCAAAAGTTCAAATGTCACTAAACTTTTATTTATCACATTAAAAATACATGGAATAAATGCAAATGTTATTTAAAAGTCAATCAAATCCACACACAAAGCTGTTGACTACAGTTGTGTTTTACGTTTACATAATTATATTTACTAAATGAATTGTATACATTTTCTCATTTTAGCATCTTTATGACTACATAAATTACCATTTTTCTTCAAGATTTCTGTTCATAGTGTTTATTTCAGGGAAGCAGAGTAAGTATGACAAATGGCCCTATTAATGCATTAAATGATGCAATTCGGTCTCATTTGTTTTTGAATGTCCCAGTGTAATCGATGCCTTAAGAAAAATATAAAAATAGCATTATTTAATAATAATTCTCCAAAACGCATAGTGGAGGAAGTTTTCACAAACCACTCAGAAATATCACTAACACATTTAATTCAGTCAAATGTTTTGTAAAGGCATTGGTCGGATTTGCCAAAAAGCAGGACTGGCTGTAGCATTTAATTAAGCCTTGAACAGAAAAATTTAGTAAATAATCTATTCACAATTCAAACATCCACTATCACCTAACTGATCTTAATCAGCTACTATAAGAAAGCTATCTATCTCAGCCTTGATTGTGTGCCATCTGAACTATATATTTTTCCTCTTTGCCTTTTCATTTTTCTCCTTCAGCCCACCTTCCAACTGTTGCTAATTAGTTATCTATGACACAAGTCTGATTATTATCTTCCACTCCTACAATGCTGTAGTTGAAACTCCCTTGGCATAGCAAAAAGAAAAAAAGAAAAAAAAAAAAAAAAAACACCAAAGAAGGAAATCTCTGCATAAGTTCTAGATACCTGGCTTCTTTTCTAGCTCTAACTCTCTGATGCTCTTATACACTAAACTTCTTTTCATCCACCAAACACACCATTCTTTTGCCACCATACTTTTCCACATATTTCCCTCAGTTTGAGGTCCCTTTCTCCTACCTTCTTTACTTAGCAGTCTCCTACTCATCATTAAAGGCCAAATTCAGATGTCACTGCTCCTGGGAAGCCTTCTATATTTTCCTAGGTAGAGAAACTAATTATCTCCTATTCTCACATAGTGTATCCTAAATCAAGTCAGTTATCGCTCTGTAACAAACCACCCTACACTTAGCAACCCCAAACAATAACCACTGTATTCTGCTCATACCTTCTATAAATCAGGAATCTGGACAGGGCACAGTGCAGGATGGCTTGTTTTTGTGCCACAGCATCAGGGCATTAGCCAGAACTACTGGAGAACTGGGCTGACTTATTGACCGGGAACTAGAATCCTCTGAAAGCTCAGTTAGTCATATCTGGTGTTTGGACTAGGAGTCCTCAAAGATTAGCACTGGCTACTGGAGAGTCTTCAGTGTCTTGGCTTCCTCACTCTTGCCTTCCAGAATGGCAGCCTGGAGTACTTAGCCTTCATTTAAAAATGCTTAGGGGCCCAAGGCGGCTAAGTGCCTGACTCTTGGTTTCTGCTCAGGTGGTGATCTCACAGTTTCATGAGTTCAAGACTCGCACCAGCTCCACGTTGACTGTGTGGAGCCTGTTTAGGAGTCTATCTTCTTGCTCTCTGCCTCTCCCCTACTCGTGCTGTCTTCCCTCTCTCAAAATAAATAAATAAACAAACCCTAAAGAGCAAAAAAAAAAAAAAAAGGGGGGGGGGCACAAGGTTGCCTTTTCTGACCTAGTCTCTGGAAATTACATAACATCACTTTTCCTGCATTTTGCTGTTACAAATGAGTTAAAAGCGCACCCAGATTGAAGGGGAGGAGCCATAGAAACTACCTCACAATGGAAGAAGTATCAACCACAGACTTTAACTCTATACATCTTTGTCACTTACATTGTAACCAACTGAAGAACAGGAACTATGATTTAGAATAAGTGTTTCATTCAGAATTTGGCGCAGTTCCTATAATAAAGAACTATGTGTGCTGATACTGACTAAAAAGTGTCTTATTGAGTACATCTGCCTTTTTTCTCTTTGAGTTGAGTATGAAAAAAGCTATAGCTACATTCATATATAATTTACAGAGAATAAAAACCATTCCAGAGGAGAATGGTACTGATATTGACGTTTTAGAAATCCCGCCACATAAAATCACTTCAAACCTCATTTACAGGTTCAACAAGGAAATTTTAATTTCTGACAACTACTGCTGGCTAGTAGCTAGCTTATTTTCCATTATGAAGTAACTTAAATTATTTATTTTTTCCAAGTAGTTTTGGCTGTTTATAAATCTATCTGCTTACACGTTCATAATGCCACTAGTGTAGTTCTATTCCACTTTACTGGAATGTTTGGGAAGAGAAAGTTGTGGTTAAATTAATGATGTTTCATTCTTCATGGCTAAAAGCCTCCCTAGCAAATGCTGGGCAACTTCTAAGTAAACACATACTCAGAACTCTATAACAACTACTGGAAGACACTATAGTTTCTTGAATTTTCTGTTAACTTTCATTAAGTTGTCATTGTTGCTGTTATTATTATTATTATTATTATTATTATTATTATTATTACTTAAGCTTTAGGAATTTAACAAAATCTAAACCTTTTCTATCTGGCTATTGAGAAATAAGCAATCATAGTTTCCTTAAAAAATGTAAGTAAAATTCAAAGATAAAATAAAATCTTCAGTCCTATACATCCTTTATTCTGAGAAGAAATGTGATCCCTGTTAGCAATAGGGAGTTATCACCATCAATCTCACCACAGATAAGCAATGAAGAAGGAGAATCAGATTTCATATACCATAAACCATAAACAGAATTTTAAATGTTGAACCAAGAAATTCTAACACTTGTTTGGAATTAGGAAAGCTGTCATCCATAAATTCACATGCAGCCCCAAAATATAAGCATGAAAATTGAACGGGCTACAAACATGCATGGAAAACATTCAGCTAGATTCTACAGTCTGATCATGATTTCCCTTAAAATATATATAACCCCCCAATTGTCCTCAAAATGTTATTGGGCTTCTATGGTTTGGTAAACAGAAAATTTTAAATTAATTCATTTAAAATGCTGTCTACAATGCATTCTTTTATCGTTGCTGTAAAAATAGGCTATTTGTCATACTGTAAAAGAAAAAAGATGTTTGATACTTCCTATTTTATCACTGGACAGTTTTCTGTAACTAAGAAATTTGGAAGTGACTAGAAAGAGCAATTAAAAACCCTATTTGTAAGATTATAAGTTTCTGGAAGGCAGGAACTACAGTTATCTATGTATGGTTTAACCACATACAGGACATTTGCAACTAAGAGTTGTTTTTTTTTTAAAGTTTGTTTTTAAACTTAAACTCAGGACACAATTTTTAGAAATGTTACAAATAACAGATTTTCCACTAAGACCACTTAGCCTATTATATAAACAAACTATTAGAAAGGATTAATCATGAGAACAGTCAACACAATTATAAAAATCCATTTTTTATACATTTCTTACTTCAATCTGTATTTTTTCAATGTAAGGCATTGTGCTAGTCTCTGAGATGAATAAGTAAAACATAACTCCAAACTCTGAAAATGTCTAGTGAGCAAAAAAGTTTAAAGAATTATGTATAATATACTGTGATGAAATACATAAAAGTATTGATTTGTAAGATTAAAAAATATTTTAAGTTTCAGGGGCGCCTGGGTGGCTCAGTCGGTTAAGCATCCGACGTCGGCTCAGGTCATGATCTCACAGTTTGTGAGTTCAAGCCCCGCATCGGGCTCTGTGCTGACAGCTCAGAGCCTGGAGCCTGCTTCCCATTTTGTGCCTCCCTCTCTCTCTGCCCCCTCTGTGCTCATGCTCTGTCTCTCTCTGTCTCAAAAATAAATAAACATTAAAAAAAAATATTTTAAGTTTCAAATCTGGATTTCAGGAGCACATCTCCTTACAGAAGGCTTATCTGTATTTGCAGTTATATGTAAACATGTTACACAAAAAATGCGATTTGATTACTACATGGTAATTTCCTGTAACTCTTAAAGAGATACTTGGCTGTTAATGATTAAACGCAATTCTTATTCCTAGTAGCCATAACTGTTTTCTTTCCTTAAGCAACTTTTCTCATAAAGAAATGGAATTGAATGCTGTATCAGAAGACTGAATACTTAAGGAAAACATTTAAATTCACGGGAATTTCATTAAAACAACAATAATTGCTATAAGACACCTAGACAAACCCAATCCGAATATCCAACAGTTAGGTGGGGTGGGGTTAAAAAAGAAAACTCTATGTCTGAATGTCCGAAGGTCCAAAATATCAGTATTGTATTTTCAGGATAGAAGACTTTTAGGTTTCATCCAAAGTTATGAACCTAAATTTTCTGTATTACCTCCCCTCCTTATTTTGGGTGTTGAATCTTCATCAAATAAATATTCCTTATACTGAAATAGTTACTACTTAAAATAAACATTTGGTAAGAAGAAATTATGAATTTCCCAAATGACTTTTTAAGATGACTTGGGTTTCAAAATCAGAAATTCTAATTCCTATAATTAATATAGTGGATGCAAGCAGCAACAAAAAATATTTATTTTTTTGGTATATAAAGTAGTATATGCACATTATAAACACTTCAAAAACTTCAGAAAAATATAATAAAAATAAAAATTATCCTGTCCCTTCACCTGTTGATATTTTAGTGTATATACTTTAATTTTTATATATATACAATATACACATATACAGTCTTCTAAAAATAATTATAGTAAAAAAATATTTTATATCATATTTCTGTTAATAATTTTTGGGGTATTACTTTTCCGTGTCAATAATTATCGCTCCATAGGGCACCTGGGTGGCTCAGCAGGTTAAGCATCTGACTCTAGATTTTGGCTCAGGTCATGATTTCAGGGCTCACTGACAGGGCAGAGCCTGCTTAGGATTCTCTTTCTCCCTCTCTCTCTGCCCCCCCCCCCCCCATTTGCACTTGTGCTCTCTGTCTCTCTCTCAAACCAAAGAAATAAACTTAAAAAATAATTATGACTCTCCATACTCATTATTTAATGGCCTCATAGTCTATTCCATTACACTGAAGTACCTTAAAAATACAACTGGCTCTCCGTTCATAGTCCAAAATTATAAACAATTTAAATACCTATTGTAAATCACATTTCAATGAACATCTTGAATATATTCCTTCTAGGTAATGTTCTTAAGGTAACAGTTCTATTTAATTCTAATTGAAAATGGTTTGCTATATAACACTATAGTTCCTGACAGTTACTACTCTTAGGAATGCTAAAGGGAGAAGTACAGCTTAAGTCCAAGAGAGTAGCTAGCATGTATGTTTTTTAACTACCTGAAAATTAAATCACTTTTTAATGAAAATTCTATTTTGAAATTATGTGAATTTTGCCATAGAAAAAGTACTACATTAAAGTAGTACATTAAAGTACTATATAGAGATAAAAGAATTAATGGGAACAACAACCAAAGTAACTACCCATATAAACCAGGGAAATAAAGTGATTAAAACCTTGGGAAGTGAAGAGAGTACTCATTAAAATATTTGTGTATTACCAAACACAAAAAAGATCAGACGTTGTTTAGGTTCCTCTCTGAAGATTACCCCACCCCTTGCTTTCCAGTAATAAAAAGTTTTGATATTATACATCAGAGGTGGGCCTCATACACATTATACACTACGATTTTTGTTCACTTTTCTTGGGAACATTAGGTTAGGTCAGTGACCCATTACAGGAGTGTTTTGTGTCTGTTTGTCAAGGTGTGGGCCAAACTCTCTCCTATACATTAAATGGTTATTACTAACTTGGAAAGAAGGCAAAGAGGGGTGCTTCACAGGATTCGGGAAGAGTCAGAGCTGACAATGATTCTGAACTTAGTGTGCAGATAAGTAAAAGGATTCAAAGGTAAAGATAACACATTCACTGAAAAGTACCTTATTCACTGTGATGTTGATATTTTAATCCAGGTATAAATGACTATACTCTGATGTCACTTTGCCACACATACAATTGAAGAGAATAATTTAAAATGGATACAGATGCCTTTTTAAAAGGAGGATCCTGAACTTTCTTGATGCAAATAAGAATTCTAACTGGAAGTTTTAGATCTTCACACATAGCCTGGAGCTGTCCTCCATAGTTTCTCGTGTGTGTGTGTGTGTGTGTGTGTGTGTGTGTGTGTGTGTGTTTTATTTCAATATTCAAAATTCTGTTTAAACTCTATTCAGGTTGTTCATCTGTCACCGAGACTAATAGCTAACGTTTATTAAATATTCTCCTTACACCAGGTACTATGTTAACTCCTTATTCATGTAATTGTCAAAATAACCCTATGTCTGGTTATGGTCTCTATTTTCCAAATGAGAAACCAAAACCTTAGATATATGACCCACTCAACCAAGTTCTCACAATTTATAAGTGGCTAAGGAAGGACTTAAACTCAGGTCTGCTGGCCTCCATGCTCTGAACCAATGCCTCTTTCCCTTTTTCCTTTTGCCTGAAGTATCTTTTCCATCATTATTATATGTGCAAATTCCATCTACCCTACAAGGCTCAGCTAAAATGCTACATCCTTCATGAAACCTGCCTTGAATTCAGCCTCTTTAAAATCTCTTATCACACATCACTAGAGAATTATTCTAACACAAAATAAATGAATTCTGTTCAAAACAACGTAGCTTTATGTGTTACCTGCCTAATTATAATGTGTGAAATTAAAAGTAGGGTCATTTCCAGCAAATATTTCCTGAAGTACAAAAGGCGTTTATAGGCAGATTAGAAGTTCTATCTTCCCTTAAAGTCATTAATGTCACCTTCTTGACTGACAAATACTTAGCAAGCATTTGCAAGTGACTTATGCTTACTGGACATTGTCTGCATAACAATAAATTGTCATGATCACTGCCCTCTTTGAGCTTACAATCTAAAACAGATGTCATGTTGTAAACAAACATAAAAAAAGATAAAGGTGTTTACATACAACTGTTTCAACAATTGAGATATACTACATGCATGAAATGTTTATGTTATATGCCAGTCACAGTGCAAGCATTGTGTGTGTGTGTGTGTGTGTGTGTGTGTGTGTGCGCACATGCACATGCAGAAGACTGAAATGTCATATACAGGGTCAAGATAAGGATTTTTCAAATTCAGGTTTTGTCTATGTAAAAAAGAGGGCAGCAGCTTACATCTGTGCAACTAAGGACTTTATTAGAAGAATACAGATGTCAATCACCACAGACTAACCACTGTACACATGTGAACCAGATGCTTCCATGTAAAATAACCCAGGGTGTTTCACAGATGAATCACTGAAAACGTAATTACACATCAGTCCTAGTTTATTAGTAACAGGTCCACTTATGTGGAAGCCATATGGTACTATCCATCCTGAAGTAGTGGAAAATACAAAAATGCGTACTTTGAGATCTTCAAATATAAACTCTTCTGTTGGTTTGCTGTATTAGTCTTGTGGCAAGGTAAGTGGTGACTGTATGTGTTCAGTCAAATGCCTTTGGGACAGAGGTCCATTGCTGCCTCTTACTACTGAAGACTGGGTCAATAAAGTTTATATTCTATCCTTTCCCCTTCAAAGGATCTTACTTCAACAAAAAATAAAATGTTTTAGGGACCATACAACTTTTTTTTTTTTTTAATTTTTTTGTTAACGTTTATTTATTTTTGAGACAGAGATCGACAGAGCATGAACGGGGGAGGGTCAGAGAGAGAGGGAAACACAGAATCTGAAACAGGCTCCAGGCTCTGAGCTGTCAGCACAGAGCCCGACGCGGGGCTTGAATTCACGAGCCGCGAGATTATGACCTGAGCCAAAGTCGGACGCTTAACCGACTGAGCCACCCAGGCGCCCCAGGGACCATACAACTCTTATATATCTAATTAATGACTGTCAGGGTAAATATTTACAACACCTAGAATGTATGCTGAGCACTAAATATTACCAATGTTTTCTCTTGCATACAATTTAATGTTGATTCGATATATATGCATTCACTGCAGATAAACAAAGCCCATATAAAAGTTGTCAGAAAGCATCTAAGTTTTACAACATCGATTCTCTGAGCTCCAAGGGTCACTAGTCTGCGTTTCATAAAGCTGTCTACCTATTTACATAATCAATTTGCTTGTTTTCCTCACGTGTCGGACAAATAGCAATGAAACTCTTCAGTGAAGAGCAAAGCCCTTTAAGAGGAGATTAAATTTTTGCTTCAAAGAGACTCTTTAAAACAAAAAAAAAATAAGCACACCAAAGACTACTTCTCTGAAGCACTTTGGTTAGGAAACTATACCAGGAGGGCACACAGCATCAATGGTGTCTAGATTACCATTAGAAAACCTCAAGGTTTTCTTTTGTTTACTCTTTGACCACAGGGGCAAAAATGTCCTTGGCAGGTTGATTTGCTGTCTTCCCCTTTCTCTCCAGTCTTAAAGTGTTTTTTTTTTCAATTATTTAAACAAATTCTATTTAATATTTGACGTATATAATATTTGTATAACATATAAATACACATAAATTATAAAGCATAATAGTAAGTCTGACTCCTGCAGTGCTACTACTTAAGAAGACAAAATTACCAATACGGTTACACCCAACATGCTCCACTCTCGAACCTTCTCTCTTTGCCTCCCCATAAGGTATAATTCTATCCTACGTTGCGCATTAATCATTTCTTTGCCTTAAAAAGGAAAGTTATATTACACATATACATATTCCTAACTAACATTTTGTTTAAATGCTGCTTTCTTATGAGGGGATGGAGAACTATTTATCATGCTACTGGAAGTCAAAAGAAAGCTGGAGTAGCCATACTTATATCAGACAAACTAGACTTTAAATTAAAGGCTGTAACAAGAGATGAAGAAGGGCATTATATAATAATTACAGGGTCTATCCATCAAGAAGAACTAACAATTATAAATGTCTATGCGCCAAATACGGGAGCCCCGAAATACATAAAACAATTACTCACAAACATAAGCAACCTTATTGATAAGAATGTGGTAATTGCAGGGGACTTTAACACTCCACTTACAGAAATGGATAGATCATCTAGACACACGGTCAATAAAGAAACAAGGGCCCTGAATGATACATTGCATCAGATGGACTGGACAGATATATTTAGAACTCTGCATCCCAAAGCAACAGAATATACTTCCTTCTCGAGTGCAAATGGAACATCCTCCAAGATAGGTCACATACTGGGTCACAAAACAGCCCTTCATAAGTATACAAGAAGTGAGATCATACCATGCATGCTTTCGGACCACAATGCTATGAAGCTTGAAATCAAACACAGGAAAAAGTCTGGAAAACCTCCAAAAGCATGGAGGTTAAAGAACACCCTACTAACGAATGAGTGGGTCAACCAGGCAATTAGAGAAGAAATTAAACAATATATGCAAACAAACGAAAATGAAAATACAACAATCCAAACGCTTTGGGATGCAGCAAAGGCAGTCCTAAGAGGAAAATACATTGCAATCCAGGCCTATCTCAAGAAACAAGAAAAATCCAAATACAAAATCTAACAGCACACCTAAAGGAAAGAGAAGCAGAACAGCAAAGACAGCCTAAACCCAGCAGAAGAAGAGAAATAATAAAGATCAGAGCAGAAATAAACAATATAGAATCTAAAAAAACTGTAGACCAGATCAATGAAACCAAGAGTTGGTTTTTTGAAAAAATAAACAAAATTGATAAACCTCTAGCCAGGCTTCTCAAAAAGAAAAGGGAGATGACCCAAATAGATAAAATCATGAATGAAAATGGAATGATTACAACCAATCCCTCAGAGATACAAGCAATTATCAGGGAATACTATGAAAAATTATATGCCAACAAACTGGACAACCTGGAAGAAATGGACAAATTCCTAAACACCCACACTCTTCCAAAACTCAATCAGGAGGAAATAGAAAGCTTGAACAGACCCATAACCAGCGAAGAAATTGAATCAGTCATCAAAAATCTCCCAACAAATAAGAGTCCAGGAACAGATGGCTTCCCAAGGGAGTTCTACCAGACGTTTAAAGCAGAGATAATACCTATCCTTCTCAAGCTATTCCAAGAAATAGAAAGGGAAGGAAAACTTCCAGACTCATTCTATGAAGCCAGTATTACTTTGATTCCTAAACCAGACAGAGACCCAGTAAAAAAAGAGAACTACAGGCCAATGTCCCTGATGAATATGGATGCAAATATTCTTATTAAGATACTAACAAATTGAATTCAACAGCATATAAAAAGAATTATTCACCATGATCAAGTGGGATTCATTCCAGGGATGCAGGGTTGGTTCAACATTCGCAAATCAATCAACGTGATACATCACATTATTAAAAAAAAAGATACGAACCATATGATCCTGTCAATCGATGCAGAAAAGGCATTTGACAAAATTCAGCATCCTTTCTTAATAAAAACCCTCGAGAAAGTCGGGATAGAAGGAACATAATTAAACATCATAAAAGCCATTTATGAAAAGCCCACAGCTAACATCATCCTCAATAGGGAAAAACAGAGCTTTTTCCCTGAGATCAGGAACACGACAGCGATGTCCACTCTCACCGCTGTTGTTTAACATAGTGTTGCAAATTCTAGCATGAACAATCAGACAACAAAAGGAAATCAAAGGCATCCAAATTGGCAAAGATGAAGTCAAGCTTTCACTTTTTGCAGATGACATAATCTTATACATGGAAAATCCGATAGACTCCACCAAAAGTCTGCTAGAACTGATACATGAATTCAGCAAAGTTGCAGGATACAAAATCAATGTACAGAAATCAGTTGCATTCTTATATACTAATAATTAAGCAGCAGAAAGACAAATAAAGAAACTGATCCCATTCACAATTGCACCAAGAAGCATAAAATACCTAGGGATAAATCTAACCAAAGATGTAAAAGATCTGTATGCTGAAAACTATAGAAAGCTTATGAAGGAAATTGAAGAAGATATAAAGAAATGGAAAAACATTCCGTGCTCATGGATTGGAAGAATAAATATTGTCAAAATGTCAATACTACTCAAAGCTATCTACACATTCAATGCAATCCCAATCAAAATTGCACCAGCCTTCTTCTTGAAGCTAGAACAAGCAATCCTAAAATTCATACGGAACCACAAAAGGCCCCGAATAGCCAAAGTAATTTTGAAGAAGACCAAAGCAGGAGGCATCACAATCCCAGACTTTAGCCTCTACTACAAAGCTGTAATCATCAAGACAGCATGGTATTGGCACAAAAACAGACACACAGACCAATAGAATAGAATAGAATAGAAACCCCAGAACTAGACCCACAAATGTATGGCCAACTAATCTTTGACAAAGCAGGAAAGAACATCCAATGGGAAAAAGACAGTCTCTTTAACAAATGGTGCTGGGAGAACTGGACAGCAACATGCAGAAGGTTGAAACTAGACCACTTTCTCACACCATTCACAAAAATAAACTCAAAATGGATAAAGGACCTGAATGTGAGACAGGAAACCATCAAAACCCTAGAGGAGAAAGCAGGAAAAGACCTCTCTGACCTCAGTTGTAGCAATTTCTTACTTGACACATCCCCCAGGGCAAGGGAATTAAAAGCAAAAATGAACTACTGGGACCTCATGAAGAAAAAAAGCTTCTGCACAGCAAAGGAAACAACCAACAAAACTAAAAGGCAACCAATGGAATGGGAAAAGATATTTGCAAATGACATATCAGACAAAGGGCTAGTATCCAAAATCTATAAAGAGCTCACCAAACTCCACACCCGAAAAACAAAAAACCCAGTGAAGAAATGGGCAGAAAACATGAATAGACACTTCTCTAAAGAAGACATCTGGATGGCCAACAGGCACATGAAAAGATGTTCAATGTCGCTCCTCATCAGGGAAATACAAATCAAAACCACACTCAGATATCACCTCACGCCAGTCAGAGTGGCCAAAATGAACAAATCGGGAGACTATAGATGCTGGAGAGGATGTGCAGAAACGGGAACCCTCTTGCACTGTTGGTGGGAATGCAAACTGGTGCAGCCACTCTGGAAAACAGTGTGGAGGTTCCTCAAGAAATTAAAAATAGACCTACCCTATGACCCAGCATAGCACTGCTAGGAATTTGCCCAAGGGATACAGGAGTACTGATGCATAGGGGCACTTGTACTCCAATGTTTATAGGAGCACTCTCAACAATAGCCCAATTATGGAAAGAGCCTAAATGTCCATCAACTGATGAATGGATAAAGAAATTGTGGTTTATATACACAATGGAATACTACGTGGCAATGAGAAAGAATGAAATACAGCCCTTTGTAGCAACGTGGATGGAACTGGAGAGTGTGATGCTAAGTGAAATAAGCCATACAGAGAAAGACAGATACCATATGTGTTCACTCTTATGTGGATCCTGAGAAACTTAACAGAAACCCATGGGGGAGGGGAAGGAAAAAGAAAAAAGAGGTTAGAGTGGGAGGGAGCCAAAGCATAAGAGACTCTTAAAAACTGAGAACAAACTGAGGGTTGATGGGGGGTGGGAGGGAGGGGAGGGTGGGTGATGGGTATTGAGGAGGGCACCTTTTGGGATGAGCACTGGTTGTTGTATGGAAACCAATTTGACAATAAATTTCAAAAAAATAAAATAAAATCAGGAAGCAAAAAATATATATATAAAAAAATAAATGCTTTCTTTTTAAGTTTTATAAAAACAAAATCACACTATATCTAGCCTTCTATGACTTGAATCTTTTATTCAACATTAAGTAACTATGATTCATCTATCTCATTTATATTCTCTGGTGTGAAAAATTATATTTTGTGATTTTATATGCCTAAGTACATATTATATAAAATACTATATACATACATACATATATATGTATAAAACACAAACAACACTGCTATGAACAGTCTTATATAAAATGTTTAGAGCACATATACCAGACTTTCTCTTCAGTAATATGCCGAGGATTTGGACTTTGGGGTCATTCTGTGCATGAATGTTTGAGTTGTTGTTGTTTTTAAAAACAACAATGCCAAATAGTTTTTCGAAGGGTTTGAACTCATTTCTACTACCATTAGCAATGTTTATGGTTCCTGTTGATCAAGTCTTCTTCAAAATTTGATACTGTCAGAATTTTACATTTTTGCTAAAACAATATTTATTGGTATCTCTGTAGCATTTTTGTTAAAGCTTACTCTTGGGGCTCCTGGGTGGCTCAGTCAGTTAAGCATACAAATTTGGCTCAGGTCATGATCCTGCAATTTGTGGGTTCAAGCCCCACATCAGGCTCTCTGCTGTCAGTGCAGAGCTTCCTTCTGATCCTCTGTCTCCCTCTCTTTGCCCTTCCTCTGCTTGTGCATGCTCTCTCCCTCTCTCATTTAAAAAAAAAAAAAAAAAAAATGCACCGGTAGATTTAGTTTTCTTAATGCTGTTCAGGATTTTTACACCTATGTTCAGGAATAAGATTGGTCTGTAATATTCTTTGCCAAACTCCTGCTCTTTGGGAGAAGATTTTAGAATCGAGGTTATGTTACCTTATAGAATAAGTAGGGAGTGTTTTCCCATTTACTCTGCCAAAAATGTTTGATAATAACCTGTTTAAAATAACCTGTTCTTTGAAAAACCTGAGGACTTGCCTCCAGAGTGGATTTGTGTTTATTTCTACTGAGAGCAAGGGGGGGTGTACTACCCAATGGTACTCGGGGTTGAAGGTAGTCTTCCAGTGACTGTGCTTAATCAGCATTTTTATCTCAGGACAGCCCTACTTTTGGGTTTGTTTACTTCTCATAGCAAAGTGCCTGCTTTGGCTTTAGCTTATTGTTGCTTTGCTATTAATTCTTTCTCATAGCTTTAAATTCATTTTTGTGTGTACTAGAAAAAATACATATACTTCTAATTTATGTAGCATTTTCTTGTATTTTAGCAGAAGCGTTCCTCTAAGTGTCCAGCTTGTCATATTGTCAGACGGATTCAGTGGTTTGGATTTAATAAGAAGTAGTATTTTGTCACGTTTGGAGTCAGATAAGGCTAGGTTAAAATCTTGGATCTGTCACTTTAGTGATCACATGATTTTGAGGAAGTCTGAATTTTTGAGCCTATTTCTTATTTAAGATGGGGATACTAACTTCTACTCTTATGGCTATTCGAAAGTATATAACAAAACATAACTGACATTTACTGAACTTGAGTGCCAGACACTGTTATAAGTATTTAGAGATATTAATCCATTCAATCTCATAATGGCCCTATGCGATAGAGATTATCATCTCCTTTACACATTTGTATAAAACTAGAGAATGTTAAGTAACTTGCCTGAGGTTATAAAACTAATAAGCAGAGGAGATGGGATTCAGACTTAAAGTCTGGCTCTGCTGTTAAAAAATACTATGTTACGATTTACAGCACTAAGTCCTTTCAGTTATGTAAAATGTCTACCAAAGTACCTGGCACATAGTAAGTGCTTTTAAATAATAGCTATTTTAATAATAATAACATAATTATCAATAGTGAAAGAATTTATAAGGTAAGTAGATAAATGTAATATATCTACACCTGGAGTATGCTCATTAAAAACAATGAAACAGTGACACAGTTCTGCATGGAAGAATCTTAAGGGCATTATGCTACAAGAAAGAAGTTAGATTCAAAATGGCTACAAACTATATGATTTGATATAACATCATAAAGAAAACTATTGGGACAGATCAGCAGTTGCCAGGTCTGGGAGTGGGAAGACTAGACTGACTGGGAACAGGCATGAAGAACCTTTCCCGGGAAGACAGAAATAGCCTGATTATATGTTTGCCAAAAGTCACAGAAGTATACACTTAAGAATCTCGAATTTTATTTATCTCCATGAACAAAACAAATAAAAAATAGGAAGCAATCTTTCCCCTGAAAGAGTATTTTCCAGCTATATTCATGAACTTTTGTCTTTGATTAACCTACAGAATTATGCTAATAATTTCTAAAATCTACTGATTTTAAAAATACAGTGTATTATTAATTATGAAATATATAGATCCATGGAACAGTGCTAAGAGTTCCTTACCAATCCTGTGGGAATGGAGGGAAGCAATTAAGGAAGAGGGCTTGCTAGTTTCAAACTATCAAGGGATGCTTACTTAAGATACTTCTTTAGATTTTCTATTTCTTTCTATACTCTTTAAGAATTGGATTACAACATGCTTTCTGGCAAGAATTACAAGCTATATGACAAAAAGAAATGTAAGTGCATAGTACTAAAAACTCACATTATGCAAAGACAAAATTACACTTGTCAGAGCAAAACTTCAAGAAATAAACTGTACTATAGTTCAAAATGGAAGAGTGGAAAATGTGATGTTAGTAAAATATTTAGATCCAAAATGGATTTTTGTATAAAGAGTATGAAATGTGAAATCATTCAAACTTGGTTAGAAGGATTATTTAATTTTTTTCAGTTATCCTTAAAAAATTAGAGCCAGATTCTATAATGAAGAATAACTAAATAAAATGAAATTTGGAGAAAAACTTCCTATTAGTAATAAGAGAATCTGGCTGAAGGCAGGCAGAGTTACAATTCCTAAAAGCACAATATGGTCAAATACATGATAGCTTGGATTATGAGGCAGAAACATTTCCAGTCTCACTACAAAAGGGCAATGTTGACTTTGGAATTCAGTCACAGTAGGGAATAGAATAGGAAAGGTATGTACACCAAAAAAAAGACTCTTCTGCTCTACATTGTTCTAAGAAGCAACTTCAGTAAAAAATCACTTAACAGGTTCCCACTCCATCTGTGAAAGTAGCAGGAAGTAAAAAAGATCTCATTCTACATGATTGCCCAAGACTCAGACAATCTTCTGAGTTCCCAATGAGTTTATTTTCAAATGATTTTTTTATCTGCTTTTTACAAGACTGTGTTTGTTTTTTAATTTAGATGGTGATAATAGCTGTATTACTAGGTCAGTCAAAATCTTTACTAAGGTGACTACCTAATGTCAAAAATGTCCCAACCTTAGGGAAGTCTTATAGCTAATTAAGAGCATATTCTTTCCTTTTTAGAATAATTAAAACTGCATTTTCTTTCTTCCACATGCATGTGCATGTGCGCGCGCGCGCACACACACACACACACACACACACACACACACACACACACCCCTACACACAGAGCTGCAGAAATAAAAAAAAAAAAAAGCCAGTCCCAACTTATGTACTTAAAAAAAAAGCAATGATGCAGACATTCGACCATTTACCTCCTATCTTGTTAGGTTGAAGCAAGGATAAGATTTGTTGAAATTCTAAATAAATTAACACGGTATCCCAAGTACAATTGTGACTTCTGCAAAATTCCCACTGGTATACTGGCTGATTAAACTGGTAGTTACTTTTCAGTCTAATTTTCCTATTATTGTCAGGGCTGACAAACAGAAGTAATTCATTGTCTAGAGACTAGCAGACCAAAAAATTTTGGAATGACTGAACTTCCCAGGCTTAGGCTGGCATGGGTAAAAACCAGGCAGACAGTGACAGCATAGAACTATATTTTTTGTTAACAAAATAGTTAAAGGACACAGCTTATTAAAAAAAAAAACTTGAAAATTAATAGTGAGGCATACATTACCAAAGTACATGAAGTATTTGGATATCTGATTAGAAAACAAAGAGAAACATATATTTTTAAGATAGTCATAGAAGTCTTCAGTTTTACAATAAAATGAGAAGTAGAAATTATAAATTATTTAAAAGAAATCTTTCTGTAAGTGAATATTACATATGTATTGTTCCTATGGGTGACTATACTATTCTATCAGTTATTTTTATAGGTATCCACTGATATACACAGGGTCAAACAGAAACTAGGCTTACAGGAGTAATGAGAGAGAGATTTTCCCAAACTATGGGCCATCCATCGTTTAAGCATAATTACTGTGTGTGAATAAAATATTTTTAAAAGTTTTATCAATAGGAAAGGTTTCCTGAACCACTCATAAAAACAAGCAGAATATTGCCATTTGTGTAATGAATTCAAATCTCCCTCTCAGTTTCATGTCTATTTGCATTAATAACCAAGTTTTTTAGACTGTACTGGAGGCAGTTATCTCAGAAAACCCTCTGTCAAACTAATACATGAAGTGAGACCTCCCTGACTGGCTGAGTTTGCAAAACAATTTTTTTTTAAATTTTTTAAAGTTTTTTTCATTTTTCAGAGACCGACACAGCATGGGCGGGGGAGGGTCAGAGAGAGGGAGACACAGAATCCAAAGCAGGCTCCAGGCTCTGAGCTGTCAGCATGGAACCTGATGCAGGGCTCCAACTCACGGAAGGCGAGATCATGACCTGAGCTGAAGTCGACGCTCAACCGACTAAACCACTCAGGCGCCCGCAAAACTATTTTTAACTGGAGTGTAGACAGACCTCATTCAACATACTGTGTTTGGGCCAGAGGCCAGGAGGGTCTGAGGAGGGGGTGTGAGCTGCATGGCTCTCAGGTGAGCTGGAGACGCTGAGCAAGTGTCTCAGGGAGCAAGTGTTGGGCTTCCATAGGAAGCTTAATGAATATGGCTAAAACATCATTTAAACACTTATTCCCTGGTGCTTTGGGAAGTGCCAGTATTTGGCCTCTTCCTTACAGACCTGAAGTTTGATAATGCCTAATGTTGTGAAAAGTGTAGGAATGAACTTCTCAGTATCTAGTCATCAGTTAATCCAGTTTCTTGGCTCTAGGAAAAGAACTTAAAGCAATAGCTCTACCTTTTTTACTTTTACTTTTATTGTGATCCCTGGATAATCAAACTGTCCTTTATATTACAACTTATTTGTCTTTCCCTCTTTGTTCTCACAGCCAAATCACTGAGAGCTGATGCACACCATAGTAAGTCTCCATTTGGCATATAACAGCTTTTCTTTATTATTTTCTCTTAAATATCCAAATCAACTTTGCAAACAGATTTCAAAACTCATCCAAATTCTGTCCAGTCAGCAAAATTTCTAGGCCCCAAACAGTATCAGATGTTTTGTTCAGCGCCCTTCCTACTTCTACTGTTTAATTTTGACAAGAGAACACAGACAAATAACCTCTCTGTATTTTTCAATTGGCCAAAACTTTTAGGCAAAGCTCTTACTAATCCAAATAAAATGGAAAAAGAGAAGAGAAATATTTTTTATTAAAACTGTTGATTTGAGGGGCTGGTAATTATTTGTATAACTAGAATAAATGATCTCTCTTTCCCCAACTGACTAAACTATGGCACTGTTGAGATCTTCTAATCAAAATTTCTATGTGATAATTTCTCTCAGCTATTTTCAATGTCAGGAAATAATAATTACTCTTTACTTCTAGAATTGCAATATTCTTTTACCTTATTTTAGTAGATATGATATTACTCTTTTCAAGAATGCTTCATAGCCCTATACTCTTTTTTCTCAAACACTCTTATTTAAAAAAACTGAATATTTCAATTAAAGTAGAGTTGTCATATTAGTTTCAGATGTACAACACAGTGATACAACGATGTTAATAAACACAATGCCCACCATGATAAGTGTAGTTACCATCTGCCACCCAACAATATTACAGAATTACTGACTACATTCCCCATGCTGTATTTTTTCATCCCTGCGACTTACTTATGTCTTGTATTCTTCTTTGATAAACATAACAAGTCAAATTTAAAACACCAATGAAAATGATTTTAGGGCTTAATATTTCCTGAGATAGAATATACATTTCAAAGTACAGTTTTGTATTAGAAAACTCACCACACTTTTTGTTTGTTTCTGCATTTTTGCACTCTCTTGTTTGAAAAACACTTATTTTTACTTCAAGCCTCAGTTCACATCTTTTAAGTAGCTTTACAGAACCCGAGCTGCCAGAGTTAATGCTCCACCCCCACCCCAGCACTCCCCCTTCCTTTCCTGCATACCTCTGATGGGGCTCTCACTGCACCATAATTATTAGTTTTTGCATGTGTCTCTTTCACTAAATGTTGAGTACGCCAGCATATCCATTTCCTATGGCTGCCACAACAAATTACTACAAACTTGGTGACTGAAAACAACACACATTTATTCTCTCACAGTTCTGGAGTCCAGAAGTCTGAAATAAGTATAACTGGGCCAAAATCAAAGGGTCCGCAGGGCTCAGTTCCTTCTATATGCACTACAGAAGAATCTTTTCCTTCTTCCAGTTCCTGGCGATTGCCATATTCCCTGCCCTGGAGTCACATCACTCCAATCACTGCCTCCATTATCACACTGTCTTCTCTTCTTATGTCTGTGTCAAATCGCTCTACACCTGCATCTTATAAGGATACACATAATTGCATGTGGATTCACCTCAATACTCCAAAATAGTCCCAGGATATTCCCAGGCTGCTTAACTTGATCACATTTACAAAGTCTTTAACCATATATGTTAACATTCACATATTCCAGAGATTAGCACATGGACCTCTTAGGGGACAATTATCAAGGCTACCATACTTAGTGAGGAACAAGTATCTTATTCATGTTGACACCCTCAGTCCTTAGAATGGCAGAGAACAGAAGCTATAAGAATTGTAGATAAATATATACATAATTTCACTGAGGTTTTAAATGCTTATAAATTCACGCAAAATTGTGAGTTTACAGTGTTCATTAGAATTTACTATTGAGAGGGGCGCCTGGGTGGCTCAGTTGGTTAAGCCTCCGACTTTGGCTCAGGTCATGATCTCGCGGTCCGTGATTTCAAGCCCCGCGTCGGGCTCTGTGCTGACAGCTCAGAGCCTGGAGCCCATTTCAGATACTGTGTCTCCCTCTCTCTCTGACCCTCCGCCGTTCATGCTCTGTCTCTCTCTGTCTCAAAAATAAAAATAAACTGGGGCCCCTGGGTGGCTCAGTCGGTTAAGCGTCCGACTTCGGCTCAGGTCATGATCTCACGGTCCGTGAGTTCGAGCCCCGCATCGGGCTCTGTGCTGACAGCTCAGAGCCTGGAGCCTGTTTCAGATTCTGTGTCTCCCTCTCTCTGACCCTCCCCCGTTCATGCTCTGTCTCTCTCTGTCTCAAAAATAAATAAACGTTAAAAAAAAAATAAATAAATAAATAAATAAATAAATAAAAATAACGTTAAAAAAATTAAAAAAAGGGGCGCCTGGGTGGCGCAGTCGGTTAAGCATCCGACTTCAGCCAGGTCACAATCTCGCGGTCCGTGAGTTCGAGCCCCGCGTCAGGCTCTGGGCTGATGGCTCAGAGCCTGGAGCCTGTTTCCGATTCTGTGTCTCCCTCTCTCTCTGCCCCTCCCCCGTTCATGCTCTGTCTCTCTCTGTCCCAAAAATAAATAAATAAATAAAAAACGTTGAAAAAAAAATTAAAAAAAAAAAAGAATTTACTATTGAGAAAAACTGACTAGAGGCTTTAACAGGATAATCGTAATGTTTTTAGTGGCCATATATAGTGAATAACTAAATTTGTTTTATAATTGGGTTCTCATTTAACACCTAACAATATTCAAGAATTACACAGACATCAAATAAGAAAAAATTCTCCACCTAGCACAATTTACAATTAAGTAATTCTTAAGTGTGAAAGTGTAGAATGTAAAATAAGAAACAGCTTATGAGTACAAGCTCATTATTTTTCCAATTAGAAATATAATTCACATATTTGCAATTACTAGCTTTAAAAGGGTTGTTTTATTTAAAAATCATAGATACTAGATAATGAAATATTCACTAACTCATAGAAATCAGCTGGACCTCTCGAAGATGAAATATAAATCCCTCTGGAGAGGGTCTAGCTGGTTTCCTGGTCTTTGTACCATTTTGGTGTGACTTAATCAGGGTAATGAGGGACAGTATCACAACACATTACTTCTCTGCAGCTTGATCATGGATAATAAATGGCTTGGCAGAGGCCACTCTTTGGGGAACACTGTATCTCTGCAATTATATTATGTTCCTTCCCTGTATTCTGCAATTCCAGTTAATGCTATGGAATAAGCTCTCTATGCCTGTGCCTGTAAGATAGACAAATCTAACTCACCTGTATGCTTTGTTTTATGATATATCAATTTGTTGGTAAGTTGGTTCTCCCAACATTGACACTAATTTGGAAAAAAAAAAAAAGTTAACATATTAACCTTATTAATAAATATTTGCTGTGGCTTAATAAAATATACAAGGCTACCAAGAAAATAATTTAATCTAAGTTTTTTATCTTAATAACAACAAATGCTTCCATGAGGGAGAGAGATCTAGAAGCTCTGAAAACACGTATTGCCAAAAGAGTTGGAGATTTTCCTGATGCATTCTGCTATGTCACTCCAAATGATCTGATGAAATTTGTGGCAAATTTTGCAATAGCAAAAAATTGAAGTGAAACTAATATATTTTTATTGCAGTCATAATGCTCAAAACTATTAATTATTGAATATTGAAACAATGCTGTCTACTGAAAGCTCTTATCATCTACGTTGTGTAAATAACTATTTCTATCAATTTTGGGTACAGAGAATCTAAACTACTACACGTAACAATTTCACTTAGAATTAGAACTTTTTTTGTGCAATCAAATGGTTTTCTCTCACTAGGCCATATATTACCTTAAAAAGGTGTTAAAGAATAATCATGAAAGTAGAGGAAAACATTACTTTTATACCTTTATTAGAACAAGGGGTAGGATTTACTTATGTAATAGTTTTTTTTTTTTTTTAACTGGTGTCTAGCATGTGCTATGATTATGATTTCTTCTTTTTTAAGTCTTATTTAAGTAATCTTTAAACTCAACATAGGGCGCAAACTCACAACCCTGAGATCAGAAGCCGCATGCTCTCCCAACTAAGCCAGCCAGGCACCCTTTGATTATGCTTTTATTTTATTTTTTTGAGTTTATTTATTTTGAGAGAGAGTGAGCAGGGGAGGGGCCTAGAGATAAGGAGAGATAGAGAATCGCAAGGAGGCTCCACACTGCCAGAGCAGACCCTGATGCGGGGCTCAAACTCACAAACAGTGAGACCATGACCTGAGCTGAGATCAAGAGTCAAATGCTTAACCGACTGTGCCACCCAGGCACCCCTTATTATGCTTTTTAAAGGAATATGCATTTAAGTAACATTTACTAAGGGAAAAGCCTATGGTTTTAGGAGATATTTGAGAATCAAAAGGGAAGTATCTAGAGTATGGATGTGATTAAACAATAATTAAATAATATTGATGGGGAAGACAATTTTCTTTAGGGTTATATATTTGCCTGAACATAAAATGTCTAGCAACTCTTAAAATTTTTATAAATGTTTATTTATTTTTGAGACACAGAGTATGAGTGGGGGAGTGGCAGACAGAGAGGGAGACAAAGAATCCAAAGCAGGCTCCAGGCTCAGAACTGTCAGCACAGAACCCGACATGGGGCTTGAACCCACTAACCACGAGATCATGACCTGAGCCGAAGTTGGACACTTAACCAACTTCGCCACCTAGGGGCCCCAACAACTCTTTACTCATAAAGGTATTTGTGACAATTAAATAAAACAAAAAAAATTACTCTCATTATGAAACATATGTCAGTGAAAAAAGAGACAAAATAAATTGGTACATAGTATTTTAGAAAATGAAACGTTCTGTGGAGAACAATTTTAAAAAGGAAGTAGACTGGGAGTAGGATGGGATTATGATATTGAATAGTGTGATCAAACATGGTGAAGTCTAAAGGTGAGCAAAGGTGTGAAGAAGGGAGCAAACCAACACCTAAAGGAAGAGCATTCTGCAGGACTACTACTCTTGTGTTTGAAGAACAGGCAGGAGTCTGGTGTGGTTGGAACTGAGTGAGCACAGAGAGAAAAGTGGGTGAGCTCAGAGAGGTAAATGAGCAGACAGGTAAAAAGTCCAGCATCAATATCCTATAGCAGTAGACTGATTACATGTATCATGGGAAAGCTGTACAACAAGATACTGTGGAGCCATTACCGAGAATGTGTTGATATTAAAAGAACTCAATGGATGGGGTAAGTGCTCTGCATATGCTCTGATTCCATTTTGTACATGAATATGTGATCTTTACACCAGGAAAATGCCGTTTCCAAAAGGACACCTAAGAACCAGTTAATAGCAATAATCTTTAGACAGAAGGTAAGGGGGTGTATGAGACAGGCTTTTATTTTTCATTTTATACTGTCCTGTACTATCTTTTTAAACCATCTCTCTATATAAATTGTACTTTAAAAAGACAAGAAAGAGAGAGGCTTGTATATCTGTGGCATGGTGTCTTTTCAGTCAAACCTCATCAGCAGTTGATGAAAGCGTTGCCTTTTGCCCTTTGGATGCCATTTCAGCATCATGAAATAAACGTTGCAAGTTTTGTTTCCCAACTTCCTTTCTCAGAGCTTATCCCAATGATCTTACTAAGTCTTAACAACTTCACTAGAAAAATTAGTTCCTCAATTTGAGCCTCCTAGCTACTTAGCAACTACATCAACCTTAGCACTTTCCTCCCCATAACTTCCCTACGCTGACTCAGGTAGCAACCAGTCAGAATCACTCATGTGACTATATTCCCTCCTGCCTCCACCCTGCACATAAGTTGTGTCCTCCCTCATCCAGAAATGCATTTCCTACTCTTCTCAGAGAAACAGTCTCTTCTTTCAAAACTCTCTTCCCAAATGAAGAATCTGAATTCATTTCCAACTTACTTTTATCATTCAGAACTTTCAAACATACTTTAACCTATATTAACCACATGCACATAATAGATACATTTTACATTAACCATACATTCTCTGTCAGAACAGAGACCAAGTTTTTCCTTTCTTTGGTATTATCCCATCTTGACCTTATATGATGCTCCGCAAACAACAGGTGTTCTATCCATGTTGTTGCATTAAC
The DNA here is from genome assembly GCF_018350215.1 of Panthera leo. NCBI lineage: Eukaryota > Metazoa > Chordata > Mammalia > Carnivora > Felidae > Panthera > Panthera leo. The sequence continues at coordinate 146,441,064 of NC_056679.1, read as the reverse complement.
AGACTTAATTTTATTAACTCCTATTGCTTAAACAGTAATTCTATAAAAACATAGGGAATGATGGAGCCGAGAACAGTCTCTAAGTAACCTCAAAAGCTTTGTGGTAAATTCTGTAGATTTTTCTGCTTGCCTTTCTGGGTTAAATTTTCACTAGTGTAAAAACTGCAAAGCTAAAAACTCGCTTCTGTAAAATTGGTTGAGGTATCTGGAAAGTGAAAAGGCAGCAAAGAACACTTTCTTGACTCATTTTATTGTTTTCCTCCCTCCTCCGACAGCAAGCAATGTTTTAATGGAGAATAAAAGGCTTTTCTAAGCAGAGTCTTTTGCCTATTTTTCAGCTTTTTGTCTGTCAAGAGGCAGCTGTTCTAGTTGTTCCTAACAGAGGAGATGCCAGAATCCATATTATTATGGCCATTCACCAATTCTGAGGCTGTCATGTAGCAGAGTTTCCTGGCAACTGGCTTAGAGTTACGGTAGTAGCTTCTTGGGTTCTGATGGCTGCCTGAAGTCGATCATCCCTAGAGGCCCACTACAGTGCAGTCCAGGCTTTCCAATGACTTTATGAGCACCTAATGCCTTATGTGTATTAATTTTCTGTGGTTAATGACAACAAGCTTTTTACCTTTCACAACAGAAATTTATTTCCTTACAGTCTGGAGGCCACAAGTCTGAAATGAGTGTAAAGGGGCTCCAGCCAAGGTGCTAGCAGGGCGATTTTCCCTCTGGAAGCTCTAGAGCCTATCTATTTCCTTGCTTTTTTCAGTGTCTAGGGCTGCATTTCTTTCATTCCTTGACTCATACCCCCTTCCTGTGTGGTCAAAGTCAGCAGCTTAGCATCTTTTCTTTCTGACTCTTCTTCCATCACATAGCCTCTTTGTCCTCTGTCTAAAATCGCCCTCTTCCTCCTTCTAATAAGGACACTAGCAACTGCTTATAGGTCTCATGTGGATGATCCAGGATAATTTCTGTATCTCAACACTCCTAATTTAATCACAACTGCAACATCTATTTGCCATATAAGGCAACATTCATAAGGCAAGGTTGTGACCTGGATATATCTTTGGAAATTATTATTCAGCCTACTACACAACGCCTTCCTTTTACCTGTCACCATATAAGGTAACATGTTCACAGGTTCCAGGTATTAGGAAGTTGACATCTTGGGAGGGGAGGGGTGCATTACTCTGCCAGCCACAGAGATACTTAGAATAAATGTGAAAACATGATAAAAAAATAATGAGACTTCTAGTGCTGCTAGTTTTTCCTTTATCACCTTCCCTACATCTGGCCCATCCTTCCCATTTAGCTTTAACTCTCGCTGCTTTCCTAAGTGAGCCTCCTGCTAGAGCCATTCAGGTCTCAACAAGTGACCACAGTAGAAGATATATATAAAAGCCCCTGTTAGTTTGAAATATTTCATTTAAAAAATACAACTAGATATATATATTGGAAGATATATATTAAATAAGAATCTTTTTTCTATTTGGTAAAGAATGTCCCAAATATTACAAGTACTTACATTTTTTTTTAGAACGGAAAGAGTCAATATTTTTCAACAGAGCTTTTGAATTAAGGACAAAAAATATGTTCAGAAGTATGGAGGACTTTTAGTATTGACCTTCCTAAGGAAACCAGGAAACTAGTTTGTAAATGCCAGTATCCATGTATTAAACAAGATTTTTCTTTTCTCCAAAATATAAATGGTTAAAACTGGCCTGTTTCTATAATATACTAACTTAATCTCATACACACATTTTCCATTAAAATATCCCACACCATGTGCCTATGCTTCTATCCATTCATCTATCCACAATATTTATGTCATAGCATTAAAAGAAATGGCCTCCTACAATAAGTTAATGCTTTCTTAGTAATACAACTACACAAGAATTTTTCACTAGACCCACATTTCATTTTATTGGTGAAACTCCCTTTTTTTACATGAACTTTTGTAGAAATCATCTAACAAACCAGATAGTAAAAAGTTGAAATGCTGCAGAATGAGGGAGAAGATACAGGAGGAAGACCCTCTTATTTACCATCAGCTCTTTTGGTCCTCCAAAATACATTTAACAATTTTAGGGCTTCATGAAACATAGTGTGGAAAAGGGCAAGATATAATACACGTTAATAAGACACAGAGTATACTGCATGCTTCATAAAAACTTCCTTTACAGAAGTTGAATATAAGGTTCAATTATTTAGTATTAATTCTAAGTTATCTGATCTAGAATTTTCTATCTAGAATTCCATATGGTTGTAGACAGCCAATCTTATACAGTGTGTCACGTATACATAAGAGTCGTATACACAACCACAACATGCCTCCTGGCTTTCAGCTTACTTTTGAAGCGCTCCCTCTTCAACCTTCCCACTATGTCCTACACTACAACTAAAAAAGAACTGCTTTCTGTTCCTAAGCATAGTTTGTGTTTTCCTTTTTCTGTGTTTCTGAATCTGTCACTCTCTGTTAGGATTCTGCCTTGCCTTCACTGTTCACACATCCAGCCCTTTATCACATTGGTATAAAGCTTCCTGATAGTCATGATTGAGTATGATCTCCGTCCCAGTCTATGATACTCTGTTTATGATTAAAACAATTAAAACAATTAAAAACACTCCATAGTTTTTTTAAGACATTCTATTTTGTCTTAAAAGTATGGGTTTTGTGCATTTGTTCACTCCTCAGCTAAAATAAATAAATAAATAAATAAATAAATAAATAAATAAATAAATAAATTCAGGGAGTTACATTAGGGAGAGCTGGTAGCCCCTCAGCAGTGAATATAGTGTAAAATCTTCTATTTTTTACTTAAAAATTTTTTTTAAACATTTATTTATTTTTGAGAGATAGAATATGAGCAGGGGAGGGGTAGAGTGAGAGGGAGACACGGAATCTGAAGCAGGCTACAGGCTCTGATCTGTCAGCACAGAGCCCGATGCGGGGCTCGAACTCACGGACCATGAGATCGTGACCTGAGCCGAAGTCGGATGCTTAACCGACTAAGCCACCCAGGCACACTGTAAAATCTTTTAAAATTGCTACAACTCTCTCCTGTCCCCAAACCCCAAACAACTGGCAGAAACAATGTATAACTACTTTTGAGAACAAATCAGTAAACATTACTAGTCTGGATTAATGAAATTAAAAATCAGAATTCTTTATCCAAATTCCTTGAACACTTTTAGAATTCTTCTATTAGCAACAAAGTGTGCTGGACTAAAATATTCTGGGAAAAAAAAGTCTTATACGTCTTTTTAATATTTGGCCCGGGTGAGCCTAGAACAAATAACAAGGGGACAGGGAACAAAATTAAGCAGGCCGTCCCTCTGGCATAGTAAAAGTCAGTATCCCAAGTAAAAGCAATTCTGACTACTTATTCCCACAAAAATAAGGTCTGACCAAAGAGTGAAACACTGAAGTATGTTAGAGAGTTACAAAATTTCCCTTCTTCCTTTCTCCCCTTATTTGGCATGTTCCGTTCTCTGTTCTGCATTTTATGCCTCGTGAGGGAAGAAAAGAGGCCACAAAGATGAGTAAGGGTTTCCAGCCTCTAACAGAGACACTGCCCCAGCTGAAGCACTTCAATGATGCAGATTGCTGTTGCCTAATCAGTCCTTTGAGGGAGGTGGGAGGGATACTGCCGCTGTGGCTTTGTTCCCATCACCCACAGTCCATCAATGCCATGTACTGCTTACTTAATCTGAAAATGCTAAACTACGCAAAGTATCAAACGACAACGGCTCGGAACTGGATCATCCCGCTTCCATGATACTGACACTCCCTGCTGACTATATAATTATTCTTGTTAACACAAAGTCTTAATCATTTGGCCCTAAAAAAAGTCGATCTTAAGAGTCTACAATCTTAAGAGATTTACCTGATTACTTGAAAGCTTTCATTAAGTTTGGCCCTGCTTTAAAACATAACTATCAAGTCTAACATGGAATTTAATAATGATCTGTGATTTCATGTACTGAAATGTTTTTCTTTCCAAGTCTAAAATGAGATGAACATAGAAATGACTACTTAATCTTGAGTAAATTTTAATGTGATGACAAATTCTATGGCTTTTAATAACTATTCACTTTCCTGCTTCTTAATCCTCATGCATATTTATTGATAGATATATATAAGCACTGATTACGCATTTGCCCATATAGGCACTTGATGAGGACCACATGGTTTCTACTCTCTAGGAAGATGCAAACTTCAGAAGAAAATTCACTGGAATGTTCAGGTATAAAATTGGTATCAAGTGGTAAAACTGATTTGGGTTTGGTTTCTGGATGGCTGAACACTCATGAAAAATGATGTCACCTGAAAACTGCAAAACGCAATCTTCTACTTTCCTGACTTAATTAATAGAGGCCGCAGGTCGAAATTGAACATCTCCTTTGGGTGATCATCCTGAGAATCGGTTCTCGTTGTGTTATGATTCTGAAATTCCTTGGACGTTATTGTTATTTTTTAAATTCTTAAATATCATCTTTCTTTTAATTAATTCTGTCTCAATTTCTGATTATTGAGGCTGTGTATAATGAAGCTGTGGCTACAGCCAGGGAGCATAATATTCACAAGAAGTACCAAAGAGCAGGGTCAAGAGACTGGAGCTGAGAGTGTTCTGAGTAACCTAGACAACACCACTAGGCTGCTGCATCCATCCCCTGTTTTGTAAAGTGGCATCAGCGATAAATCCATGCTACATACTTCCCAAGACTACTGGAAGGGTAAAATAATGATAATGATGATAATGATATTAACAATATAAATATGTGAGAAAAAATAAGTAAAAGGAGGTTAATAGTTTAGTTTTGTAAATCAGAATAATATGCTACAGTATAGGCTCCTGTAGCCAAGTATTTGACAATTTTATTTGGATAGACATTTCCCAGTGAAACAGCTGAGAAAGTTGCTTTTGTACTGAGGCTAAATTATGATGAATCCCTCTTTGTAGAACATATTGTTTAATGAACCCTTACACTTTGATGGTCTTGGGCAAATTTAGGTTAATTTCTCCAGAAAAACCAACTTTTAAAAACATATTTTTATATTAAACCAAAAACTATAACCAAACATACTACACTATTCATTCTATTAAATTATAGACATGCATTCTTTTTTAAGTTCATTTATTTATTTATTTTTTTGAAGTTCATTTATTTATTTTGAGGGGCGGTGGAAAGAATCCCAATCCCAAGCAGGTTGTGTGCTGTCAGTGTGGAGCCTGATATGGGGCTCAATCCCACAAACCTGACCTGAGTTGATATTCTGACCTGAACTGGAATCAAGACTGGGACGTTTAACCAACTAAGTCACCCAGGTGCCCCAAGACATGCATGCCTTCTGAATATAATTTTCTGATTTCTTATTGTGAACTTACCTAGGAACATCTTGTATTGGTTATTTTCTAAAATATTCTTATACTGATAATTTTATGTTAAACAATTTATCAACTCATATTTGAGGATAGAGTATAGGCATATGATTTTAGTTATTAGCAACCATGTTTTATTGTTGTGGACATACACCATAACAATCATGGTAGCAAAATCCATATTTGCACAGTCAATAATTTTTTTCCAGGATATGCTGAATTATAGAGTAATCCAATTTATACCATTTTGTTAGTTTTTGAAGAATACATGCACTTGACACAAAAATTTTAAAGGTACATAATAGTCCATAAGAAATAGATTCTACTTTCATCCTTACGCCCTTAGCCAATAGTTTCCTCTAGGAACTAAGCACTGTTATCAATTTCTCAGCCATACTTTCAGAGATGATGCTAATGAAACGAGTTTTCATGCTTTCAGATCTATATTAAGTGCAATTTATGTGATAGGCCATAGTGTAGGACAGAATTTTTCAAAGAGTGTTCCCTCAGAGTCTAAGTCCTTTGAAATGTTCAGTTACCCAATAATTTTGGAAAATACAACATATTCCTAACTCCACTTAGAGATTCCAATTACTTACCTTAAGAACTCTGAGTTCTTCAGGTCGGGAATATGTCTAACTTTGTTTAACTTAGCATTTAAGCTTATTTTATCACAAAACACTTTCTTCCTCCTTACCCAAGCACACTAATAAGCAGCCTGTGAAATTAATTTATATTAGAACTAAAGAGTAACTATCTGAGTAAATAAGGGACTTAAAAGGTATCGACATTGGTTTACTAACTATAATGAATGTACCACACCAATACAAAGTGTAAATAATAGAGAAAAGCTGAGTGTGGTGTATACGGTAATATTATTATCTTTTCAATTTTTCTGTATATCTAAAACTATTCTGAAAAATGAAGCCTAGCATAAAAAAAGTTAATTTGGGAGCTGCAAATGGAACATGAAATAACACAAAAAGGCACATTTAAGAAACCAACTTCTAGATTCAGTTCAAGAGAGTCAGGTGTCAGGAGGCCTTGGTAAGCTCACTATATTGGTTTTCTTGGTTGCAAACTGATCGCTAATGTTTGTTTTTTTCCTAAACACTATAAAATGTTTCTAAGATATGAAAGAGGTATAATCAGTTTTTTTTTCTATGTTTATTTGTTTTTGGTATGTTTTTTTGTTTGTCTCTCTGTTTGTTTGTCATAGAAACAGAGAATGCAAGGGGGAAAGAGACAGAAGGAGAGAGAGAGGGGAAGGGGGAGAGAGAAAGAGAATCTCAAGCAGGCTCCACACTCAGCATGCAGGCAATGTGGGCCTCGATCCCATGACCCTGGATCAAGAGTCAGATGCTCAATAGACTGAGCCACCCAGGCACCCCTATATTTATTTGTTTTTAATTCAGAAATTCAGCTTCTGTCCACTAATTCAATTTAAGACATATTTATAGGTAGCTATTTCATACCAAGCAATCTGAGCATGTGTCTTTAAAAAGAAATGTAAAAGTTATTGTTTTCTGAAGCAAATGAAACATTATTCCCAGAGTCTTACTTAAATATCAGTTCATGCACAGTGTATGTGAAAATTTTATTGAAGCAAAGCAAAGGTAAACTTCCTCTAGAGATTATTTAAATGACTACATATTTGGGAGGGCACTCAACTCTTGGTTATCTGGCAGACAATAACTGAAGTTATAATTAACCACAGAGAGTGTTATGTGTGAAGAAATTAAAATTCCTATAAACCAATAAAAAAACTAGACACCAAAAGAGATTTTGTAGTATATAATCAATGGTAACCTGCCCCATTCCTCAGCCCATACAGCGGTACTGTGGTATATTCTAATACTGACAGGGACTTTGGTTGAACCGAGGTAAGGGTGCGCAATGGAAGAGAAAGGAGGCATATGTGTGCTTAATTCAAGTCTCATGAATACAAGGGATCTTCGCTAAGAAGTTGTTGAACAGCCCATTCTCTTTTTTGGCAGACACTTTATGTGGCCTTAAAGCACATGTATAACTTTTACACTTTTGGATAATATCTGTGGACTGTGTTCTGAAATACTAGTTTACTGAAAAAATCATTTCATGTCACATTGTTATTAGTTTTGTAGTTTTGTTTAACCCACAATTCTGGGTAATCTGTGGTTTCCTTTCAATCTATTCATCACTCCAATTATTCCAGTTAATCAAGGGTTGACTGTAGTCGAGTTCAAAGTAATTAGTTTTACTATATTCTCAAATTGTTTCCTTATTTGCCATGCGTCATCTGAAAATATTATCAAAGTTTTCCCTAATTCTATTTGTAGTCATTTTCTTGTACTTGAAATTTTACTCATTTGAATCATTACCTCAAATCCTTCATTCTCAAACAGTTTACTCCACATAATATTAACTAAACATAAGTAGGCTATGTGGTGTTCTTTGTCTCTCTAATTGAATTTTCTATTGTGTTATTTGCAGGGTTTTTTGCTAGGTTATATTTGATTTTCACAAGTTATTGTAGTATACAATTAGGGATATTTTAATTGGCCCATTTTTAAAGGTTTGCCATAAAAGCAACTTCTTGTTTTTACAGTTTAGAAGTATTGTGAATTATTTCTGGTACTTATTTTCCTTATACTTTATTATTATATTACTATAATTATAACTAAAGCTTCCTCGTAATAAAAATATTTGGTCATCAACCAACATTTACGTGACACTTCCTATACTATATAATAATTGTTCTTATAAATGCAGGCTTTGCTTCAATTTTTTCTTGAATGAGATATATTTGAAATTTTTCTTTGTGCATAAATAATCCTTCATTTTTCCTTTACTGCCAGGGCAACAATACAGTATATACCATGGACTTTAGATTGTTATTACCCAAGTATGATTTTCTTTTACACCACTGATTATGTGACCTTTTTTTTAAGTTTATTTATTTTGAGAGAGAGAGAGAGAGAGAGAGAGAGAGTGTGTGTGTGTGTGTGTGTGTGTGTGCATGAGTGGGGGAAAGGCAGAGAGAGAGACAGAGAGAATCCCAAGCAGGCCCCACACTGTCAGCACAAAGCCCGATGCAGGGTTCAATCTAACGAACCATGAGATCATGACCTAAGCCCAAACCAATAGTCTGACATTCAACAGACTGAGCCACCCAGGCACCCCCCTCTGTGACTCTTTGTAGCTCAGTTCCCTCATTATAAGATGGGGATAAAAATACTAGTTATCTCATAGAATTAGTGGAAGGATTAATTGAAATAATGCACACGAAGCCCTTTGAAAAACTGCTGTTAAGTCTTTAATAGTATTAGTGATCATTATTTTTGTTGGCGTTGTTATTTTTCACCATTCCAAGAATGCTTACAAACTATTTCTCCTTGAATTAGGTCTTCCATAATTAGTTTGCTATTAAACACAAAATCTGTGTATCACAACAAGCTGTTTTCTAGCCACTCTGATGAAAAGTTATTTTACTTATACCTGTAGTACAGTTCTTGCTAAGTTGTAAGCTTCTGAATTTGAATGCTTGTCTCTAATACTTGAAAGGCTAGGTGTCTACATAATATCTATTGCTTTAAACGAACTAAAAAAAACTAAAATGTGTGTGTACACATGTGAATGTGTACGTACATACATACTTTTTTCCCCCTTAATAGCACTGTACAGATAATAAAGTATGGAAATTATTAGATGAAAAACTAAGAGAAAGCAGGATCCTAGAAAGGGAAGGAGCACTGAAACTATGTTTACTTGAGGACATTTACTGGAACTTAGTGAATTTAAGGTGCAGTTTGTACAGAGCTGTTGAACCTAGGGCTTGCCCAAAGCAGAGATCCTCCTCCATAAAGGTGGGATGCCACAGATTCACTTAGTAACTACAGACCTGTCCATGGGTATATTTGCAGCCCAAATTAATGCGATTTGGGTAATTAAAAAAAAAAACAAAAAAAAACCTCAATGAAGGTGTGTTAACTCATTTGTGGGAACCCTGTCTCAATGTATATGTACATCTAATTATATTGTGCACTTTGAATATATTAGTTTTATTTGACAATTATAACTAAATAAAGCTGAAAAAGAAACAAGAAACACTCAAACTATGTAGTTTAAAATAGCTGAAGAGTCTTAGGGCCCATGGGTGGCAGAAACAATGACAAATATTTTTCAGGAAAAACACCTCCACAGGAGGCCTCAAAGAATTTCCACAAGTAATTTTCCAACAAAAATGAAAATCATAGTAAATGATTACTTCACTCATAAGGAAACAAGGATCATGAGTGCGAATAGCAGAAATAAAAGCAAGAGATACTGGTCATGAAGATTTCAAATATAACTAACAGCAATAAAATAACAATGCTTCCTCCAATTCAAGAAATAAACGATACTCTTAAGAATGGTCAGAGGTATCTGGGTGGCTCAGCCAGTTACTCAAGTGTCTGACTCTTCGTCTCAGCTCAGATCATGATCTCTTGGTCCCTGGGATTGAGTCCTGCATCTGGCCCTGGGCCGACAGTGTGGAGCCTGCTTGGGATCCTCTCTCTACCTCTCTCTCTGCCCCTCTCCTGCACTTTCTCACTCTCTCTCAAAATAAATAAATAAACTTAAAAAAAAAAAAAAAAGAATGAGAAGAGAAAACATAAAGTGCAAAGCAGATTTAAAAAATGTATCATTTGTAAAAATAAAAATTATAATACCTGAAATACAAAATTCAATAGCCAGCTTCACAGAGTTTAGTCTGTTATACCTGAAGAGTGAATTAGTGAACTGAAACATAGATTACAATAGAAAGTCTGACAAATAGTATAAGAGACATTAAGAGATATGAAAAATAGAGTGAGCTGATCTAACTTAAGTGTAATATGAGCTCCAAAAGGAAAGGACAGAGATAATGGGATGAAGAGATATTTGATAAAATAATGGCTGAGAAAGTGACTGTTATCTTAAAAATGAAAAATCACAAATAAAATAACCAAAAAGAAAGCCACACTTGGATATATCATAGTAACATTTCAGACCGAAGACAAAGAGGCAATCTTAAAAACAGCCAGTGACAAAAAGAAGATTAATCCCAAAGACTGTCAGACAACTCTCAACTTCCAGTGAGATGAAATCTAGAGTATGCTGAAAGCTGAAAGAAAGTAACTGCTAACCCCAAATTCCAACACCAGTAGAATTTTTTCAAGAACAAAAGTGAAATAAAAATATTTTCTTTTATTTATTTATTTTTACTTGAGAGAGAGAGAGAGAGAGAGAGAGAGAGAGAAAAGGTGAGCGTGAGTGGGGGAGAGGGGCAGAGGAAGAGAGACAGAATCCCAAGCAGGCTCCAGGCTCAGTGAGGAACCTGACGCGGGGCTCCATCCCATGACCTTGGGATCATGACCTGAGCCAAAATCAAGAGTCGGATGCTCAATTAACTGAGCCACTCAGTTTCCCCAAAATAAAAATATTTTTAACCCCCTAAAATTGAAAACGTTGGCCTCTAGTAGAGCTTCATAAAAGGAAATTCTAAAGAATGAATTTAGATAATGGAAAATAATCTCAGCAGTTCTAAAATGCAAGAAGGAAAACAAGAAAATGAAAGTTATAAATCTGTAGATAAATTTAAATGAGCACTGAACAGTAACAACAACAAAAAGACCATTAAACTATCCCCCAAATACAAAAATAACATATAGAAATGGTAGGATTTTGGAATTGAAGAAATTTAGAGGAATTAAAGTCTAAATCCTTGTGTGGTATGATAAGAACAAACGGACATTGATTGACCTTACGCTTTCTCTTTCTTTTTTTCCATTTATTTAGTTTATTTATTTATTGAGAAAGAGAGAGTGCAAGCAAGGTAGAGGCAGATAGAGAGAGTGGGAGAGAGCGAGCATCCCAAGCAGGCTCCACACCATCAGAGCCTGATGCAGGGCTTGAACTCACGAACTGTGAGATCATGACCTGAGCTGAGACCAAAAGTCTGTCGCCTAAGTAACTGAGCCACCCAGATACCCCGACCTTATACTTTCACAAGTTAAGAAAGTATGTTGGAATTAGCCACTAAAAGAAGAAAACAATGTATTTCCTCCAAAATAGTAAAATATAAAAGTTGAAAGACAAAAACTGTCAGGACTCAAAAAGAAATCCATCTAAATGCAATATGCCAGAGATATTTCCAAAATGTAAGGATACATAAAGGTAGAAACTAATAAGGATGGAAAAAATAGGCAAGTTCTAACCAAAAGAAACCTTATGTGGTTATACTAATATCTTTTATTGACATAAAACCATTACTAGAAATGAGAGCCATTTTAATAAAAGATTCCATTCTTCCAGAAGATAAAACTATTTTATCTAATAATATGGCCTTAGATAGACAAGCACAAGACACAGATACATTTATCATAGTGGGAGACTGGAACACATCTCTTTTCAGAGAATAATCAGAGGAAAATGGATATGGATACAGAAGATTTTAATAACAAGACTAACAAATCTGGCCCGATGAACACTTATAGAACACTTCACCCAACAACTGAAGACACATTTATCTCCAGCACATATGGAAGATTTTTGGTGCCATCAGAAAACATTCAACAAACTTCACAGGACTGAATTAATACAATATTTGTCACCTAAACTCTGCCACTTAGTAGCTCTGTAACCTTGCTGAAGTTAACCTCTCTGAGCTTCAGTCTCCTAACTTCAAAATGGGGATGACAGTGTGTTTCTGCTATGTAAGCAGAGACATAAAGAAATAATGAATTAAGGGATCCTGCAGGCAATGAGAAAAAGTATGGGTTTTTATACTAATCAACTTAAACAAGTAATAGCATGATTAAATATGTTTTAATTAAGATAATTTTGGCAGCAAGGTGGAGAATGGTGGCAAGAAAGTGAAAACTGGAAGCAAAAGGATGGAATAGGAAGAAATTATAATAAATCAGATAAGAAATAATGAGGGTGCGAAGAGCATGTGAAAGGATTTAGCTTTACCAATATTCATGTTCCTACCTAACAATTTCAGTCCTGAAGAGAACTAACAGAAACTAGGCATACTAAACATATGGCCATTACTTTACAATTCTTTGGTGAATAACTAAGGACACTAAAGCATGTAACTTTTTCATCCCTTAGAAATAGACAATCTAAGAACCTATCTGTAAGGTGAATGTTTCTATGGCCTATAAGAAAAAGGAGTATCTTGTTTTTTGCATATATATATATATATATATATATATATATATATATATACACATTCCTTAAGTCTATTTTTAAAGCAGTCTATGATCTTATTCTCTAACACTGTCTAAAGTTTAAGAATCCTCACTGCTTGGAATCTCTTCTTCACAGCCAATCCCCAAAAGCAAAAACATTGCCTATTTCTGTTACCTGCTATTAAGACGTACTAAACAACACTTACATACTGGTGTGTTTACTAAATAATTTTAGAAAACTCAAGTGTTTCTAAGCATAGGGTTTTGAGGAAGTTCACTTCATAAATGCAAATGAGGCAAATACAAACTTTCTATTTTCTTTGCAATTTTCATTTAGATGGAATTTAGCAAACATATAAAAGTACATGTAGTTTAAATGTGAATAAGTGAAGTTAAAAATAATCTGCATGATACTTCTATATAGCACAAGAATTCTATAGGGAAGAGATTCCTTCAGAACTTAGTTTTTTTTTTGTTTTTTGTTTTTTTAATCATAGACTCAAAGCTCATAAGTGGTATGAAGCATGACTGAAATTTAAATTTAGGAAGAATAACACCTCACTAGTATAAATGACAGTAATAAGGACAGCTACTGCGGAGAATGCCATGGTGGCATATCTGTGCCCAAAGAGTTATTTTTCATAATACCAATTGAGTTTTCATTTACATGCCCTTTACAAAAGTGTCATAATTAAGGTGAAAGCAAATGAGGTTCATTCTAAGTAAAAGGGTATGCTGAAATAAAGTGTCAAAGGACGAAGAATAGAACAGGCAAAGGGGAGACATGACTCCAAGAGACTTTACACATTATCTCTTGTCAGTCATTTTGGAAATCTTCCCAACATTAAATCAAATAAAGTCAAACTCAAGAGAGATCTGAATTCATATAGTTTATACTTTGGCATAAAGCAATGCTAAATAAATACTTGAGCTATTTGGAAAGGAGAGCAGAGGGGAAAAAAAAAAGATTAAGGTCATCCTTATTCCCTGCTTTTCTCTTTTCTCCCACTGGAAAGCATCAAACTCTATATCGAACCTGACAACACATCATCCCTTGCATCTCTCATCTGGATTAACAACAGCCTCCTAACTGGTCTTCCAGAGCTCCACTTTTGCCCACTTTTCAATCAATCCACCACAGCACAGGAAAAGTGATCTTCTCACAGCGTAAATCAAATAACAAAATTCAATCTTTAAAACACTGCAAAAGCTTCCCAAAGTACATAGAATGAAATCCAAGCTCCCTTGCTTTGGCCTTCAGGCTCTGCATGATCTGGCTTCTGCCTACATCTCCATGCTACATTCACCCCACCCACCCAACCACATGTGCACGTGTGTGTGTGTGTGTCTGTGTGTGCATCCCTTCCTGTGTATATTATCACCTAGCCATGCTAAGTTTCTTCCCACCTTAGAGACTTTGTATAGGCCATTCTTTCTTCATGGAATGCCTCACTTCTAAAAGTATAGCTCTTCCTGTTTACATGCATATTAAATATTACCTGCCTGGATTCCTTCCTGACTACCTATCTCAACTACCTGTTTGTTTCCTTTCTAGCATATATCACTGTGTACAATTATTTTTTTTTTTTGTATTTGTCAGCTTTTTATAAAGTTACTTATCTAACATGTAAGCTCTATGATTTCAGAGAGGTCTTTTCTGATGGCATCGTTTTACATACAACTTTTTATGACAGAAAGGTAAGGTGGATTATTCTACATACTCATCATTTTTCACCCTCTTTGAAACAATAGGACAGTGTTTCAGAAAACATGCACCATACTAATGCATGATGTTGGATGAAAGAGTAGTTCTACGGTCAAACAATTCTTTGCAAATGCTACCCACTGTATGTTCCTCTTAAAGGTCAATGAGGCACATTAGGATATGGAAAGCTTTGAAAGTGTATAAATCCTTTTACTTTCATTCAATCCATTGATTTCTGTATTTGGAGATTTTGCAAACTCCTTCATTTCCTTATTTAGCATGTATTAATCTGCTGAGGTACTAGTGTTCAACATAAGAAACTTCATGAGAAATAATGCTACAGATTTCCAGGGAAGAACTAATTGTTGACTTTTCTATTTACCTACCTAAATGGATTCAAGGATTTCATCATAGCGCCAAAGAGTGTTCCCCAAAAACCCTCTTGTTCTATATAAAACTAACTTTAAATTGTTCTTAAAAAAAAGTGTTAACAATATCTAAAATGATTTAAAAGATTCCAGTGCCGGAATAAAAGCATTATCATTAAAGTTAAGTAAATTTATGTGAACTAGTAATCATTCGTAATAATTTATGCATACCTAAAATTCAGGCTTCAACCCTAGTTTTGTATCTGGTGTGTTTACTTTTTGATACCTGGTCCTTTAACTCTAACTAGACTACTTTTGTTGTCACTGTTGTTGTTGTTGTTATTTGTTTATTTTTGCTTATGATCTAATAATAAGGCAACCTGAAATCTTAATTAATCCTACAAAACTATTCAGATAGAATTTGCTGCTAATGGTAATCTCTGTCAATGGTTTTTATAGGCCACATATATTCTCTGAAGTAATGGAGTATTACTTGGATATACACTGCTCCCAGTGTATATTTTTATTTAGCCAGTTGAAGAAGTTTCACTGATAGTCATGAACACTTGGGGCACATGTCTGATACAGTGAAGATAATTTTCCACTGGTAAAACTATTTGGTTACTCTATCTTTGAACCACTTCATAACTTTGCATTTTTTCTTCAAAACACCAAAAATTTAGACCTTAAAATCCAATAATACTAAATCTTTGTTTTTGTTGCCTCTGTTACCTTTTGAATGTATGTCTTCGGCACAAAATCCTATTTGGGCAGAAGAAGGTCTCTAAGTGCCGCCTATGCACTTGAGAACTTCTGTATTTATACACACCATTGGTTAGAGCATAAGTGTATCTGCCTATGACAGATGGTACTAATGGGTTAGTCCTGCTCATTTTTTATCAAATTTTACTCTTTAGTCCACAGAGCATTTAAAGTATTGTTTATACCTATTTACGATGAAAAGAGAAAAAGACAAACACCTTTGGACATTTTGGAAAAAAGATTTAAAGAGTTACATAATACTGGTATTAAATGTCCACAATTTTTTAAGTGAAACCAATGTTAAAAATACCCATATATTAGTGCTTTTAGAGTGTTAATTTAAGATTTGTTTTCAACCTACTCTGTTCTAAATTTTTTCTTAGGTAATGTGAGGTAAAAACACACTCATTCACTCATTTATTAATTTAGCAAATATTTTCTGCATGTCTAAAAAATGTACAAGTATCTTGCTAAGTGCCATGGAATACAGAAGATGCAGGTGTCCTATCTTGGCGTTCAAACAGCACATAAGCTAAGAATGGAGGTAAAGCATGTACATAAATAACAGGCAAAACGGTATCATGGCTGATGATGTGCTCAACAGCCTACAAGTTCAAAGAGGATAGATTGTTCTCATGATTTCCAGAAATGGCATTTAAAGGATAGGACTATGAAAGAAGAAGGGAGTATGAATTTTCAAGCAGAGACATAGTTTAGGAAAGAAAAAAAAAAAAAAAACAGGAAAGAAAGGATTCCTGTGCATTGGGTTCAGTGGAATGTTAACTAGTCTGTAAGAAAGAGAATAAAAGTACTGCTGTGTTTAACTTACAGAACTATAACTCAATTTTATCTATAAAAAGAAATTCAATCATTTCATTAATTTTGAAAATATGGTACTATTCAAAATGTCATTTATATGGAATATAGTAATGTCATTTCATTACCAAAAGGCAAACAGTGGGAAAGTGAAATGCATATTTAAAGATTTGCTTCAAATTAGATTTTGGAGCTTAAGTTTTTGGGTAATGAATACCATGAAACACCGACTTTTTCAGCAAAAAAATTTCAGTCAATCTCAATTATTCTGGGGGGATACTTACTAGAAGTAGTAATAATTGTAATCAGAAACTTCTCTGGGAAAGTGTTTTTCAAAATCCCATGAGACACTGCAGTAAAAGGTGTTCTAAATTCAAACACATTTGGAAATGTTGGTTCACCAAAGCTAACGGGCAATGCATCCTGTTAATCTTAGAAAGGGTTATATAGCCTGCAAAGTTTTCTAAAAGCATATGACTAGAGAACTTGTTATTTGCCAGACATTTTACCATTTCAAGGAACAACTCTGACATGCTGTTCTAAGGAGAAATTATGAAATTCATTTTTCTGTATAAACTTGACTAGTTTTGCTTTGCCTTTCTTTACATAGTATTCACAGGGTGTCCTTTCTTTACATATTATTCACAGGGGGTCCTAAAGTCCTGCACCGTGTCCCGCATGACCCCCCCCAACAACATATATAGTGTACATATATATATATATATATATATATATATATATATATATAATATATTATATATTGAACAATAAATTGATCAAAATTTACCCTTCCTGGGTAGTGCCTCAGGATCCAGTTGTTTTCTCCCTCTATCTTTCCCAAATCAAAAGTCTTAACACATAGTGTTTCCATATCAGCTATCACAGAGGAAAACACCTAATAAGTTAAGATGATTTGGCAGATAAAGGTGGTAACTAACCAGGTGTATACAAATTTTAAAAGAATAGGTGTGGCTGTAACCCAAAGAAATAAATCACAAACAATAAAGTAGTACAAGAATAGCTATAGTCTGAGGGAAATTGTTCTATTCTACTGGCCCAAGAACTATTCTACATACATGTCTATCCCTCTGGCTTAAATTTAAGTCCAGTAATAAGTTTTTATCCAAGGACAGCTCTGTGATTATACCTAGGGGAACATATTTAATTTTTTTGTTATTCTTTCATCCTTCCCAACACAAAATTAAAATATATATATATATATATATATATATATATATATATATGAAGAAAACTTAGGCAAATTTTATAGGAAAATGACATACCTTAAAAAATATTTTACAATTTTCTTAATTGTGTAATCTTGGTGTGAACTACTTGTGTTTTACATATTTAATGTTTAGAGACAGGAAATGCTGCCAGTAATGTTTATTTATTTTCTACCTGAATTTATTCATATTCACCTGCTGATTTTAAAGTCTTAAAAACACATGTATAATCTACTTAAAACCAAAAAAATACAAAGCCCAACAAAGTAATGATTATGTGACTTTTCCTTGCAAAAGTCACATTGTTTATTATTACACCTAAGGAAGAGTATTTTTACTTGCCAATACTCATTCTTGAAGGTGGTAATTTTGTAGCATTTGCAAATCTCTGAATTTTGAATACTGACAAAAGAATAAAACTGTATTTAGATTAGAGAAAAGAAAACTGTGAAGAACTTAGACTTCCTTATACTAATTTAACTCCCTGAGCTCTCTAAATTACTACATGAGATCTTGAACAAGATGTCACAAATAATGAAAAATTTCCCTTTGTGTAAATATAAAGTGCAACGGATTTTTTCCAACTATTTTTGGGTTAAGAAACTGTTAGCTTGAGCATTAATAATATGTTTTATAAAGTTCCAAATAATGATAATTAATTTTTAGAAGAATCCTTGTAGTCACATGGTACAGAATATAATCACAATACTCGAAATGTAATAATCATGTAATTAATATTTACAAGATGAATAAAATATAGATATTTAACCTTTGATTTTCTTAAACAGAATTAATAAAAGTACCCACTTTATATACAAGTTCATATAATATATAATTCCATTTTTATGATTTTTTTAATTGTAAAAATTGAATGGAGTCAAAATAACATTTCAGCTCTCCATTTGTTTATGGATTAAGTAAATTTATTACATGAGGGGGGTCTAGTTTCACTTCTCATATGTAAAGAGCTTGGAAAACATCACCCCTTATCCTTGTAAGAAAAAGCTGAAGAAACTGAAAATCAGTAACTTGTCTTGGACCTTTCAGATAATGAAAGTTGCAGGGTAAACTACCACCCCAAATCTGTAGAGACAGGTCAGTTCAGAGTTATTGAGATCTACTTACCTGGAGTTGAGACTTCTGGAGCCATAAATTGGTAGTAATACTTAAGCGAGAATTTCAATGAAACACTGGAGACTGAGTGTAGCTTGAGAGTGAGAAACTCCCGTGGGTACAGTCTTGCAGAATCCCCGCCCTTTTCTGGATTTTACTTCCAGGAGCTCCAACAGGTTCTCCTGCTGAAGAAAGATCCCCTTCAGGGGTGCCTGTATGGCTGAGTCCATTAAGCGGTTAAGCATCTGACTCTTGGTTTCAGCTCAGGTCATGATCTCACAGTTCCTGGGGATCAAGCCCCATTTCAGGCTTGCACTGTTGGCCAGGAGCCTGCTTGGGATTTTCTCTCTTCCTGTCTCCTGCCCCTCCCCTGCTGTGCAGGAAGATGCACGCATGCTCTCTCCCTCTCTCTCTAAACAAATTAAAAAAAAAAAAAAAAATCCCTTCCAGATTCTGGGAGAGGGAAAGAGTCATCACTGTGAAATACGCCCTGAGACTTTCCATGGCAAAGACCTAATCTCCAGAGGAAAAAACTACCTGAGTCCTACTCTTACCTGGGGTAAGGATAGTTCTCATGCTCCAGCCTCCTCCACCCTTCTTATCTCACTTAACAGGGGAGGGGAAAAAAAAAATGTAACACCAGAGAAACACTTAGGATTATCATAGTTTTAAGACACAAGCCCAATAAAATGAGATTTAATCATAAAAATATACCACCATAGACCCGACCAACAGGATTTTGGTAAAACAACAGTGAATTATGTTTGGAAGAGCTGGAAGAGGTAGACTCTCTGACAAGAAGTACTCATAGAGGTCTAAAGATAAGAGGGGAGACAAAAACAAGGACACCAGGGGAATCTGAAGCTCCTGATACTTAAAGGTAGAATAAACATTAAATATAGCACAATTCTTAGTCTATATTGACATAAATCCTCACATTAATGACCTCTTAACTCTAGTTGCTATTACTCAATACAAACTGTCAGCTTTCAACAAAAAAAATTAAGGCATACCAGGCAGCAAGAAAAAAAAACAACTATCTCAAGAGTAAAAGCAAATGTCAGAACAAGAATCAGATATAGAATAGATGTTGGAATTAACACACAAGTAATTTAAAATAATGACGAGGGGCGCCTGGGTGGCTCAGTCGGTTAAGTGTCCGACTTCAGCTCAGGTCATGATCTCACAGTTTGTGGGTTCGAGCCCTGTGTCGGGCTCTGTACTGACAGCTCAGAGCCTGGAGCCTGTTTCAGATTCTGTGTCTCCCTCTCTCTGCCCCTCCCCTGTTCACGCTCTGTCTCTGCCTCACGAATAAACATTAAATTTTTTTTTTAAATAATGATAAATATGTTAAAGGTGCTAATGGAAAAAGTAGACCATTTTCAAGAACTGATGGGTAATGTAAACACAAAGATGGAAACTCCAAGAAAGAATCAAAATGAAATGCTAGAAATTAAAAGGCAGTATCAGAGAAATGGAGAATAAATTTGATGGTATCATCAACAGACTGGACACAGTCATAGAAAAAAATCAATGCACTTGAAATTCGGTCAATAGAAATGACCAAAACTGAAACGTAAGGTACTAAATGAATGAAAAACAGAACAAAGAATTGTGAGACAATTCCAGAAGGCATAACATAGGTGTAATTGGAATGCCACAAGAAGAAAAGGAAATAGAGTAGAAAAAATAATTTGAAACAATGCTGCCTGAGAAGGTTCCAAAATTAATGACAGACACAAGGCCACATATCCAGGAAGGTCATAGTGCACCAAGCCATATAAACACCAGAAGAAAGAAACAAACAACATATACCTAGGCAAGTCATATTCAAATTGCAGAAAACTAAAGACAAAGAGAAAATCTTAAAAGAAGCAAGAGAGATATGCTATCTTTCCCTTGTTGCCCTAGGATGATGGGTTGTAAACTGTTTCTAAACACAGATTTCCTTATCAGATGGATGAGCCTCAGCCAATGATTTTGCACTGAAGATTTTTCTCTTTTTTTCTCATATTACCCCTGAAAACTTAAGAAGGGACAGAATACCAATTCTACTGACAATCATTTCAGTATGCATGCCCTTCTTTTTCAATCTCCTATCTAAGAATATTTTCACTAGAACTGTGAAAACGTGGGGTAAAGAAGGCAGGAGAATGGGGGTGAAGAAGAGTCACCAAAAATCTGCATTATTACTCCCTGGCAGCATAAAAAATCTAAACATGTAACATAACATATAACAATGATATTGGTATAATCATACACAGGCCAGTCTAGGATGCAGACATCCTAACAGTAACAGCCTTTTGCAACCGATTACATAACCTGTCCAAATGGTGACCACGCACCATGAACTCTACGTCTTTCATACTGTTTCTATCTGTGCCACAATTTTCATCTAGTCTTCAATGATCTGTAAATAGGCTAGAGTACCCAGTTACATAGTCAAACACTAACCTGTGTCTTGCTGTGAGGGTATTCTGTAGGTGTGATTACTATTTTCAACCAGCTGACTCTCAGTAAAGGTGACTGCCATTGGTAACATGGGCAGGCCTTATCCAATCAGTGGAAGGCCTTCAAGTAAAACCTGAAGTTTCTCAGAGAAGAGTTCTGCCTCAAACCTGCAACATTAACTCTTATCTGAGTTTCCAGCCTGCTTGCCATACATATTTCAGACTTGCCAGTCCTCAGAACTATATCAATCAATTCCTTAAATAAAACACTATGTGTATATGTTTATGTGTATGTAAATGCACACACACACACCCATCATTGGTTCTTTTATCTGGAGAACCCTGACACACACATCTCTATTTGTTCTTTTCTGTCTTAAGCTTCCTACTGACACTTACATAATACTCAGGTCTTTGACATTCAGGACCAAAGAGATAGTTCATGTTACCAGAATAATGATGTTCAATAAACTTTTTTTTTTTTTTATCTGATCTAAGCAGCAATGGAAAAAATACATTTTTGGATGATTAAAGTTGCAAACAATAAATTCTGTCCTTCATTATATTTGTACTACCATTAAGACATTTTTAAGGAATCCTTTCTACAAGGGCTTCAAAATATATACTATACATTAGTATGCATTTGAAATCTAGCTAAGAATGAAAAACATTCACCAAAACCTTTAATTGTGTTATGATCTACATCAATACATTCTACAGTGTCAAATGTATTGTCACTATGTTATATAACCACAATTTAAAAGTTATTTTCATATAAAAATTACATTAATAATAAAAAAAATATTACCATTAGACACACACTATGTTATGTATTGCATGTGGGTTATCTTATTCATCACTAAAACAAGATTTAACAACCAAACACTATCAGCTAAGACCTCTCATTATGTCCTTTAACAGAGGACGAAAATGAAGTTTAGTGATATGAAGTAATTTGTCTGAGGTCAAACTAATTAGTAGGTAGTACAGCTCATGATTCTAAAGCCTATATTCTAAACTGTTATTTAGCTGAATAAAACTCATTCCTCTTTTCCAAACTGGTGGGTATATACTGACATTGTTTTAGTTATTGATGAAGAGAGGCCAGTGGTAAATAATTTACCTGAACCATTTCTAAGATAGAATAATTATGTAGCTTTAGCAGATCATCAGATTATGATGACAGCCTTTAATAGCATTTTGAGGCAACAAAATGCCAAGAAAAATAATAGCAACTACCTTTCAATAATTTAACTCATATTTAATTTACAGTCAACATCAGAATTAACAGGAAAACTGTGATGCTGTATACAGAACTGATTCTGATAACAATATGTGCTCACTGGAACCTCACAGTTACCACTACAGAGTGAGATGTGCAATTCAGCAGGCTTATTTTGGGGCATGTTATTTAGACAGGGGTCTATGTCCTTACTTTGTCATAAATCTTTAGGAAAGCTCCCTGTGCCTCAGTTTCTCCATGTGTCATGTGTCAAATGGGGATAATAAGACCTATCTGGCAAGACTCTAATAAAGAGTAGAGAGGGTAAAGGGTAAGCACTGTGGTAAAAAGGAAAAAGAATTTGTAGTATAATGGTGGAAATACAGCAGGTGCTAAATAAATGGTGGCTACTGTTATTATTGCTGTCATTATTAATGTTATCAGAAATGTAGAGGGTCACCTGTATCATAAAAAGTACATCTTAAAGAATCACTTCAGAGAGCCACTTAGTGAGGCTGAGGACCACTGATGGTTGCTTTGGGCAGTGAATAAAGGTGACAAGTTGTCAGACAGCAAACGTGAGTCAGAAAGGTCAGAGAAGAACTATACAGGGAGCTTCTGCAGTCATTTCAGACATGAAGTCGATTAGTTGAGAAAGGAAACTGCACGTCACACAGACAGACCAATTCACAGTCCACTGGTCCCAAGAGTCACATTTAGATTTCAGTCAGAGATGTGTTGTGCAAAATTATTCCATCTCTGGAACCTCACCCAGCAATGGATATTATCTTACTAACCAGGAATTAAGGGCTGGATCGTCTGGCTTTTCTAAATAAATACATGCCAAGGGCAGGGGTATCTTAGACTAATCCCACTTCTGATTCGAACAGACTGAAAAAAGGAATAACAAGCTCCTGTAAAAAGCCATGTTTTTTCGTTTTTGTAAATCAGATGTTACATTCCAGAAGAGGGTGGAGTGAAAGCGGAGGTAATCACAGTCCCTGCCTCCGCCCCTCTCAACAAAGCCCAAAGGAATTACCAACAGGGCCAAATAAATAAATAAATAAATAATAAAAATTATACAGCACAGAATTACAAGAACATGCTCACGGCTTTCAACTAAATTTATTACTTTTAATTTACCAAGGCGATTGTGATGAAACAAACACCCCTCTTTGACTGATACAAATTTGTTACACAATATAGCATCACAGCTGACTTCTCTTTGATTGCTGAGTGTTTCCCAAAACTATGAACAAATTAGAATGATTCTGAAAAGATGCTGACTTTCAATTCTTTTGTCTTCATCAACCAACAGGTCAAAATAAGCTATGAAAAACATTAGAGAGGTTCCAAAGATAGTGTAATGACCTGTTTTGTTTGTTTGTTTCACAAAACAGCAGAGACTTCCCCATTTACCTCTCTATCCATCCTTTGTCCTTCTTGGTCTAGTTCAGTAACACCCAGAATCCAACTGTTCAGTCTTTGAACTTTTTAAAAATTATTTTTAATTCCACAAGTCACACATGAACATATTTAGACTGTACCTCAATAGGGCTAAGATCTTTGAGACACTTATGCCACCCCCCCCCCCCACACCAATGCCAATTCCACCACTCAGCTACATCAGAGGTGGCTATCATCAATAGTTTATAGGTAACTTTCAGAGCTTTTATGTACCAATAGAAAACATTTGCCATTTTTCAGTTCTGTTTTTTTTAAATAATTTACATTATATGTACAACGTTCCAACTTGCTTTTATTAAGCTGTAAGAAATCCTATGGTACCCATATTCATTTATAGAGGCTAAAAGGTTCATGGACATAATGCTGGGAAGCCAGTAGGGAATAAAATAATGTAGCAGGTTCTAGCCTTGTCCGTAGCCATTAAATTCTGGGTATGTCACTAATCTCACTATCCTCATTTTTGAATAATCTTCCCATATCCCTCTTTCACAGGGTTTGAGTAAAAACTAAATGAAGTAATACACATGTGTGTGTTTGAAAGGTTGTATGGTGTTATATATAAACAAAAAATTATTTCTCAAATATTATCTGGAAAATAAAATCAGATAGTGTTCCTATTCTCAAAGAGTATATACTACAGGTATGTAACCTAAAATTTTAATCAGGAAATGTCATAAGAATATTTCAATACTTAAATTTTTAGCTAGTGGCATAGCATTCCTAGCTTTGAACGCTTCATTGGAAATACTGTGATATCTGATATCAAAGGTTTAACCATGAGAAAATATATCTGCGTGTAAGTCCATGTTATTAAATTGATTATTTACCAATCTTATTTCATTTTTACATCTGTGAATTTCTGTGCTTGATTCTCAGAGTAAATGAAGAGCAGCCCTACCGTGTTAAAACAATTAGAATAACTAAATCAGAAAAGAGTTTACAAAACTATGACATTTGAAAATATTTAAAATTTACCCCAAATCTACTACATGTGATATTCAAAGGAATTATTTTAGTAAAAGCAACTGTATAAATGATTTCAGTTTTAAGTTATAATTCTTTTAAGCAAACTATTCTTTATATGATACAAGCCTCAAAGTTTTGCATTTTAATGAAGATGTCAAGATAACTTGGAGGGGGGAAATGGTTAAAAAAGAATGTTCCTCAAAGCCCCTCATCTCTAGGGTTTTTCATAAATAGGATCATCAATAACAAAAACCACCTTAAATAAAGATCTCCATGTATTTGTTCTGTTCTGATTGCTTTTCATTATGAATTAGTCTTTTTTTTTTGTTTTTCCTTTGGCTGGAGGTTGGTAGGGGGTTTGGGAGAGTGACTGATGTTTCTGAACCTTCCCATTTTTCTTTATTTGAAACACATTACCTCACACTGTTTATTCAGAGTCTCCAGGGTCAACTGGCTACCCAGTTTTTACCTCTCAGCATTAATACAAAAAAGAACCATGGGACAGTGCTGATATATGTATATGTAAAACATATTACACAAAGTCATTACAGTTGGGGGGAAAGGGGTCAGTGTACTCATAGCAAGATAACTTAGAGATGAATTAAGGTCCGGAAATACAAGTAAAGCAGAGTCCTTCCCGAGTACATTCATGTCTGAGAAGGAAGGTGGAGCAGACGGAACATGTATCTAATGTCTACCTTTTAGATGCCAAAAGTGAGGGCAAATTACCTGAGGTCAATCCAGTCTAACACCAAATTATAAATCTGAGTGAACATACACATTTAATGAATTAGTGGAATAAAGTAAATTAGAAAACTCTAATTGTGTAAATCAGAACACTGAGTCATATGACAGTTTCAGGATGGTTTAATGTCCTAGTTTGTGCCAGTTTTTCTAAATAGAAAAATTTTGACCACTGGAACTTCAAAAAAATTAATTTTTACTCATAGGAAAAAGCAAGAAATAACACAATGATAGATCTTCCAATTAAGTAGACATAAATGAGAGACATGAAAATCATGATTATTTATAAATTGTGTGGACAGCAGAAAAAGCACAAGGCATCAGAAGATCAGTGCTTCCAGATCTAGCTTCCATATACCGAAATGTTTTGGATCATAGTTTCTTCAAATATAAAATGAAGGAACTGTACTATATCTTCAGTGTTCTCAACAGCCTTTAATATTTCAAGGAAAAAAAATTCAAAACGGTAGGAGGTTTACAAAACCTATGGTAAGTTGGGAACTTTTCAGTGGCTTGTGGACTAGTTATTGCTGTCAACTAATTTTTTTTTCAAGAATCATTTTTTGTTTGGTTACAGAAATAATTACATGTTATCTGTAGACAATGTGGAAAAGAGAGACAAATCCAAGTAAGAAAAATAAATGACCTATAGTCATTACCCAAAGATAATCTAAACTGTTAACACATATTTCCTTATGTATTGTTGTCTAATATTACTATGACTTATTGAATATGGTGGTTTTCAAATTTTTATTTTTATGAGAGTTTGTTTTTTCTAAAGAAAATTTCACCTGTAACCTTAATACCTACAACAAATAAAAGTGAAACTATCCTGCCTGAAGTGATGATACAGGGCTGGGTTTTTCTGAGATTATCTAGAATCTCAGATGTAGGGCTGAGATTAGCACAGTCCTACAAAGGCAACACTCTAACAAGTACTGTGTTAAAACCACTCATTGACTTAAAGAATTTCCTAATGTTGGACACCTATTTTTTTTCCTTTTTGTTGTTGTTAATGATAGATAATGTTCAGATCTTTGTATACATTCATGGTTGGTTTTTTTAGGTTGAATTCCTAGAGGCAGAATTTCTGGGTCAAATAGTTTCAAGGCATTCATTGTCATGCTGACCTTGATAACCATCTCCTCCCAAATCATTTGCCACTGGCAGGAAATACTCATCTTCCATTCTGCTTTTTTTCATGCCACTAAGCCGAAGTGGAGTATTGGAATCAGATTTAATTTCTGCCTAATATTTTTCCTCCTCTTTCCTTTCTCTTCCTCATGATGCCAAGTAGGTTGCTATTAAGGTTAAACAGATGCCCTCTTTGGAGAACCAATAATTCCTTCTGTTAAATGTAGTCAGATACCTAATGGATTAGTCTTTTGCTGCCTTTTGACAATGATCTGTCAGTCAGCTTCTATGTAGGAATGACTAACCAAAGTATATGGTCCTTTTGGAGAGAAATACCTTCATTATTTGGCACTTTAGGACACCACACGCCTTAATCCCCTTAGGTCTTATTCAGTATATATCTGAGCTTTGGTTAAAATCTGTTCAAAGCAGCCTTTGACCCCAGATTCCCAAAAAGAAACAACAGACAGCAGACTTTCAAATAAGAAGAACCCCTGAAGGTCATCTGATCTCCTTTGTGAGCACGGCTCATCATTGTATAAACAATGACACTGAGGCCAATAATGGCTCCTTTGAGCTCAAACTGTAACACAAAAATAAATTATACACTGTCTATGCCCTCAAAAGACTTTACCACCTAATGAGGAAATCAGACAAATAAATCAACAAATACTATACACTGTGACAGGTAGAATAAGGCCGATGCAGGTATATCAGAAGGGAAGGTGGGGTGAGTTTTTGCAAAGAAGTCAACAACTGTCCTGAACTTTCAAAGAAGTGAATGGGTCAGTGAGATAAAGAAATGGAAGGAGAGGAGGACACCCCAGGATAGAGTAAGCATAAACCTTTGAAAGAACCTGGTATATATAATTCAGTGCTATAAGAAAGGAACATTAAAGAATGGCTGGAGGGAGGCCAGAGGGGGGATGCAAACTCAAATGCCCACAAGTTACATAAAGGGGTGAAATATCAGTGGGTGAGGACTGTGGTAAATCAGAGAGGGACTGTCCTCCCTAAAGACACCTTTACTGTAAGCAAAGCAGAATAAACCACTGCTTAGCTACATTTTTACAAAGTTAAAAATATCTAACATATTTCTAAATGTTACAGTTTGGAAGCTTTGTAGTCTCTCAATACCAGTGTAATTGTATAATATAAAAACTAGGAAAACTAAATTCTTCAATGAATGGAAAACAAATGAATACCTTTTAAAAAAAGAAAAAATAGCATTTTCAGGTTTTTCTCAAGCAGGTAGTAGGAATCGATTTTATTATTCATAAAACTATTTAACAAATGCTCTTTTATAAGCTCATCTTGTGCCAATCAGACAAATGGAGTCCAGCTCCCATTTAGAAGGTTAAGAGAAAAAACACTAAAGAGAACAGTCGGAATAGCCAAATGCCAACGTGCGAGAGGATAATCTTCTAATTTCAAGAGAAGTCAGAAATCGCTCAATTTGTAATTTAACGTTCATGCCATATTTTTAAGAAAACATGGTACAAAACAGACCAAACATACATGAGCTGAATTCTGCTCACAGCCTGCCAGTTTACAACCTCAGGGCCAGAGGTAGGCAAGGGGCAGCTCGTGAAAAGCTTTGTGCACAACACTAAGAGGTTTAGACTTTATCCTGAAAACTATAGGGACTCATTAACAGACTTGAAGTGATTAACATCTTAGAAGGGTCACTCAGGCAGCTGTGTGAAGTCTGGAAGGGAGCTATGTAACAAGGTCTTAAACCAAAGCAGTGACAGGGACATGGAAAGGAGGAGACAGATTTGAAAGATGTTAAACAAAGCATACAATTTAGTAAAAGACACAGTTAAAACTTAGACCCAGATCTCCTACTTTCTTACTTAATATTCTTATAACTTTACCAGTATTGTAACATTTCTTTTTAAGTACAATAGTTTAGTTGGAAGTTAATAAGGTACAGGGGAGATGCTTGGCAAACATTAACTTGAAACACCAGATTTTTTTCCTTAGATGCTACTAGTGTAGTGTAAGCAAACACTACACCAAAACAAACTCCAGGAAAGGTGACATATAGACAAATTATGAGGACACAGACACTGTGCATAGACACTGACCATGAAGTCCTAGCTTGCTTCATTTGGCTAATATTCTATGCCAGTTTACAACTAAACAATGGATAAAGATATCATTAATTATTTGGTAAAAGAACAGAAAAGCCTATCTTACTCTATTTCCACCTTAAAAATTCTATGACTAAAAATTACTCAATTTATGAGTTTTTGGATCATCTGCATTGTGGTTAATCTCCACATACTTGGTGGGAGTGAAGACTACAGCTTTAATTTGGATAGTACATTTTTTAGTTCAGTAAATAACAAAAAGCAAGTCAAATGGAAAGTGAAGTCATTAGGTGGGGTGGAGTGATGTCAAATCTCTGAGTGTTTTCTCTCTTAACCTTCTAAATGGGAGCTGGACTCCATTCGTCTGACTGGCACAAGACGAGCTTATAAAAGAGCATTTGTTAAATAGTTTTGTGAATAATAAAATCAATTCCTACTACCTGCTTGAGAAAAACCTGAAAATGCTATTTTTTTCCTTTTTAAAAAAAAGGTATTCCTTTGTTTGCCGAATCATTGAAGAATTTAGTTTCCTAAAGTTTCTATATTATACAATTACACTGGAATTAAGAGAATATGTAACTTCCAAATTGTAACATTTAGAAATATGTTAGATATTTTGAACTTTGTAAAAATGTAGCTAAGCAGTGGTTTGTTCTCCTTTGCTTATGGTAAAGGTGTCCATATTCACTTCATGGCATTGGTAGTGAACTTTCAACCAATGTTGTCTTATGGTTCGTGATTTTTTAAATAGTAGTGTGATGGTGCTAAGAATATGCTCTATCTGGACAAGTCTCTGTATTCCAGTGCTCAGGTTCAACCTAACCGATATTGAGTAGCAAGTACCCCAACATCTATCTCAGTGACATAAAACAACAAAGCTTTAATTTCTCATTCATGCAGTTCTGTCTCATTCAACATTTCTCATATGTCCATCAGGAGTGGCCTGGGGGCTCCATTCTGTGCTGTCCTCATTCCAAGACCTAGGATGACAGGGCAGCTACCAACACTGCCAATCATTATGGCAGAAGGAAAGAAAGCGCTCTGGCTCGGAAATTACACATGACACTTTTAATCAAAACTTGCTGGTAAGACCTAGTCTCATGGCCTCATTCAACTATAGCTATTGAAGTGCAATTTTACCATGTGCCCAGGAGGCAGAGAGCTGGAAATATTTGGTGAACAGAACTAATGACTATCACAGTCACCCAAATAATTGCTCTATTATAGTTTCATGTATCTGTTTTTCCTACTTGCCTGGACTATGAAGTTGGAATCTCTGACTTAAAAGGTTCCCAACAAATTCTTTTGATTCAACCATTATACAGGAAGAGAACAGTTCAGTATAAAGTGTGATTTGGAACTTTTTCCCCTATACTACATATAATTTAAAATCCAATTGATATAATATTAAAGTTGTCAGGAACAGATACTACAATTGTTCAGATGAGTTGAGAGCCCAGAAAGAAATCAGCTGGCCATAAAATCCATGTAGAATCCATAAAATAATAAAAAAAAAAAGAACTGAATTTATTTTCCTACAGCTGTTACAATCTATCAAAGAACAAAGCATGGAACTCTGGCACTACCAATAGTATCTCCTTTACCTTTACTCTATTTGTTGCTTAAAGCTCCACATTAGGAACTCCTCAAGAATTACTGAAGAGAAACATCTACCTATACTGACTGTTCTCACTACAAAATCATAACCGTACATCCCAAATGTTTAGGACTCTCAAATCTTTAGCTCTAGACCTCACTTCTCCCAGGAACTCCAGATTCCTATATCTTGATATATCTGCTTTGATGTCTGTTAAGTATTTTAAATATAATCTAGCCAAAACAGAATGTTTCAATTTTCTTCTCTGCAAACTTATAAAAAAATTTTACATATGTATGTATGTATTTTTAAAGAGAGTGCAAGTGGGGGAGGAGGCAGAGGGAGAGAAAAAGGGAATCTTAAGCAGGCTTCATGCTTAGCACAGAGCCTGGCACAGTGCTCAATCTCACAACTGTGAGATCATGACCTGAACCAACATCAACAGTGGGATGCTTAACTGAACAGCTACCCAGGTGCCCCTGCAAAGCTGCTTCTTTTTCAGTCTATCCCTCGTCTGAAAACTGCACCACTCACTTAAGTTTCTCAAGCCAAAAGCATATGAATTTCAGAGGATAAACATTATTTCATTGTAATTTATTAAAAATCATAAAATAGAATTAGATGCTTTGATAATATCATTTTACCATAAGTAAATAACTTGCCATGGAGGACAATCTGCATTAAACTTAAACAGCTGGACAATGCAAGGGAAAATTAAGATGAACAAGAACTACAGTAATAACCAACACTGAACATTTACCATGTGGTTAGCACATTGTATTTGTCATCTCATTAATTTGAGTGAGGTGGGTAGCACTGCTCCCATTTTAGAAGTAAAATTGAGGCTCAGAGTGGGTAAGTAACTTGATCCAAAAATTACACAGCACCTGTCTGTTAAGATGTAGATAAATCTGTATCTAACTCCTTATTCTATGGCCTGCCCTCAGAAGATGGTTACATGGTGAGTAACGATGTAGCAGCAGCTATTACAACTATAAAATTAGTGATCTCTCTCTAAAGGGGATGTCTTTTAGATGGCAGTGTGTCTTTTAATAGAGAGAATCATACTTAGGTACAGAGTCTTGAGGTAAGAATATAATAGTTGATTGCATTTGTTAATTTTATAATGTATTAAAACTTACCTTCACCTTCAGGTAAGACTGATTTTCCATTTAAGAATGTATAGCTTTGGAGCACCTGGCTGGCTCAGTCGGTTAAGCGTCCAACTCTTGATTTAGGGTCAGGTCATGATCTCATGGTTTGCGAGTTTGAGCCCCACATGGGGATCTACACTGACAACACGGAGCCTGCTTAGGATTCTCTGTCTCCCTCTCTCTGCCCCTTCCCCACTCGCACTTGCTCTCTCTCAAAATAAATAAATAAACATAAAAAAAAGAATGTGAGGCTTCTTCTTTCAATAAACTTATTTAATTTAAAACATAATTTAGTAGATAATTAACTCACAGTGGAAGTGTTAATAAGAAGGGGTAAACACTGTGGAAATGGGTGGTGAAACAGACACAACAAAAATCCAAATGGTGGCCTATGTATGACTACAGTTTGAGAAACTCAGGACCATTGTACTTATCTTTTTAGGTAGGCTTAAAAAAATAGTGATACCTCAGGAATGAAAAGTGTAACAGCTGGGGAACATCTCACATTAATACAAGTGTGGTGTCCCATCATTCTCTGTATAGATCACACCACATTTGAGATTATAAACAGGCTCTGGGAAAACAACTTCAATGGAACACTAGCAAACCATGTGTATTCAGTGAAAGGCAACTCCAACCAAGAGAATAACCACATGAAAAGCATGTTATATTCAGGGAATATTGATAAATTCAGGTTCTGTAGCTCACAGTAGAAAAACTCAGAGGATGTAATGGTCTCCATATTAAATGGGTTTCTATTTTATTTAGGGGTTGGGTTCTAACTAAAACTCATAGTAAGAGTCATAATGTGAAAATTACATTATCCTGAAAAATCATTACAAAAATATTACCCTGGCATGATATACTAATTTCAAGTAGTCCAGCACTATAGTTTTCCTTCCATTCTGATAAATGGCGATTTATTTTCCATCCAGCAGTAGAAAATGTAAAGTAGGTGCCTTGTGTTTAACGGCCATGTTAATGAAAAAGGTTTATTTTTAAATGTGCTATTCCAGTTATATAATGATCATAGAAACTCGACAGATGGGGGAAAGGAGATCTGTTTCCCACTTGATACCCACTCCTGGCATATGTGTGAATAGAATGTCCAGAACTATTTAAAATGTTCTTTCTCCTATGTCTCTCCCCTGCCCCTCTTTATGGTCAAAGGAGAGGAAAGAAAGTGTACATTGAATATGTATACGTTGTATGCACTTATAACATGACTCCACTCTACATGAGTGACTTTTGTGTAGAAGATTTATCTGATTCGACAAAGAAGGCAGATCTAGGGCCTTTACCATGGACATTACCAGGTGAAATGGGCTTTCCCTGACACAGTAAGCCTTTTGTCCCACAAAACATTCATGTAAAGGTTATGTGGCCGTATATTTTTTATTAGATAATCAATAAATTCCATTATAATACTAATAAATTAATTATCTGAAACAAGTGGACAAAATAAAAATGCAATACACCATCTTATTACTCAGTAAGAATACTGAGATCTTCATTTGTCTTACTTAAACATATAGCAGTTAAGCACAAATGAAATGTTTTCTTTACCAGTTTTTAGGCCTTATGTGGCACCATTTATTGCCAAAAATAAACCTCAGTAAATAAATATTATTTTCATGGTTTCCTTGAAATAGGGATATATAGGCCTATTTAGTTTTATAACATTATCTCTTAACTTCATTGGTTTGTAAAATTCACTCATGAATACAACTCCTGTATTAACCCTTACAGTCTGGAAATTTCTAGAATGTCATACATGTTGGCCCAAGTCAAAACACTTTATAAAATCAGTACTATATCTATAAAGGACTATAAAGCAAAAAGTTATTTTTTTTTCCTGTAGTCCATAAATAGAATGCCATATCTCTCTAAGCAAGAGAAACCCATTAACTTCAGATTGAAATGAAAATACATGATACATGTCCAGATAGAATATTTCCTGTGGTTGGAGCTAACAAGAACCCCTTCATCAAGAAACATTTTTGGAGACTACAGCACACCTCCCACAGTGACAATGTTTCTTAAAGTATGATTTGAAGATAGCTTACCGATTAACATACTCACCGATATGCTTAATTAAGTTTAAAATATCAAATAAATGAAGAAGTAAAATAGTATAAAATTAATGTAGTATATACCTATATACTTGAGTATATAAATATGCCAATCTGGAAAAGGAAATTTTTCCAGCCTTTCCAGAAGTCAATGCCAAGACCACCAAGTTCTGATTATCCAGCTTTTGGGGTAGGTTGATTCCTGAAGTAAGAAAAATGACTTACTCTGAGAAAGACCAAGTCTAACAAATAGCTTTCAATACTGATGAGGCTTCCAAGGTCTTTGGTAATAAGAAGACAGCAATCTTAAGTGTTTCTCAATTCATCTCTTCCTTTCCTTTCCAATCACACTCACACTTAAAATCACTATCCTTCTTCAAACTAACTCTTCCTGAACTACTGTAATATCCTCCTATCTTCACTGCTGATCTATAAACATTCCCTCCATCAAATATATGATTTCCAGGGAAATTTCTGTAAAGCACTATTCCTTATGCCATTCTTTGCCTCAAAACCTTTAACAGTTCCCAGTTGCATTCATAAAAGAAATCCAAATAAATCAGCTTAGCATTAAAGTTCCTTTGTGATCTGAGATCCATCTAATTTGCCAGCTTTATTCACATGTCTATGCACCTCATTATATGGTCACTGGTCCCCTATGTTCCAGACTCTTCCTCCATGTATTTAGTTTACTGCATTCTATTCCTCTGACAGTAACACCCTTCTTTTTAGTTAGGGGATATCTCAAGTTTCTGTAACAAAGGGATGCAAAAAGCACCATAACTCAATCAAGCTACACATTTATTTTTCTCTCACAGAATAGTCTATAGGTAGGTTGGGTATTCCTCAGCAGATATGCTGCTCTGCTCCACGAGAATGTCCAGGGGCTATGATTCTTCCTTTCTTATTTCCCCGCCATCTCCTAGAATGTCCTCCTAACATGCTAGGCAGAAGATGAACTGAGAAGGAAGAAATGGAAGAATGTATACCCATTCATTTTAAGGGCAAGATCCCCAAATTGCACATATTATCTCCATTCACATCCCATTGTCAAGGACTTTGTCACATGGCCGTACTTCGCTGCCAGTGAAGTTGAGAAATGTTGCCTCTAGTTTGGCAGCCACATGCTTTGTTAAAACTTATGGATACACAGTATGTTGGAAGAGGGTTCTATTACTAAAAAAACAAAAGAAAGGGAGTCCCACAACTATACAGTCAACTAATCTTTGACAAAGCAGGAAAGAATATCTAATGGAAAAAAGATAATCTCTTCAACAAATGGTGGAGGCATCACAATTCTGGACTTCAACAAAGCTGTAATCATCAAGACAGTATGGTACTAGCACTAAAACAGGCACATAGATCAATGAAACAGAATAAAGAACCCAGAAATGGACCCACAAACTGTTGGCCAACTGATCTTCAACAAAGCAGGAAAGAATATCCAATGGACAAAAGAAAGTCTCTTCAGCAAATGGTATTGGGAAAATTGGACAGTGACATGCAGAAGAATGAACCTGGACCACTTTCTTATACCATACACAAAAATAAATTCAAAATGGATGAAAGACTTAAATGTAAGACAGAACCATCAAAATCCTAGAGGAAAAAACAGGCAGAAATTTCTATGACCTAGGCTAGAGCAACTTCTTACTAGACATGTCTCCTGAGGCAAGATAAATCAAAGCTAAAATGAACTACTGGGACCTCATCAAGATAAAAAGCTTCTGCAGAGAGAAAGAAACAATCCACAAAACTAAAAAAAAACTAGCATAATGGAAGAAGATATTTTCAAAAGACATATATGGTAAAGGGTTGTATCCAAAATCTATAAAGAATTTATCAAACTCAACACTCAAAAAACAAATAATTCAGTGAGGAAATGGGCAACAGACATGAAGAAGACAATTTTCAAAAGAAGACATCCAGATGGCTAACAGACATATGAAAAGATGCTCAACATCACTCATCATAAGGGAAATACAAATTAAAATGACAATCAGATATCATCTTATGCCTGTCAGAATGGCCAAAATTAACACTACAAAAAACAAAAGCTGTTAACAAAGATGCAGGGGAAAGGGGAACCACCTTGTACTGTTGGTGGGAATGCAAACTGGTGAAGCCATTCTTGAGAACACTATGGAGTGTCCTCAAGAAACTAAAACTAAAACTATCCTATGACCCAGATTGCACTATTAGGTATTTACCCAAAGGATACAAAAACACAGATTTGAAGGGTATGAGCAACATTATCAACAATAGCTAAACTATGGAGAGGCGCCCCCCAATGTCCGACTGATGAATGGATGAAGAAGATGTAATATATATACACAATGGAATATTATTCAGCCATCAGAAGGAAGAAATCTTGCCATTTGCAATGATGTGGATAGAGCTAGAAAGTATGCTAAACAAAATAAGCCAGAGAAACACTAATACCGTATGATTTCACTTATATGTGGAGTATTTAAGAAACAAAACAGGTGAACTTATGGGAAGTGGAGGGAGGGAAACAAGCTACAAGAGACTCTTAACGATAGAGAACAAACTGAGGGTTAATGGAGGGAGGTGGGTGGGAGATGCACTAGATTCATGATGGGTATTAAGGAGGGCAGATGTTGTGATGAGCACTGGGTGTTTTATGTAAGTGATAAATCACTGAATTCTACTCCTGAAACTAATATTGTACTGTATGCTAACTAAAATTTAAATTAAAAAAAATATTTATATATATGTATATATATATACATATATGTCTGTGTGTATATGTGTGTGTGTGTATAAATACACACATATATACATATACGCGTATGTATACGTATACGTATATACGTATATATACGTGTATATGTATATGCGTGTGTGTATATACATACACACACACACACACAAACAGAATAGGAATGAGGAGGCTGGCTTCAATATTCATCTCTGCAATATCTTTCTTCAGTTTATCTCTCTAGAAATATCCATTCCTCTACAAAGCCAAACTGAGCAATACCTTCTAGTCTGTCTTCTCTGACTTTATCACATCTCCCTATTTTACAGCCTGCAGATGTGATATCAACTCTCCCTCCTCTGAAATTTCATAATTCTTGTATCTATTATGGAACTTGGCACATTTTAGTCATATACATATTAAAGACAGTTTGTCACAAAAGATAAATGTGTGCTACTGATTAATCTTCCTTCATTGTTTTATATCATATACAAAGATTTTTGCAGACATAGCCTGCACCAGCCTCTTTATTCTGAATTTCTAGAAGTGGTACGTGCAGGATAAAGCACTCAATAATGCTGGTAATGATAACACGGCCTTATTCAATACACATAATTTATCCTCATTTATTATAAAAATAATATTAAAAAAAATAACATGTAAGTTTGCCCTAGAGAAATTATTATTTTTTAGGAACTGTTTAGAAATGAAATTATTATAAGATTTTTAACTAAACAAAGTATATGTCCTAAAATTTTACTAAAAATATTTTTAACAATGATGTTTAAACAAAGCATTTTGGTGCTCTTTGTCCTTTAGTAATGATTTACCAATAACAAGCAAAATCCCTGAATAATATTTATGAACTATGATATATTTTTAATTCCTTTATTTCAGTTTTTGTTTGTTGTTCTTTACCCTCATATTTTATTTTCTTCTTCCATTTGCTATCATCTCAGTTACTTGCAGAGTTTACATCTTCTTGTTTTGACATAATTAGTTTGTAGTTTCAGATAAGCTTAGAACGTGAAACGTTCAGTTCTATTGTGATGAAACATTTTATATCATTTCATGATGTTTTAATACAAACCAAATACCTTTTTAACATTTAGTTACATATCATAGTAAATGATTTAAGTTATAGAATTTCACTGTTAAAGTGTATATATTTTGAATATGGTACACCAAATAATAAAGAATACATGTACCTATTTTTCTTTCAATATTGAACAATAAATTATGAACAGGGAGTCAATTCTTTTGATTAATAAC
Source organism: Panthera leo (assembly GCF_018350215.1). Classification (NCBI taxonomy): domain Eukaryota; kingdom Metazoa; phylum Chordata; class Mammalia; order Carnivora; family Felidae; genus Panthera; species Panthera leo. The sequence continues at coordinate 146,403,604 of NC_056679.1, read as the reverse complement.
TCCTCTGACCAGTATAATGAATATTTACACATTATTCCATGTTGATAGAACACTTAAAATGCCTGAAACAATAACCATGTTCATGCCAAATTTAGAGAAATTTGATGTAAAAAAGTCTTTCGAATGTGAGCATAATATATATGAAGCATATGATAAATTCCCTTTACCTAAAACACAGAAAGATTATAACAACTTCCAATTAAAAATTATTTTAAACAGAAACTCAAGTCTGTCAGTAATTTGAAGTCTAAATGCATATAATAGCCAAAGGGAATAGTAGGAAAGGTTGTTCCCAGGGTTAGTTATAAACAAGGAAATACTTTATATAAACATCTATGTAATCTCCAATGAAACATATTATTTTGAAATTACGTTAAAACAGAACTCAAAATACATGCACTCAGAAGACTAAATCTCTGATACATTTAATCAATATGCTTTAAAAGGGCATAAGGCCATGGTTAATACTGAATATATATATTTTTAATATTAATATTTTGTCCTTTCTGTACAGTTACAAAAATCCACTCAGGGAAACTTTATCTTAAAATATAACTGCTGATTTTATTGGCAAACCTATAATAATACCTATGATCAATCTTTACATAATTATTTTGAGCTGCAAACACAATTAATAAATCATGTTTGAAGTGCACTGACCATAATCAGTATATTCTGGAACAAGTCCAGAGGGTCATTAATCAAAACATGCGGCAAGGAAAGTGAGAGCCGCAGCCTGAACAGTTAGGTAAACACAGAGTGAAGCTAATAAAAACCTATCTTGCTTTAAAACCACCACTGTGTTTACTTTTGCAACTAAGATAAACATTATGATAAAATTAAAACTTGTATAAAAAAAAAATGAGGTTTGCTCACAATGGCCAAAGTAAATATATAGCAATCGCACATTTAGTTTATGTCTCTAATTTGACACTAAGGAACTTTTAAAGTTCATTTACCAAAATTCTTCAAGAACTAGAAATTTGAATCTGATGAATTATATTCGCAAGAAAAATCAAACACACACATACACACACACACACAAATTTCAAATACACTGAGGTTTATACTAGAAAAAACAGCAATAAGTTCTTAGGAATTGTTAAGATACAAACATGAAAGCAGATCCTTTCTGAAAAAGTAACATGGCCAACTACCATATTTTAATTGGCAGATGGAAATGATCGAACAGTAACAAAAAATAAGTAAATAACGAGTAAGTGGAAAATTAAATCTTAAATGATTAATAATATAAGATAGAATACAAATGCATATATATGCATCTGAAATTAATCAAAGTGTTTTTAAAACATGGAACATGGTCTTCCAATTGTATTATTTTCCTCCAACATTATCTTCTTGATTGCCAAATGAAGGAGGAAAATTTGGTAGGCTAACACATAGAGAGTTAAGGGTAATCCTCAATTCCATAAGAGTTACGAGAAAAGCAAACACTCCAGGTTTGAAAAGTGCATAAACACAGTTTCCTTGCCAGGAATAGATTTCCAAGATTTAGCTGAAAACCCAGGGATAATAGTGCTTTAAAAATAATGGTGCATCATATTCCTAGAGTATCCAACCTAGACAGTATTTTCATAAACATGATCTCATGTGACCTTGATATTCATATTGAAAGGCAAGCAGGAGGTCTTATTAACCCAATCTTTGCCCTCACGGAGCTTAGTTTTATTTCTACTATGTTATTGTAGAAATTTTGAACAAGCAGTTAAATCTCACTGAAACTCATCTTAATTTAACTTTTCATAAGTACGGTTATAAATGGAGCCCTAATTCAGAGTTGTCGTGAGAATTAAGTTGATGGAATTTAAGTGTTTAACTCATCACCTGGTATATAGTAATCAGATACATATTAGTTATTATTTTTGAGCAGGAAAATAAAGTAGCTTAAAGGAATTTTCTTTGGAATAAGATGATTCTAGATTCAAAATCAAATTTTTGGGGCAAGTTATCTAATCTGTCTAGGTCTGAGCTTCCTGATCTATGAAATGGGCATAGTTAAATGAGATAATGCATATGAAGAATTTAGTACAGGACCTAGGACATCATAAATATTCAATTAATATTAAATATCATTATTATGTATGGATTGATCTAATAACTTATGCAAATACAAATGTCATTAACAAAAATTAAAGGGCAAATGATTGGCTGGGAAAACCAAAGATTAATATATTTAGATATAAGAAGTTCTCATAAAACAATAGGAGACAAAGACCTCCACTGAAAATCAGCTTAGGTTATGGACACATAGTAGACAAAAGATAAAATGAGAATAATTGGTAAATACCAGAAAAACTCCAGACTTCTCTAACGGTTAAATACAAAAATTAAGCAATGAGGTAGTCATCATTGATTAAATAATTAAAATGATCTTGCAATGACCAAAATGAACTGGAGAACAAAAGGCAAACACTGCTTGTGAGGGTACAGACTGTTAAAGCCTTCTGGAGGAATTCTGGCAAAACGTAACAAAAGGACTAACAAGTACATATGCCCTCTGACCTAGTAACTTCACTTTTGGGAATTCACTCTAAAATAATAATCAGTCCTATGTGCAAATTTATGTACAAGTATATATGGAACTTTTTGTAATAACACAAATGTGGATAAGGCCTAAATGTACAGTATGGGAATTGGTTAAAGAAATTATGGTATAATTTATGCAATGGAATACTAGAAATATAAAATGATGTGGAAGCAATGCATTTACTAAAGAGGAAAATGTTTATAGTTAAATTTAAAAATATCAGGCTACATCATAAATGTTTTGCAAATAAAGTACAGAAGAGATTTGCAAATATAGAGCATCATGGTATTACTGAAAAATAAATGGATTCCTTTAGTCAGTAAGTGGATAAACTGTGGCACATCCAGACAATGAAATATTATTCAATGCTAGAAATAAATCAGCTATCGAGTCATGAAAACACATAGAGGCACCTTAAATGCATATTGTGAAGTGAAAGAAACCAATCTGAAAAGGCTACATACCGTCTGATTCCAACTATATAACATTCTAGAAAAGGCAAAACTATGAGGAAGGAAAGATGAACTGGTGAAGTACATAGGATTTTTAAGGTAGTGAAACTACTAAGTACTACAATAGTGTATACTTGTAATTATATATATATATATATATATATATATATATATATATATATATATATATATCCAAATCTTATAGAATGTATAACAAACAGCAAGAAAGATCTCTAATGCAAACTATGGACTCTGAGCGAGAAAGGTGTGTCAGTGTAAGTTTATCAGTTTAACAACTGTATCGCTCTTTTGGGGGATGTTGATGGTGGAGGAGACTGTACATGTGTGGGGACCAGGGATACACAGGAACTCTTTGTACTTCCTGCTCAATTTTGCTGTGAACTTAAAAATACTCCTAAAAAAGTTTATTCATAAATAAATGGATCAACACTGGGCTCTTCCCCTCCTTACTATTAGGTTTTAGTATTTTTTAATAACCCATGACACTGACAAGAAACATAGAAAGAAATGTATCAGAAGGCAAACAAGTTTCTTCAAAACTCCACCATAAGAAGAATCTCACTTATAGTAAATATTTTATTTCAAACTCTATTTGACCACAACTAGGTCACTATGCAGAACTGGGCTCTCTAGGACCCTGAAAAGCTTTGAAAGACATAACTTCACTTTAGTAAGTAGGGAAGACTGACGTATGCAATCATTACTCTAAACAAAAGTGCATGTATTGTGCAATTTCATCCAGGATGATGCTGTAAGATTCTAGAATTAAAAAGGAAAGAACTGAGCTTTCCTGGGTCCAGAAAGACCATGTGTTAGATGAACTATCTCAGTGGTGGCTGTGTTAGTACCTAAACCCACTCAACGAGGTATGAAAATACTGTGCTAAAATATGCTGCATCTTTTGCTGGTCCCTGTAGCTATGTAGACTTTAATAAGATTGTATAACCTTGGCCAACTAAACCATAAACTTAATCTGAAGAGGGTGTTTGCTGATCTACCACCTACCACTAATCTAAATTATTACAGCTACACAATTACTTAGTGGGACCACTACAGGTTGACTCAGAACACACAGTTAAAATTTTTCACTACAGTCCAAGGAGCAACATCTGTGAAAAGTTATAATTTAGTAATATTTTTAAGGTTGTTTGGAACATGTTAGAACCCTTTGTTTTCAGAAGATACTCGTCACATAGAAGCCTAAAGCATATCTGACCCTTGCATGACATGTGTGAACCTATATATTTTTACTTGTCAGCATGCAGAAACAAAGACTATATAAAAGTATCTAAGGACTACACAAATATTTATTTGTATTTTTGGACCAAATTTTTTTAATGCTTTTACCCTGCAGGTGAGATAATGTTGAACTGCTCCTTTTACGGATATAAAAATGTGTTCTAATCACTAGAAATCTCTTAGAAAATGATCCTGCTGCTCCCAGCAGGTCCATATGTTGGACAAGCAGTATGTTTCCAAGGTAGGAGGATTGTGGGGAGTGGCAGAAGAAAGTCCCACATATGCACCAATTTTCCTGTGAAGTCCCCCACTATTTTTTTCTTGAGATACACTCAATGGCTAACATTCTATAATTATCGTTTAAGGTTCTTATATTTCTAAAATCATTGATTTGGGGGAATTTTGAGAGTTCATAACCCAAACTAGGGCCCTGCAAAATATTATTCCTTGGACTGTTAACTGTTGCTAAACCATTTTGGGGAGGGGAGAGGCAGATTGCACGAGGGTGCTATGCTTAAGTACATTTCAAAGGTGACTACAACATCAAATGAATTATTTACTATGGGTTTCTCAGAGCCTTTAAAAAATGTATCTCCAAGTTCTGTGGGTTGGATCACATGGAAGTGTGGAAGCTGTGGCAGACAGCCATTTAAAAACTTATTTGAATCTGGAACCTCTTACAGATTACCTGTTAAGATCTCCTTTAGATATTCTACAGAATGAAGTCTGTTAGTGTTACTGTAAAGAATAAATTATGGACTCATCATCAACTAAATTCAATACACATCTTGAATTTCTTCCCACCAAATCTCAGAGATAGAGGCTTTTTGTTCTATCTGATCCATACATTTAGCTCTTGTGACCACAGGGACTAATATTTTTTTTCTAGTTAAGGACCGCTTAAAGAGTTCAAAGTTAATTTAGCAGTTGCTTCTGATAAGAACAATAAGTACTTTTTATTCCAGTTCTGGTAACAAGGTCTGTACGGTGTATCCTTGTGTTTGATGCCCTGTCTAGATCTCCAGCATAATCCTCACTTGGTTGCATATGGGTCTGGTTCTTCCTGGTCACCTCTCCTTAGGGTTAGAGCCTTGATTCTTAGGCAAAGTTTTCATTTCTAGGTCCCTTGTTCAGATTCTAACTTCATTATCTTTTAAAACCAGTTTGCTTTCAAGAAAGAAAATCTATAGAGTTAAGAAAGAGAACAAACACCTAGAAAAAGGTTAAGCAGAATTGGGGAAAAAAGAGGTTGAAACAGCTCAAGATGTGACAAGCATTAAAGTATTAATTAAATAATCTAATCTGACAATTTTGTTCGTTGATTGATTTAATTCACTTGTTGCTAATTTCAGTAAGACTGATACACTGACTCAATGTTGCCAAATAAGTAAATAATGAATGAAATACTTAATCCATTTGTTAAGGTCATCCCACAAGTCTACCTGGTCATCAGTGACTTCAAGGCATACCAACAGAATGCTATTAAAAGACTTTAATTACATTCACTCTTTCAGGATGTTGGAAGAATTAAGAGCTCCTAAATTTTAAAGAATTTTAAATGAAACATTCTTCCTTGTTTATTATGTTGTATTATAAAGCATGACCTCATTAAAAATTTAAGCTCAGTACCTAATAAAGCCTGAACATGGTGACATTTCATTTAGATACATATCGTGCCCTTATATATTTATAGAGTAATTTCACAATATTTTTGTTTACACTATTTTACCTGATATTAATAAAGTATATAAATATGAAAGTAATTTTATAATTTCTGTGGTCTTTTACAGCTGGTTCATTTTAATACACAGGATTAAAAAGTCACACCAAGCAACTCTATAAATCACAATTTCAACTGATGTAAGATAGTAAATAGCAAGGAATGTACAGCATATGGTTATGTTGAATAATAACTCTTAAGTGTTGATGCTAGTTGACAGAACAGGATGAATGTACCCCAAGAATAATCATATTGTGTGGATTAGTCACACTAAAATTTTTTTAATGAATATTTATCAATATATAACACATTCAAGGATTTCAGAGTTTTACCAGAAGTAGGAACTCTTCAAAGATCTAAAAATATTCCTGAAAAAAAGTATTAATATTTACCATAAAAAGGCAAAATAGCAGTACAATCCTGCACCTCAGGACTGCTAACACATGCCAATTTAAGCTATTATCCCTGGGAGCACTCTACATAAGTTTCGGTATGTTTTCAATTTTCTAGTTTCCTGTGTTTCAAGAGAATGAAAGTTGTTATTGGGAATCCAAAATTGTGCAACATTAAGCAGTTTGAAAGTAGCGTTAAAAAAGAAGAAAAAGAAATTAAGTACAATAGCTTTAGATAATTTTAAGTGATCATATCTAAGAAGATGTAATAAGGATGAAAATATCAGAGTTTTCTAGTCAATATGGTACTTTATAACTCTTATGAGCATGAGTTTAAAACCAGTATTAAAAAGTAGGGAAAACCGAAGAAAAGTCTCCTGTGATATGAGAAACAAAAATGCTAATATGTATACAAGGAAAGGATGAATTTTTATTAAGAAGCTCACAGCCAGCTTGGCTTGGCCTCTGAGCAGTCCTGTCTCCTCACACTTCCTCCCTTCTGGCTCCCTCCATGCCATCGCTTATGCATTACACCTGGGTCATGCTCACAGGCTGTTACCTCTGGATTTTAAGCACTCTGCTCTCTACTCCACCATTGCATTCCTCTTTATCCTTCAGATTAGAGCTCAAATGATTCCTCAAGCCACAAGCTCCCCTTGCCATGTTTCCCCTAAATCCTGAAATACTTCAAAAGTTTGCAATTATATATTGATTTAATGATATAATTAACGCTTGTCTTCTCTCATATAGACTAAGCTTTATGAGATCAGGGCCTCTCTCAGTAGTATGTCCCTAGTGCTCTGTAAAATGAAGGAAGGGTGAATGAATGAATGAATGGGTGAGTGAGTGTATGAATGAGGGAAAACAACAGAATTCTTTTCTTCTCAACAAACAGTATCTACTGTGTATTTCTATTGTCAATGTAAAATCATGTAATAGTCATACAATGAATATAAACCACTGAGGCTACCGCAGAGAATACAGAGGAAATAACATTGGGAGGGACTTACAAAAACAACTGAAAGCCAGCATATTCTTAGCACTGAAAACAAGTAATGAAGTCAAACTTCCCAGGTAAATTTAATGCTATATAATGGTTAAAATGCTATGGTAATGTAAACTATAAACCAAACTTTCTGTGCAATTTTTCTTCACTGAGAAGTATAAAAAACTATACAATACATTCATTCTCAGTTTAACTTTTTTCTAATTAAACATGGCTAAGAATACAAAGAAAAACAATATGGTAGAATAACTTTGTTTACATATAAAATTCATTAACTATTCAGAATTTTGAAAACTTTTGATACTGGTCATCTAGGAGTTACCTCTATTGAATGTCCATAGAACATACACTTAAGGAGATGTACAACCAAATATTTCATGTACTTTTACCATGTAGTACAGGTTTATAAGCAGGCAATACTTATGTTAGCAGAGTAAAGTGCAAGAAAACACCATTGGTCAAACAACTGCATTACCTATAGTGACTGGTTGATGCAGAACCAACAGTTTAATTTAGTAACAATAACAGTAACAGTAATAGGATGATAATAATAAACTGGTTTTATGGCTAAATTTAGCAATTGGAATTACTCATGCATGAAAAGACAGTCTCTCACTCTTTTATGAGAAATGGAGAATGTGTTATTTAATGATCCACAAAATAATTGTTTAAAATCACTCACTGTGTGACCTTGGATCAGTTACTTAAATTTTCTGTACCTTTGTGCAACAGAGTTTTTGCATTATGTGACAGAATTTGGTTAATGATTCCATAGTACATAGCTCCCACTTGACACGGTATTATTATTTTTTTAGAGTAAACTCAAGGACTTAGAAAATTACATTTGTCTTGGGTTACAAAATATTTTGAAGATATTGGGAGTGACACATTTTTTTTTTAGAACTTTCAAAACATACCACAATACTTAATTATAAAAGCTGTGACCATTACAAATGCCATTATAGCTTACTATTTTTTAATAGTTGATATTTTCTTATATGGCTAAATAATTATTTTCACATAAGGATGGATTTTTACTTTGATACAGCGATAACATTAGATAATCTGTTGAGAAATTATCTTCATTATAGGTTTTACATTTACTGACAAATTAATATGCTAACTTTTCCTGTGTGAAAGTTATCTAGCTGTTCACTAATCATGCTGCTATTCACTCATTAAATGGTGTTTTAGAGCCCAGACACTGAGAAGTCACCTTTGCTTTGCCTGGTTCTTTATACCCGTCTGAAGAAAAACCTGCTGTGTTTCTATCTAGAAAGGAGCTAAGAGAGGGTTAGAATTAAGAAATTGAACAGACTTGAGTCATCTTTATGTGGTTTCACTATTTAGTTTTATCTTATTCCTGAAATTTTATTCATATATATATAGAGAGAGAGAGAGAGATTTTTTTTTTTTTTTTAATCAAAAGCAAATACGGTGCCTGGGTGGCTCAGTCAGTTAAGCGTCTGACTTTGGCTCAGGTCATGATCTCATGGTTTGTGAGTTCAAGCCCCACATCAGGCTCTGTGCTTACAGCTTGGAGCCTGGAGCCTGCTTCAGATTCTGTGTCTCCCTCTCTCTCTGCCCCCCACCTTTGCACTCTCTCTCTCAAAAATAAATAAACATTTAAAATTAAAAAAAAAAAAAGCAAATATATGAGGCTTGACTTCACTTTTCCATGTTTAGTATAACATAAACAGTATACTTTAATATTATCTTGTAGGAGATGGTAAACATTTCCATAGTACCTCTCACTCACATTTTCTGATAAAAACTATATTGTGTATTTTACTATTTAGTATTTTTATTGGTACAAATAACTTTACTACAAAGTCTTCTTTTGTAGACTTCTGTAGACTTATTATGTATTTAATATTCATAATGTGCCCATAAATTTTAAAAGTTTATTTACAAATTGATTTACTTCTCTCAGTTGAAAAATAATGCAATTGGTATCAAACACAGCTAAATTACAATTTCATAACTTTCTAAACACCTTTTTCTCTGACAACTTCACATGTACATTAGTTAATGCAGATGTGGGTATTTACTACTGAGGGCTGAAAAGAAAGTGGCCCCTAATTCTAAACTTCTTGTGTCCTAAACCCTCTTTGAAAAATTCTAGGGCCTCTACTCCTTTCAAATATTCCCACTGGGCATGTTCCACATTTATTCCTTGACTTCCCTTGGTTTCTCCTGGTCTGCCTTTCAAAACCAAAGTGGAGGAAGGGATGATCATAGGTACTCCGACTTAATTTAAAATTTTATTATGTCTACTGGAGTTTATGCAAGTCATTTCCTCTTTCTGGAACTTAGTTTTCTATTTGCAAAATGAAAGGATCAAACCAGATGATCTGTAAACTTCCCCACTATCTATAATTTTATTATGCTTTTAACTATGCACTACTTTCAAATCATAAATATGAGTTAGCAATAAATTATTTACACATTTATTAGGTATTAGCAATTAAAATTCATGAAAAAAGGGGGGGGCACCTGGGTGACTCATGGTTCATGAGTCGAAGCCCCGTGTCAGGCTCTGTGCTGACAGCTCAGAGCCCAGAGCCTGCTTCAGATTCTGTCTCTCTCCCTCTTTCTGCCTCACCCTGCTTGAGCTCTGTCTCTCTATCTCTCAAAAATGAATACACATTAAAAAAATTTTTTAAATTCATGAAAAAAGTAAGGTTAAAAAATGCAGGATGTTGATGAATGAGAATATTATTTTTTAAATTGATGTATTTATAAGTATTTCATGTAAAATTTTTAGTGTATTTCTAAATACCATGGGTTACTCTGTACTCTTAAAAAAACTAAATACTAATGTATGCTAACCTGTGTATATACTAATCTATACTAATACTAATCCATAACACAAAATCATGGTAACTTTTAAACTTATTTAAGCATTTATTGTGATATTGTCATTGGTATAGTGGCAAGGTATGAGAGAAGAGAGAGATACAAAATATATAAGAATTGTGATAAATTTTTTATATGTGACCTCTCATTTACATCTTACACAAACCCTACAAGGTAGATATTAATTTACCCTTCTTACAGATGAAAACAACTCAGACACAGACTTATATAATTATTTTTCCAGAGCAGTACAACCAATATTTTGTTGCAAAGCCCATGCTTGGTCCACTGCCTGAAGGGGCTTATAATCTACTGAGAAACAGGAATATACACAATTAATCTTGTGACTGCAAGAACAGAGTGAGGGGATAACACCAGCCTTAAGGTTCTAGATTGGAATCTTTAGAATTATACTCAAAATTTTTAAGTTATATCCTAAGTGGGAGTGGTTTTAGGGCATTTTATGTGAAATCTGAGATCTACGTTTGATCTGTGTTAGAGAGGTATCTTTAGAACTAATGGATGTGGTCTCTAATCCCATTTCACCAGCATGGCAATATTAGAAAGTCAGAATATGTTACTTGTGTATCATATTTAAGTTGTGTTCATGGTTAAAAAGTATAATAACCTAGTTCCTTATGAGTGAATAAGACAGCATTAGGAAGTGGTAATTTTAACTTAGGTAGTAGTTTTAATTTAAAAACATATGGGGCGCCTGAGTGGCTCAGTTGGTTAAGTGTCCGACTTCGGCTCAGGTCACGATCTCGCGGTATGTGAGTTCGAGCCCCGCGACGGGCTCTGTGCTGACTGCTCAGAGCCTGGAGCCTGTTTCAGATTCTGTGTCTCCCTCTCTCTCTGACCCTCCCCCATTCATGCTCTGTCTCTCTCTGTCTCAAAAATAAATAAATGTTAAAAAAAATTTTTTTTAAAAATAAAAACATAAAATAAGGGTTAATCATCACTATTTGAGAATGAGTTATTTTAAGTTTTCTTTACAGTTAATAGCTTGTTTTTTGTTTTGTTTGTTTTGTTTCATTGAAGCTTTCTACTGTTTTTGATTAAAAAAAAATGGGAAAGAAAGAGCACTTTCAACTTTAAGAGCCATAAAATTTGTCTTCTGTATTCAAAATGGAAAAAAAAAAACCCAAATGTATAAAAAAATAAAATTAAATAACAAAATATATACTTTTTCTCTCTGCTTTACTTGGGCAGAGCAAGAGGAATTGTAGAGCAGGGTATCAACCACTCAACATCTGATTGATAAGTGTTACACTAAATTTTCTTCAATCTTTAAAATTCTTCCTGACATCTAACATATGTTTTCCATTTCTTCCTAGGACCAGTTGAGCCTTAAGGTCCAAAGTAATAAAATTAGCAGACAATTCAAAGAAGCTGATATGGTTTTATATCAACTTTTAAAGTAGTGAAAATATACAAAATAAGTACTAACATGATTATCAAAATATAGAAAAGGAACACATGAATTGCATATAATTGGTAGAAGCAAACACATTGCCTTTATTAAAAATCCTAAATAACATATTTAGTCTTGATTCAGATCTAAACTTCTTTCATCTCTGTACCATGTGTACTGGAAACCTGTTCAAGCAATATCATGTAATCAGAAAATGTTAGTAACCTCAAAACCTTGTATATGCTTCACACGCAGAATGAAAAGAACTAAGGTGCAGCTCTCTAACATAAAACCAGTACATTTCATTCTTCCCCCAGACCCTGAAATCTTCATCAGACAAAACAACTGAATCAAAAGTTCCATGAAGACAGAGGCTGTTTTCTACTCTCCTGAATCCCCAACATCTAGTTTCTGTCTAGCACACAACTGATACTCATTGCTCATTTGCCTACAGAGTGACTGAATGAAGTACAGAGCTTGAATACTTCAAACTGCTTGTAATTTTATTTTTTCCTATAATGATCTATAGGAATAGTCTGGCTACTCTAATATTTGCAAATTGGAAATATTTTTGGTTCATTATTTAAAAGAAATAATACATGGGTGGCTCAGTTGCTTAAGTGTCTGACTCTTTGATTTCAGCTTAGGCGGTGATCTCACAGTTGTGAAATCAAGTCCCACATTGGGCTCCACATTGACTGTAGAGCCTGCTTAAGATTCTCTCTCCCTCTCCTTCTGCCCCCTCCCCGGCTCATGCTCTCTCTCTCTCTCTCTCAAAATAATAATAATAATAATAATGATGATAAATAAAAGAGATAATACAATACCTTTGAATTCTATGAAGCCAGAGGTTTATGAGCTAATGAATAAATTCAGAAGCTGAGTACAAACCAGTAAGAGTTTAATGTACACTGGGTTTCTGTATGTATTGTCTGGAGACATAAGGGTATAAAGACCTAATGCATTTTCAATACCAGTAAATCAGGCCAATGGTGGAGAGAATAAAAACCCAATGATAAATAGACAAACAAAACAATTTCACTCTTAACTGTACAATGCTTACTTTTATACCATAAACTCAAAAACTCCCTTCTGTCAGGCTGTCAGTTTCCTGAAGGCTTGGACTGTGTCTGTCTTGGCATCCTCAATGTCTACCACAAAACTCTAAAACTTTTTGCTCTCAGGAACAAAAACTTTTATACTTTTAAAAGTGTAAAAAAAAAAAAACTTTTCCACTTTTGAAAGTTCTTGAGAATCTCAAGAGCTTTTGTTTATATGTATTATATTTATCATATTCAAAATTAAAAACCCAGAACATTTTTAAATCTTTATTAATTCATTTAAAAAAAAATAAACCTAGTATATGTCAACATGAATATGATATTCTTTATGAAAGATCATTATATTTCAACAAAAAATCTTGTGAGGGCTATGTTTATACTTTGTAAATCTGTTTCATGGCTGGCCTGAATGAAAAGAGTTGGATTCTCCTAAGCTTCCACATTTAATCAGATGTGACATGTTATTCTAAGTGAAATATATGAAGAGACTGGCTTCACACAGGTATGGAACTGAAGAAGAGATGAGCTTGGGGACTGCCCTAGGGGGTCATCATTCCACACTGTGAAACCACTGATCTGTAATATCATTTGTCATATGGCTATTGTTCATTAACTATTTGCTAAATTAATAAAAAGTTTAGGGAAAAAGAAATAAACTCTCAGGGCATAGAGATAGAGATAGAGATAGAGATAGAGATAGAGATAGAGATAGAGAGATACACAAATGATTGGTACATTCATTTAGGATTCAACTGATAATTATTCTTTATAAATGCTATTTTGCTGAAATAAAATGTTAATTATCCCAACTCCTCAATTCACTACAACTAAATTGGGATGCTTATCAAAAGAGGGTATCTGAATGAAAGAGTGAAAATCTGTAAAAATAAAGCATGTAATCAAAATTTTAATAGAGAGATAGAGATGACTAGGAAGAGACATTGCCCTTGAAAAAACTCCAAGCATAACCAAATCAGGTAGCTAATTCAAATGCTATATGAGTCTGCTTAAAGCAGTAAATCAGATTGAAACACTACTGAACACAAGCTGGATTCTAATATTTTTAGTGTCTACATGCCATTTCTAATTAATCTATAAAAACCACAAGAAAAAACATTTTGATTATATTTTTAGCACTTCTGCTTTCAATATTAATAGGAATTAACCAAATACCTGAGAAAAGACACTGATTTGAACATTTTACAATTTCCAAAATTACAATTTTTGTTGTTTAAAAACAGCCTTAAGTAAATTCAGATTTTTAAGTAAATAAAATTCTTGAGATCAGGTATTAGATTTTTAAAATAATATCTCATCATGTGGTAATGAATAAATAAATAAAATTACTTACTTTTCCTTTTCTTGAGGCTGAGTCACCTGAGAAGCCATTTTAGGTTCTGTTCCAAGATTTTTTTGCATCCGCTGCCTCCTCTTTCTACTTGGTGCAATATCAGTGACATCAGGACTTGAAATGATGGAATCATCTCTAGAAGTAGCTAAAATAAAATGATATGAAAATGTGACCCAATGAAATTATGCATATAATTTGTAAGAACTTGCTGCTTTAGCACTGATATGAAGTGGCACAATTAAAATATGGCACAACTCCTTTTTTTGTTTTAATTCATGAAGATTTGGTAAAGCGAACCAGCTAGATTGTAATACTTTAATATAAAACATAAAGTTTACTGTATACATGGAATAACTTGATCAAAACGGTCTCTGCCTATCTTGCACAACAACCTTCCCAAATACATGATAGGCAGTTTGATCTCTCAGTGCTGGAATTAGATAGAAGTGCCTTAGAGGCACCTCTAAAAGGCGTCTGGGGGGGAAACACTGCTATAGGAATAGGATAAATCAAATTGATAGTAAACAGTAATTATGAACAGGAATGGGGACTTTTGCTAGTGATCCAGAGATAATTTCATACTCTTCAGCCAACTGTGGGGGATAAGCACAAGAGAAATGTAAGAAAACTCAAACAAATGTCTCTACTGAAGCTAACCCATTAAACTACCCCTAAAAGTACTTATACACCTGAAACAGAAGCAAGAAAAGAAACATGTTTGATTTATATTCTTTATTCTCTATAAACAACTTAGTTCCAAAGAGCTTTAGGGAAGTTCAGAATTCTTTCATCTAATATAGTATACTCCATTCTAATACATATTTATATAAAAGAGCCCCTTTGCCATTGGTAAATAATGAACAATATCAACGTAATTTAGACTTTGGGTATCTTGCTGCTTCATAGGATTTTCTTCTAGCATGTTGACATTTTATAGTGATCAGAAGCAAGTTTTCATCCCAATTAAAGAGAAAGTCTTAACTACGTGTAAAGTCCTAAAAAAGTGCAAATGAGCGGCTAAAAATCCTGTACAGGTCAATTCCTTTAGTATACATAGGGGCTAGTTTAGTGGATTCAAGAACCCTACACTTTACAACAGTTAAGCTTTCTGTTCAAGAAAGAAGCTGTGAACATGTTTCTCCCTGTAGCTTGAATCAGATGTTCAATTTTGATGAAAAGTACTGGAATCAAATGCACTCAGTAACTGCCATCTCCTTGATTTGAGGGGAAATGTGATGCAAATGGTTAGTTGACTGTGATGTTAGGTGAAAATGTTGGCAGAGAGTTAGTGGAGTTAATATTTTCATTAGGTTTGTAACCAAAGAACTAACAACAACAATGTAAAGCTGCATAGGTTTTGAGTGGTATGCCTAAAATTAATTTCCCCCATAAGCTCATTTTCAGTGCACAATTCTGCAGAATGAGTGGTTTATCAGGCACACATGTATCATATTCTAGAAGAAAAGTCTGTATTTTGAGTTCTCACTTGGTGTACCCCATGCTTCTCTGAGTGGCCTGAAATTACTTGAACGTTGTTGACCACTCTCTTGAAAGTGTTTTGTTTTTATTTGTGTTCTTAAAATGCCTACTATTTTTCAGAACGTATCGGTAGACACTTCGCTAGAACTTAATACTGTTACCTTCATCTTACTTATAAAGAAACCACAGCTTTAGAGAGCTTAAGTAACTTGACCTCACACAGCCTTTGAGGTGATATTTTATCACATAACAACTAAAACATATTCCTCCCTAATGGATAAAGTATTCCTTGATAAATATTAACTGAATAACAATCTGAAGCTGTGTAAGTTATTACGGCACAGAATTTCCACTAGGTTTCTTATACTTTATTTTACTAATCCCTACAAATGAGTTAGAGAAGAATAGACAACAAAGGGAGTTTCTCTGAACACAAGCTGAGTAACTTCCTTAATTTATTAGGCTATGAGAGGACTATGGAAGATACCTGGTTTCCTGATTTCTTTCCCAGTTTGCTCTCACCTAGGATTTACTCAAGTCACATAAGCAATAAACAAAGTACAGACTTGTCTATGAACAAATCTAGTAAGAGTGTCAGAGTTATTTCAACTGTTGATAGACTTGAAAAATGAAAAAAGATTGCATTTAATGACATGTTGGACATCCAGAAGGTAATAATATTAAATTTGTTTAAATTAAAATGTTAAGGTAAAATTAAAAAAAAAATTACCAAGAAGTTCTGATATTCAAATCAAAACTGCCAATAATGACTTAACACATTGGCACCAAAGAGGATGTTTTACATGCAATATGGTTACACTATGTTATAAACTTTAGGATTTACTTTAAAATACAATGCGTATTAAATGTGGGTTGTTAGGGTGAGCTATAGCCCTGGTGCTGCTAGCATCTACTGAAAGATGCACAGCTCAGGAGCAGATTGTTGGGATTCAAAGCCCATACACTTGAGGGAGCTACTAGAGGCACTTTTGTTATTTGTATATAAATGAATAATAGTTTATTAATTAACATACCGAATGACAAAAATGTGTATCACTTGGTGAACACAAGGCACCAAAACAAGCAAGAGGAAGATTGCATATAGGCTCTCATGAGTGAAATTAGATGTATTCCAGATACACAAATTGACCAAAATATTTTAGAGGTACTCTCCACTACTTTATGAAGAGAGTTTAATCCACTGAGGTCTGTTTAACCTTGGAGATGATACTCTCTGCTAAATTTTTAAGTGGTTCTGGGTCCACTTGTGAACTCTGGACAATTGTGGTCACCTGATATCAGAAAGAATCATCACTCTTGCCTCAGGAATCACTGTACTTGCCAAAAGTAATCTTCTTATATGAGAATGTGACTGAGACCCCTAAAAAGACAGACAGCTGGAATTTCTTCAAGTTTATATAACCAGTTCATAAATTATTTTGTGCTTATTTGTTAGTAAATATTGAGAAATTTATGTGTGTTGGGGGGAACTTAATCTGATAATTTACTATTATCCTCATACTTCAATCTTCTTAATATCTTTCATTATTTACCACAAAGAACCTAAAAGTTGTGTATAACCAAGTGTTTCTGGTCAGTTCACCGCACCGTTTTTATTCCTTTTTCTTGAAAATTACAGGGTAGGCTATCTATAATGTGGTCATGAGGGAAAAGGGCTAGCATGTAAGTTAATTACTATTTAAACGGAATATATCTTTTTTGGTTTTGTTTTTTTACTATGGGAAACAGTTTTCCTTCAGTTTATTCTACACATGTAATAGAAAACTGTATTATAATAGATTTTCTTAATTCATATATTCCTTTAAAATAAAGTTTTGGTTGGGGCACCTGGGTGGCTCGGTCGGTTAAGTGTCTGACTTTGTCTCAGGTCATGATATCACGGTTGATGGGTTCAAGCCTCACGTCGGGCTCTGTGCTGACTGCTCAGAGCCTGGAGCCTGCTTCAGATTCTGTCTCCATCTCTCTGCCTCTCCCCTGCTTGTGCTCTGTCTCTCTGTCTCTCTCACATATAAAAAAATAAATAAGAAATAAATAAAATAAAAAATAGTAAAATAAAATAAAGTTCTGGTAATGTTTACATAGTCTTTAATGAAAGGGAAAAGGTTCCATTCTATTCTTTCCTCTCCATCAATGCCAGAAACCAGAAAGAAAAGGCACAAGTTCCACACCTGGTACCTAAGTGTTGAATTTTTTTTAATGTTTATTTATTTTTTAAGGAGAGAGAGAGAGAGAGACAGAGTGCAAGTGGGGGAGGGGCAGAGACAGAGGGAGACACAATCTGAAGCAGGCTCCAGGCTCTGAGCTGGCACAGAGCCTGATGCGGGGCTTGAACCCAGAGACTACAATATCATAATCTGAGCAGAAGTTGGATGCTTAACTGACTGAGCCACCCAAGGCGCCCCTGGTATACACACACACACACACACACACACACACACACACACAAATGAAGTCAAATATGGGACTTCCAAATCTGTATTATTCATAACCTTACATATTTTTAAGGGCAACAACTGAAGTTTTCACTTTCAAGTACTGCATTCCATTTTTTTTTTAAATTTTTTTTTTTAAGGTTTATTTATTTTTGAGACAGAGAGAGACAGTGCATGAACGGGGAAGGGTCAGAGAGAGGGAGACACAGAATCTGAAACAGGCTCCAGGCTCTGAGCTGTCAGCGCAGAGCCCGATGCGGGGCTTGAACTCACGGACCGCGAGATCATGACCTGAGCCGAAGTCAGCCGCTTAACCAACTGAGCCACCCAGGCGCCCCATGCATTCCATTTTTAAGGAAAAAATCAATTCTTACTAACTTTACCAGATTGTATACACTTATTTTACATATGAAAAATAACTTGAAGAGAGATGGACAAAAATGGCAAATGTTCAAAGATAACGAGAAGAAATGTGGTCTAGTTGGAGTAGTGTCCATGAAAGATGCAGAAAATGACTGGATAAGTATGGACAGCAAGGAAGGAGGGGAGGGAAAAAGGAGATCCTAAATAAATACGCTAAATAAATTTGCTACCTTTCAAATCTAGGCAGAGAAGTATGAATTTAATATTGAATGTTTTTTTCCCCCTGAGATTTCACCTCCAGAATTCTCAGTTTCTACTATTATCATCAACCTCTATCATGACAATTTGTCTTTCACCATTTCCAGGATTTTGTTTCAAAGAGAAAACAAAAGAAAAGAAAAAAAAGAACTATTGCCAATGAACTTACTACAGCTGAAACACTGATGGGCAGAGCTGTGGGATGAATTTCAAGTTCCCATTAGGTTCACTGAATCCAGAAAATGGAGAATCTTTACACAAGCCTTGTTATTGTGAAAGGTGGCTCCAGAGAAAGCCACACTTCTTCTCATCTGACAGAAGAACTGCAGGAGTTTGGCAGGAGTAGTTCAGACATGAGAGGCAGTGTTGGCTTCCCTGGGTACTCTCCATGTCTCGATGTCCAGACGAAAGGACACTGTTGGCTAAACTGCCAGCCATCTGCATAAATCTCATAAATTTACCTGGTAAACTACCCGCTCAACTGTGTACTCCCTTCCAGCACAGCCCATTTCGGTCACTTCGGTCAGGCTAGTAGCTCCGATCCACAGCAATCTCTCCTTTCTCTGTAAGTTTTACACACACTTCACTACACACACACTGTCATATACTGTTACTCTTTTTGTGGATACCTCTTGGTTCTTCAGTTAGATCATGAACACCCTCCAGCCAATGGCCATGCCTTACACTTTGCTATATCCCTAATGTATCACCCAGTAGTGTTATAATGATCCTGAAATCATTGTTTCACTGTATGCTAATTTGGATGTAAATTTTAAGAAGTAAAAAAAAAAAAAAATACTGTTATAATGAGAAATGTGAAGACTTGAACCCTGTATATTTTATTTTTAAATCAAAACTTACTCATTTACGGCCCTTTAGATGAGGTGTAGGGAAAAGTACAATCAGAAGATCTGGGTCTGGGTCTCTACTGCTGCATTTACTTTGACCATATTACAGAATTTAAATTCCTAAGATGACAAGCATATTTTAAACATGATTTCTGACATGATTAAATGAGATAAGATGCTTTATAAATTTTTATAAATTTTTATTTAGTTTATAAATACCAGTATTTAAATATTTTTAACAAAATTTGTATGTCCTCATAAAAGATCAAGTTGAGATTAATTTAGATGACTCTGAGGAACTTTTAGGCTATCATCCATAGCTTAAGAGAGACATAAAAGAAAAAAAACCAAAGTAAGATGAATTTATGGTTTTCTAAATTCAAAATTACCCAATTGTCATAGAACTATTATCTGTTATAAATATACGGTAGCCAGTCTGCTGTGGCTGCTTTCACTATTTTATTCATTTACTCATTTCACAAATATTTATTGTGTTTACATTCAATAAGTCATTTTGTTGTATTTCAAAACACATAAAATATTGAGAGGAAACCCCAAAATCCAAACCTTAAGATACTACCCTATGTAAATCTGAAACTTCAAAAAACACTATTTCTTTCACTAGGGAAAACAACCAACCAGTGACTTGGGCTACTTCATGTTTCTGTAGTTTCTCTTACTGACAGGTATAAAGATAAGTAAAAAAGAAGCTGAGATAAGGTAGGTCACACCATTCTTCAATGACCAGTATCTTAAAGTGGCCTATCTTGAGGTAGTAAATTTCTAATCTGACCAAAGAAGCAAACATTATTTTCCCTCACCATTCATCAAAGAGCCCTTTTTCAAATCTGTAATCAGTTGCTACCCAGTTTTCACAATCTAATCTGAATAAATGATGACCACCTTACACAAAAGGTCAATGGTTTAACTTATTAATCAATAATCACCAAGTAAACTGATAATTAACATCACACTAAACACTTAAAAGAGTGTGTGTGTGTCTGTGTGTGTGTCCACATATAAATACTTTTCCAAAAACCAGCCTCCTCTTTTAGCCGGCACAGCTGGAAGTGAGACTTAA
This sequence comes from Panthera leo, assembly GCF_018350215.1. NCBI lineage: Eukaryota > Metazoa > Chordata > Mammalia > Carnivora > Felidae > Panthera > Panthera leo. Next base: position 146,383,059 of record NC_056679.1, on the reverse strand, counting down.
TGACAAATACCTACTGACATTGGGGTAATGGAAGAGGTCATCTTTGGAAATCCAATACTCTCAATGTCAGAGGCAGGGTGGGCTACTAAAGATAAAGTACAGACTCCAGAAGTATTCACAGCAAAAAAAAAAAAAAAAAAAAAAAAAAAAGATAATTTGAATATATTAAGTATTGTTCTGCACCTACAAAACAATGTGATTGTTTAAAAAACTGAATGAACTCATTTCTTTAAATCTTAAAGATTCAGTCATTCCTTTACTTTATTCAACACATATTTATTAAGTGTTTTCTATGTGTCAAGGACTATCCAGAAGATACCACTACCAGGTATTCAAAAAGATTACAGTTAGGTAGAGAGGAAGAACACTACTATTTGCAAGAAAACCATAAGTCACATAAGCAATTATAAAGGAACTACTTTAAAAGTTCTAAGGTGCAGCTTTCCAACCTTTTACTATTTTTTCCAAATTAATCTTTGAAGATTTTTCTTTTTCATTATTAAGCACTAATTATAACTTAATTTCTCACATTACTTTTCTTCTTATATGAATATTTCTTTTGAAAGCATAATCATCAGTACCAGATGGCTCTGAGGTAGACTTCCCAAAAGAGAAAATTTAAAAGGCTAGCTCACTTTGAGTAAACTGACAAGAAAAGATTGGGTTTTAAAATTAAGTTTTGGGGTGCCTGGGTGGCTCAGCTGGTTGAGTCCAACTTCGGCTAAGGTCATGACCTCCCGGTTCATAGGTTTGAGCCCCACATCAGTCTCTGTGCTGACAGCTCAGAGACTGAGGCCTGCTTCTGATTCTGGGCCTCCCTCTTTCTCTGCCCTTCCCACACTTGAGCTGGCTCTCTCACCCTCTCTCCCTCAAAAATAAATAAAAGTTAATTTAAAGCAGAGATAATACCAATCCTTCTCAAGCTTTTCCAAAAAATAGAAAGGGAAGGAAAGCTTCCAGACTCATTCTATGAAGCCAGCATTACTTTGATTCCTAAACCAGAGACCCAGCAGAAAAAGAGAACTACAGGCCAATATCCCTGATGAATACGGATGCAAAAATTCTCAATAAGATGCTAGCAAATCGAATTCAACAGCATATAAAAAGAATTATTCTTCATGATCAAGTGGGATTCATTCCTGGGATGCAGGGTTGGTTCAACATTCGCAGATCAATCAACGTGATACATCACATTAATAAAAGAAAAAAAGAACCATATGATCCTGTCAATCGATACAGAAAAAGCATTTGACAAAATTCAGCATCTTTCTTAATAAAAACCCTTGAGAAAGTCAGGATAGAAGGAACATACTTAAACATCATAAAAGCCATTTACGAAAAGCCCACAGCTAATATCATCCTCAATGGGGAAAAACTGAGAGCTTTCCCCCTGTGATCAGGAACATGACAGGGATGTCCACTCTCACTGCTGTTGTTTAACATAGTGTTGGAAGTTCTAGCATCAGCAATCAGACAACAAAAGGAAATCAAAGGCATCAAAATTGGCAAAGATGAAGTCAAGCTTTCACTTTTTGCAGATATTATATTATACATGGAAAACCCAATAGACTGCACCAAAAGTCTGCCAGAACTGATACATGAATTCAGCAAAGTTGCAGGATACAAAATTAATGTACAGAAATCAGTTGCATTCTTATATACTAATAATGAAGCAACAGAAAGACAAATAAAGAAACTAATCCCATTCACAATTGCACCAAGAATCATAAAATACCTAGGAATAAACCTAACCAAAGATGTAAAAGATTGGTATGCTGAAAACTATAGAAAGCTTATGAAGGAAATTGAAAACATAAACAAATGGAAAAACATTCTGTGCTCATGGATTGGAGGAATAAATATTGTTAAAATGTCAATACTACCCAAAGCAATCTACACCTTCAATGCAATCCCAATCAAAATTGCACCAGCCTTCTTCTTGAAGCTAAAACAAGCAATCCTAAAATTTGTGTGGGACCACAAAAGACCCCAAATAGCCAAAGTAATATTGAAGGAGAAAACCAAAGCGGAAGGCATCACAATCCCAGACTCTAGCCTCTACTACAAAGCTGTAATCATCAAGACAGCATGGTATTGGCACAAAAACAGACACATACACCAATGGAACAGAATAGAGACTCCAGAATTGGACCCACAAAAGTATGGCCAACTAATCTTTGACAAAGCAGGAAAGAATATCCAGTGGAAGAAAGACAGTCTCTTCAACAAATGGTGCTGGGAGAACTGGACAGCAACATGCAGAAGGATGAAACTAGACCACTTTCTTACACCATTCACAAAAAATAAACTCAAAATGGATAAAGGACCTGAATGTGAGATAGGAAACCATCAAAACCCTAGAGGAGAAAACTGGAAAAACACCTCTCTGACCTCAGCTGCAGCAATTTCTTACTTGACACATCTCCAAAGGCAAGGGAATTAAAAGCAAAAATGAACTATTGGGACCTCATGAAGATAAAAAGCTTCTGCACTGCAAAGGAAACAATCAATAAAACTAAAAGGCAACCAACAGAATGGGAAAAGATATTTGCAAATGACATATCGCACAAAGGGCTAGTATCCAAAATCTATACAGAGCTCACCAAACTCCACACCCAAAAAAAACCAAATAATCCAGTGAAGAAATGGGCAGAAAACACGAATAGACACTTCTCTAAAGAAGACATGCAGATGGCCAACAGGGGCGTGAAAAGTTGTTCAATGTCGCTCCTCATCAGGGAAATATAAATCAAAACCAAACTCAGATACCACGTCACTCCAGTCAGAGTGACTAAAATGAACAAATCAGGAGACGATAGATTTTGGAGAGGATGCGGAGAAACGGGAACCCTCTTGCACTGCTGGTGGGAATGCAAACTGGTGCAGCTGCTCTGGAAAACAGTGTGGAGGTTCTTCAAAAAATTAAAAATAGACCTACTCTATGACCCAGCAGAGTAGCACTGCTAGGAATTTACCCAAGGGATACAGGAGTACTGAGGCATAGGGGCACTTGTACCCCAATGTTTATAGCAGCACTCTCAACAATAGCCAAATTATGGAAAGAGCCTAAATGTCCATCAACTGATGAATGGATAAAGAAATTGTGGTTTATATACACAATCGAATACTACGTGGCAATGAGAAAGAATGAAATATGGTTTTTGTAGCAACGTGGATGGAACCGGAGAGTGTTATGCTAAGTGAAATAAGTCATACAGAGAAAGACAGATACCATATGTTTTCATTATTATGTGGATCATGAGAAACTTAACAAAAGACCATGGGGGAGGGGAAGAAAGAAAAAAAAAAAAGAGAGAGAGGGAGGGAGCCAAACCATAAGTGACTCTTAAAAACTGAGAACTGAGGGTTGATGGGGGTTGATGGGGGGTGGGAAGGAGGGGAGAGTGGGTGATGGGTATTGAAGCGGGCACACCTGTTGGGATGAGCACTGGGTGTTGCATGGAAACCAATTTTACAATAAATTTCATATTAAAAAAGAAAACGTTAAAAAATTTTTTTAAATAAAAATTAAGTTTTAAGCATCTGTAAGGGTCAACTCAAACAGCATTTCTAAACTGAAGTTATACCATCACCTTTTGGACAGTCCTTTGTATGGTGCCACAACACTCTTAGATTTCATCATGCTATAATAATTTATCTAATATTTGTAAGCTCTATGAAGGCAGGGTTGTTTATCTTATTCACTGTTGTTATAAGACAGACTAGCTGGGTTCTAAACACACAGTAATCCCTCAATGAATATTAGTTGATTAACTGATATAAATGCTTAAACACTAACGAAGTTAACAAATAACTTCTTAAAAATTATTTTGAATCCATGTAAAATACTATACTACTGTTTAGCTATGTGAGCTGCAACTAGTCTAGTTAACATTAAGAAAAGGAAAATATTGGGGCGCCTGGGTGGCTCAGTCGGTTAAGCGTCCGACTTCAGCTCAGGTCACGATCTCGCAGTCCGTGAGTTCGAGCCCCGCGTCGGGCTCTGGGCTGATGGCTCGGAGCCTGGAGCCTGTTTCCGATTCTGCGTCTCCCTCTCTCTCTGACCCTCCACCGTTCATGATCTGTCTCTCTCTGTCCCAAAAATAAATAAACTTAAAAAAAAAAATTAAAAAAAAAAAAAAGAAAATAGCAAGAGAAATACTGAAGATTTTATAAATAAAATAAAATCTAAAAGACGGCAAAACTTTTGTAATTAAATACAAACTTAAACAAAAATAACATAAGTTTGACTGATTTGTTTATCCATAAACATAACTTCTAAAAAAAAAAAGAAGCCAATAATATTCATTATAAAGCAAACACTGAATTCAAAGCCTAATACATTAAATTAGAGTTGTCATTTAAAATGCTCTTGTGGAGAATATTCTGACCTTGTATAAAGGAGTATATTATTTGTAAATAATGGTTACCAGATATCTTAGCCAAAAAACACAGTTACACAGGAGAAGTTATCATAACACAGCTGGGAAAATACAGAAGCAGAAAAAAATGTCTGTAAGTGTGTTCACATAGACAAATAGATCTATACCTATACACATACATGTCTATAAATAAATCGGAAAATAAAAAATTATAAGTGTTCTAAATAAAAGTGAGAAGCACTATTGCTAACTAAGACCAAAAATAGGGGTAAAAAATAACTGGGAAGAAACTAGGATAAATAACTTGATTGAGAAAATACAGAAACATGAAGGGAAAAAACAGGGATCTTCAAGAATCAGTATTCAACAGACAAATAACACACTTCCTGGAGGTCACAGGATTGTTGTGGATGCCTATGTAACATGTTTTAAACTCACTGTCTCCATAATTGCCGTTGGATTTATTTGACCAATTTGAATTGCAGAGGAAAAAGGTAAATTTAATGAGTTCATAAATCATTCTGAGTAAAACTGATGTTATTTTCTTAGAGTGGAATCAGCACAAGATTTTTGCCTAACTTTGTGATTCAGGGACTGAGTCAATAGAAACAAAAAAAGAATACCCACATTCTTTTGGATATCATCTTTGATGCCAACTGTAATAATTTAGATACCTCCTCTTTATAAAATTTTATAAAACTGCCCTTTAAAAAATTAATAGACACAAGCTCTACTCATAAAGGTATAATAATACAGAAACAACAATTAAATGGAAAATACATAGATTAAAAAAAATCACTGCCCTTGAACATGTGGTACCTTTTTTTAACAGGGTTAGGTGGCAATTAAAAATTTTGTAAAACATTGTATGTTGCCAAAACGTATCTAACAATAACACTAAATATAATCATGCAAGGTTTAAGACCTTCCCAAGAGCTAGACCTTGGCTAACAGTAGCTCAGATATCAAGCCCATCATGACATGCCAACAACTGGCTTGAATCCTAAATTGAGGGAAGCAGAAAGAGTACAACTAAGCAGTAAGCAATTCAATCATAAACGATCAAGGTTGGGCAAGAGGGTGGTATGAATACATCTTACTACCATGACTCTAAAGCTATAGAAAATGAGGGTATAGAGACAAGTATCCAGATAAACAAATGTCATCTCTCAGAAAAGTAACTGAAATGTCTGAGTTATCCAGATAACTAAGAACTATGTCACTACTTTGGGAGACCTAGCCTCAAATTTTCTTCTTTAGATCACAATAATATACAATAATATTAGATCTAAATTTGTTTTTAAATAGAAAAAGAAAACAGGTAGGAAGAGAGAGAGAGAGAGAGAGAGGATAAAGAGGGGAGAGAGAGAGGGAAAGAGAGGGTGAAAAGAAGGAAATTTTAACCAAACTGTTATCTAAAATTAATTTGTATTTTTTCTTCTCTGATCAAATGATATATTTTAAAATGTCTTTCAAATAATTATTTACTTCATCTATATTCATTTTCTAGATAAATAATTATTCTTCCTTAATGCAGATATCAAATGAACATTTTAAAACTGAAAATTTAAATAAACTCACATGTTTATAGTCATGAAAAAATCTTACACAATTATTCACAAAATAATTTGTCACTAACTTTTCCTCATTTACCTTATATGTATTAATGTGTTACTTCTATGATGCCAATAAAATTATATTCCTAGGTTTCTAGTAACCACATGTTTCTGTTTTGTTTTTAGACAATAAATTATTTTAAAATCTACTAACTCTAAATTGTTACACTAACCAGGGTAAGTCTAAAAATTAATAAGGCCACTTCCTAGACTTCCTTCTTCAAGTCTATATGGCAACAGATTAATTTCAAAATCTCTTGTTTCAGTAATTATAATAAAGAAAATAAGGGACCCTAATGATTTAAGCCATGAATAGTTTTTTATTACCAAAACACCTGTTGCTATTTCAAAACCTATTTTCATTAAATACAGAAGAATGTTGATTTTGTTACCCGAGGACATCAAAAGCTAAGAAAACAAACTTTCTTTAATGTTAGAACCATTCTCAGAACACTTTTCCCAACCCAAGTGATTTTAACATGCTGCTCCTTCTCAGGATGGGGCTTTTATAAAGTATTTTACATTAATGTTTCAAGCTGGTGTGACTTATCTTTGATATGTTGCTAATATATAGCAATGTTTAACTTCTTCAAAACAGCACTGTTAGTATGAATATGTAAAACCGACCTCAGCAGAAAGCAACCTCTAGAAAGCTGGATTTAATTTTATCAAAACTCATGTTAAAGATGTTTTCAACTTCTCAACAAGAATTTATTGGTTTTCAACAGTGGACAACAGTCAGTATAGGACTATGAATACAGAAAGAAGGGAAATACAAGAGGTGAGTTCAGGATCACTCTGTGTTTCTGACTGGAGGCATAGTCTGGACCTCAGTACAGGGAGGTAGATGGAGCCCTAGTAGAATACAATGATTTCACTCAATTGTGTTGAGGCAGAAATTAGAATTTGGTACTATTGAAATAGTTGGAATCTGCAATACAAAACACTGGACAACATTTTTGTAAACAAAAATGGGCCCCAAAAGGGGACATCTCAAATTGTTAGATGAATAATAAACTGCACATGCACTGAGCAAGACTGTAAGGCCCAGTAGAAAATAGCCAGAGCTGTCACCTGAATAAAAATTCCAAATGTTAAAGGGGTGCCTGGGTGGCTCAGTTGGTTCAGTGTCCAACGCTTGATTTTGGCTCAGGTCATGATCTCACAGTCATGACATAGAGCCCTGCATTGGGCTCCACACCCAGCATGGAGACTGCTGAAGATTCTTCCTCCTCCTCTGCCACATGTGCTCTCTTTCTCTCTCTCAAAAAAAAAAAAAAAAAAAAAAAAAAAAAAAAAAAAAAAAAAAAAAATCCCAAATGTGACATACACTATGAGATGCAGAGCATCTGACTGGTACAGTAAAATACCACACTGAAAATGCTAAGTATTCAGGAGACATCCCTAAAAAGTCTAGAGCCACCCCAATTAAGCTTGGAAAAAAGGATCAAGTTTATTTGACAGTAAATTAACTACCTGCCAGGGCAAAACTCAATATTCATTAAAAGAAGACCACAGATTCCAGACTCTCAACAACATAAATTATAATAAAAAAATTACTGGACATGTAGAATAGGAAAATGTGATCCATAATAAGGAAGAAATCGCCAATACTTTCAGTACATAATGAGGAGAGTTATATTCACTACATTCACCATTATAAAATAGTACAGCTCTTAGAATTGTAGAAACATTACATGTTTAAATTAGTTATACCCCTTCAATTCTAAAAACATTATCTCCAAAAGATATGCTCTAAGAGCCTGCCTTCATCTGCCACATCCCCACTATTGCTTATTCCGCTCTCCATTAATTCAAGTCTTTCTCAGCAACAGGTACACAGCAAAGAAATAAGCTATTCAGAGCCCTGAACATCAACTTTTGGCTTACATATAAGGAGGCTGGGTAGGTCATCAAATCTAGCACATTATTCTTTCTTGCCCTTCCTTCCTACACATCATTAAAATGTGCTTCCAATTTCCTCATCTATTGCCTCCTTTATCCTGCTGATGTCAGTATTCAGGATCAATGCTCTGTTGATATCTTTCTGCTAGCTCTCATTTTCATTAAATTGACCCACAGTCCTTTCCAGGGTAATTGTGTGCAACTGACTGCCTTTTTCATGGTTAAGAAACTCCTTGTTCAAAACTGAACTATGTCTCCCCAAGATTCATGTATTAAAGCCCTAACCCCCCAATGTACCTCAGAATATGACTATATTTACAGAGATAGTCTTTAAGAGGTAATTAAGGTTAAGCCAGGTTATATGAGTGGACTCTGTTCTGATATGATTGGTATCTGTATAAGAAGAGAGACACCAGAAATGCTCACACACAAATAAAAAGCCATGAGAGGACACAGCAAAAAGCACAACCATCTGCAGATGGAGAGAGAGGCCTCATGAAAAACTATACCTGCCAACACCTTGATCTTGGATTTCCAGCCTCAAGAATTGTGAGAAAATAGATTTCTGTCATTTAAGCCACCCAGGCTATGTATTTTTTTTTATTATGGCAACCCTAGCAAACCAATATATCTGTAAATACATTTTCGTTTTTGCTGGGCATTCAACCAACCTCCTCATCATTGTGAAATGCCACCACATCCCTTAAGACATCATTCTTATCCCATGAAGTAAGACAAGCACATAGCCAGACCACTTACCAATCACTACTACTTCTACATTATTATTCCAATATTACATGTCAGTCTTTAAGGATGATAAGTTTGATTTTAAACGGAAATGATACATCAGGAGGAGGGGGGTGTAAATATATCTTGGTTGAAAAACACAAACAGCACGGTGGTGTTACATAAATTTGTTTAAGAGAGAGTTATATATGACACCTGGATTTGAAGCCCAGTTGCCCTGCTTGTTATCTGTGTAACCTTGAGCAAGCTACTGAATCTCAATGTGGATAATAATAGCACCTACTTTATGCTGTTGTATGTTGAATGTGTTAATATTTGTAAAGTACTTAGCCTGGCACATTAACTGTTATATAAGTGATTTGCTATTATAGAGGGAAGTGATTTTGGATGAGATTGCTAAGTGAGTGCAGGGAAAAGGACCAAGGTGACAGGAAGGCTGAAGTAGCAAGTGTTGATTATATATTAGAAATTTGAAGGTAAATGAAGGTTAGATTCAATAATAATTTTAAAAATGAGTAGAACAAGAGAGAAAAGTTTTTTTTTTTTTATTTTAGGATAAAGGAGAATTGAATATATTTACAATTTCACAGATGAGACTCCTTGAAGGTGAGAGAATAGGCGTTAATAAAGCAAAACACTGAAAAGAGATTAAGGAGGTCAAATACTGTCTGGAGCAGGTCAGGGCCCATTAATAAGTTATAAATTAAGAGGATGGTAACCAGATTTTAAAAACCAAAATATCTTAGAGAACATTAGAATTCAAGAGATGTAACAGTGTGAGTAGTGTCTCATGAAATGAAATGTGTCAGCTTTATATACACATATAAATGTGTATACTCGGCTGAAATATGCAATATATTCTTACTGTGGGTCTCGGTTGAAAACGTTCTTACCTTAGAGTATAAGGCACTTTTGAAAGAGATTTTTATTCTGACGTGAGAAGAAAAAAGTATCAGTGAACTGGGATTGGAAACGTATTATTCAATTTAACAAAATTAATTCACCTATCCATTACATTCATTACTAAAGAAACTAGTATAAAATTATGTTGTGCTTCTTGGATTTTAAACTAAATGAGTGAAATGATTTACCAAATGTATTAACTTAAAAGTCTTACAACTTAATTTTCTTATTTATTTTGTTTTACTGAATATTTAACACAGTGAATGAATCACTCTTTGAAAGTCTTGTGGGCTATTCATTAGATGCCAATTATATATAAAGACTGGTTTTCATTCACCTGTATTACTTATTTTGCATTCTAAGAAACACCTCAAAACTAATCTTTGCTCTTCTTCTTTTTTTAATGTTTATTTATGTTTGAGAGAGAGAGAGAGACAGAAAGAGAGAGAGAGACAGAGAGAGAGAACAAGCAGGGGAGGGGCAGAGAGACAGGGAGACACAGAATCCAAAGAAGGCTTCAGGCTCTGAGCTGTCAGCACAGAGCCCAACACAGGGCTCGAACTCATGGACCGTGAGATCATAACCTGAGCCAAAGTCAGCTGCTTAGCCAACTGAGCCACCCAGGTGCCCCACTTTTGCTCTTCTTGACAGTGCTTGTAGAGGACAAGGTTCAGAACTCCCAGGATCTCATGCAGCTGGCTCTCCCGGGTGATTCTGCCCACTTTTCCCAGCTTCGGCTGTCATCTACAGAATATGGAGACTGCCCTTGTGTGCTTCCCTTGCTCTGGACACACAGCTCCAACTATTTCTGGGACATTTTTTTTTTTTTAATCTGAGATTCCTAAAGCACAAATTCAATACCTGAAAATTTTAAATTTTAAAAATTTAAATCATTCATTTTGATCACTAGCCTTACCATCAACCTACTAGTTTAAGGTAGAAATGTAAAAGTCAGAATGTTCTCATCCTTCTGCAATAAATCATCAAGTTCTGTCAGTCCTGTCTCCAAATAGCTCTCCGTGTCTCCCCCTCCATCTCAGAGGACATTATTTTCTCTCATTTTAATTCAAAGCCCTTTTAATTCATCTCCACCTTCTTGTTTTTCTCTTTCTGGTTAGTCTTCCACACTCAAATCAGTTACCTTTCTAAAATGTCAGTGTATTATATTCTAGAAATCCAGCTTATCTCTCCCCATTCTTCCATGCCACCCGCACTCTTAGCCAGTCACATACAACTTGTGTCTCTTCCTTGAATATGTCCTATTCTTTCATACTTTTTTTAAAAAAACACCTTCATACCTTTGCATATGATATTTTTTCTCCACTTGGAATGTTCTGGGCTGCCTTCTCAACCTGCTTACTCTTTAGCTCTACTACTCTTCAATATACAGTTCAAACATCAACAACTGACATTCCTTTTTCTTTACCTTCTCAGACTTTCTACACAGCATTGGAAACATTCATTCATTAATCACTCATTCACTTAATCATATACTGAGTACCTTCCATGATCCTATACTTGTTATTTTGCATTGTAATTAATTGTTTTGAAGTTTCTTTCCCCAACTAGAGAGGGAAACCCTAAAAGGCAGAGACAGCATCTGATTTAATGTGGCTTCCCTGAAGTCAGGCTTCAGGCCTACTACCTAAAAGGCATTTAACAAATGTTGGCATAAATTAATCTGATGCTTTCTAACATATTATTTTCTTCTACCCTCCAATTATTTCTCTTTTCTCCAACAAACTTTAAAATTCTGTGAGAACAGAATCATCAGGCATTTAATTATTAATGGCATAGTCTGGGGTGAACAGGATTAAACATCTTTTCTAAAGAGATACAAGCCTACTTGAAAGCTGCCTGAAACTTGGAATCATTAGCACCGATTTGTGGTCTCCTAGCAACTAACCATTTCTTAAAGAAAAAGTTAAAACTATTTTGCCTAGTTCCTTAGGCTTCAAAAATTCAGTATCTTAAAAACCTTTACGTTTCCTGAGAAAATGGTTTAAATTTTTATTACTGATGAACCTGAAAACCATATAGCTAAAAGGTATGACCTAAGCTTCTTTCTTTTATGAAAAATAAATTTCTTCATGGAAAAGTCAGACTTACTTTAACATCAACAAAATCACTTAGGCAAATACAGTTCTCTCATTTGCTCATTTATACACATAGATGAACACTTTGTGTCTATTAGTATTTATTATTGTTTATTATTATATTTTTTCTACCTCATTCTTTAATGTTTATTTTTGTGTTATTGAAAAACAGCCTGCAAATTAGAGAATTTCCTAAAGAAAGGGCTTTGTGTGCATTTAATAACATTTACTGACCCAAATAAACACTAAAAGAATCTTTAGAGCACAGCAGTTTTGTCCAAATTTTGAAAGTGCCCAGGGGTATGAAAGCTCACTGTTTATCCTAACAACTCACATTCTCTAAAGCCTGGCAGATCCTTTCCCCAAACCAAAAGTATTTGTTCAAGAGGCAAGATCTTACGTTCTGAGGACCATCACTATATCTCTCCATAAATCTATTACCAAATTCCAGGATTTTTAAAAAAATATTTGAATTACTAGAAATTTAGACTATTAGCATATTTTCTTTAAATATTTTTTGAAAATTTACATAAAATAGCAGTATGTTATTGCATTTAACAGTGGTATTGACCATCACCTCCACCACAAATAGTAACAGTAATATTAATAACAATGCTAAATCAGCTCATTTTTTTTAAGTATGTGACAGGTACTGTATTAAACTATATATTTATGTAATAATAAATATATAAATATACATATTTAAAGGGGTTTAAATTTTAACCTATTTAATTTAAAAAGAAATTTAATGTTTATTTATTTTTGAGAGACAGGGGGGGTAGAGGCAGAGAGAGAGGGAGATACAGAATCTGAGGCAGGCTCTAGGCTGAGCCATCAGCCCAGAGCCCAACATGGGGCTTGAACTCAGGAACTGTGATATTATGACCTGAGTCAGAGTCACACACTTAAGCCAGGCACCCCAAATTTAAACCCCTTTAAACCTACACCTACAGTAGCCTCCATTAATATAGTCTCCTCCACCATTTAGAAGACTAATTCTTTTCAGAGTTATTGGGATGGCAATAGGTACAAGAGAACTTAGGAACATTTTACTACCTACCAAGCAACATTACAGTTACCTCCTGGCACACTGCTGACTTTCCCTGACCTTCTTACAGAACAAAAAGTACACTTTAAATACATTGGGAAATTACAAATTTAGAGCTGATTGAACTTCACAGATTATCAAATTTTCTTCTTACATTTTACAGATAAGAAAAATGAGATGCAGATAGATTGGTCAAAAAAAAAAAATGCCTTGATCAGAATGGTTATTGGTAGATCTACAACTGAAGCCTAGATTTTCATAGCGCTACAAATAATTGTGGTGTAAATCACTCAGTAATTATTGCTGTTAACTAAAATTTTTAAAGAATAGAAGTGGTGGGAAGGAAAGGTTTCTAATACATGAAATTCAAGAGAGATTTGTTCTTTTCTGAGGAAGAATAGGTTCCCCCTAATGAGGCAATCACTAAACAAAAGATCAACTTACATTATTCTAACTTGAAACTGCATCAGTAATGCAGTTGATTAGTAACAACAGTAACCTCCTCTAGAGTGCCTAAGGAAAGAGTAGAGGAGGCTTTGATTCTCTCTTCTGGACTCATTTCCAGAGAAAATCAGAATCAGTCGAGTATTTCCATTTGCCAATTGGACACAGGAACACGTGGTTATCCAAGTCAAAGTTAGAGAAATAAGATTTATATTGATCTCAGATCAATCCTTTCTGTGCATTCAAATGAATGTTAAATAATGTCTTAGTAACTATTTTCCAGTATAATAAATGACAAAAAAAAAAGCTGTTTTACTTCATTTTTACACTAAATCTTGCCAGTTGACCTATATAAAATAGTTAAGATTTAACAACCAAATCTAGTTATTAATTAATAATAAAAGAACCTGAAAAACAGAGTGGGTAATTAAACAGCATGGGCTTTACTGTCACCCACAAGTGAGTTCAAATTTTGGCTGCTTCTCCTACTAGTTGTGTGACCTTGGACAAATTACTTAATCTCTCTTTAGAATTGAGAGCTAGAAGGCCCGATATTGATTGTGGTCAAGATGAAATGAGATACATTATGCAAGGCACCTAGCACAGCATCCCACACGGAGCAGCATAAAATCAATGTTGATTCACTTTTCCATTATTCTTTTTGACTAGAAACTTAGCAGACTCAATGACCTTGGTCTGAACAAAATTTGATTACAGTAATCCTAGGCACCCTAATTTTGATATTGTTTTGAAAGGGTAGACATACTCAAACAAAACTCCACATATTCAGTTCTCCCCAAACTGAAAAAACAGTTTCCACTGAAAGTCCTATTGCTTTAACACCTGGTCTTTTGCCCAGCCACCTGAGAATTATGTGACAGGCTGAGCCCCTGCTCATGATTTTTTGGCTTTAGGTAACAGTTCTACTAGAGACCTTTGTGGAGCAGTCACTAGTAAGACTTTTCATAATTTTTTTATGCAAATATTATGACAATTCAATTGAAAAAACAAAAAACAAAAACGTGGTTATCCATTAAATACAAAGCACCGTGCTGATGCTGAGTAGCAAAGATGAGTAAACCATGGTTTTATCCGTTTTCTTTAGAAGTTCACAATCAGGCAAGTGCACAACTATGTTGATGATATTTCTTGTGCATTTAAAAATTTTTCAGGAATGTAACAAATGTAAAAGGTGACTTTGGTGAAAAGGCTGATGTAGAATACTATAACTGCTTATTTTTGTGAAAATATTTAATGGAGGCATAATTAGAAAGCCCTCTGGCTTTTAAAATATTCTAGGATATGGTTTCATGGAAAGAAAAGTATAATGGGGGATAAAAGTTTTCTTTAGAGTAGTGTCCAACAAAATAGAGATTTAAACCAGGCTAGTCTGCAGATAAAAGGAGTGCATTTTGCAATGAAAGTCATTAAAAACACCTTATTACATGTTGTAAAGTCGAATAGCAGAGGGAATTGTGACTCATTTAAACTCTAACAAATGACCAATCCATGTAAGTGGGTCTCAGAGGCAGTTTATAATCAATCATAGTCAATGAATCTGTGAGTAAGTGGCATACCAGCCAGAGAACAGAGAATGAATGGAGTCTTTTAGGCTTATTTGGTATAACACAATGTTTAAATAAGTGTTATGAAGCTTAGGGAAAAACAACTAGTATAAATTATACTTTATCCTTCTGAAATAGGTAGGAAATTGTGCCAAACAAAAGTCATAACTGCTGGGCTTTGTTTAGCAATACGATGATGCTAAAATAAACTCTGAGGCAGTTCTGATGCTATGCCAGATAACGATAGAAGTCCAAACGTGTCAACTTCTTACTAATAGTGTTCAAACAAGATGGCAGGTAAGATGAGTTAAAAATTATAATCCAATTAAAATTGTATTTATTGTGTTCATCTCAAAGATATTAAATTATACTGTGAAGGAACCATTTACTACTTAATGAACAAATGTTAGAAATCCTACTGTGTGCAAGGCACTATGACTGGTGAGGTAGGAACACTTTTAGAACACAGAGAACAAAGAGTATGGGAAACAAGGAAAACTCTATCTATAAAGTTCTTTGAAATCCATATATCCCTAAATAAAAGAATAACATTGATTAGAATAATACTAGTCTATGTAATCTACAGAGTGCAAATACTTTCACATATATTATTGATACATGGCTTCCAGAATCCCTGCCTGAGATAGAGGTAAGAAACAGGTATTCTATCCACAATAATAAAGAGAAGATTAGACATGAGCTCTCAGCTCAGTCTAAATCTTTCCATTAAAATAGGCTATGCTAGCTCTCCTTACAGACATACACTTTATTTTCATGATGCTAACGTTCAAATAAGGAAGCAGGATTAGAATGTGGTACCATCTAAATCACGTGAGTTATTACAATTTATGTGACATTTAAACAAGCAATTCTAGGCCAAAAGGAATTCTTACAAAAAGGTAACTTTTCCTCCCCATAATTCTAAAGAGCTAGTGATTCAACAGATGTCAAAATTTCCTTCCAAGACAGAATGCAGGTTGGTTCTTAAAGTATTTAATTTTTTGTTTTTAAATTTTTGTCCCTAAATAAGCATGAGGTGAAGCAACAGAAAGATACTAATAAAGTAATGGCACCTTCATTTTATGTTTTTGAAACAATTCACTTCTTATTCTGAGTTTCTGCTGATCACACTCTTTGTAACCTGAGCTATGAGAACTTGGCTTTGAAAATAAAGTCTTCGACTGACAGCGTGTCTATGGGAAATTCTCCATATAATTATCAGATGCTATTTTTTGTTTGTTTCTTTTGTTTATCTTTGGGTTTAAACAAAAGGTGGTCACTTAAAAAGCAATTAAATTTTTAAAAGAAATGGTTCATTATTCCTGATTTCTTTTGTAATGAAAATTACAGCAAGTATATAATAGTCTGTACACACAATGTCTTAAAGATATTATTCATGGGGCGCCTGGGTGGCTTAGTCCGTTAAGCGGCCGACTTCGGCTCAGGTCATGATCTCGCGGTCCGTGAGTTCAAGCCCCGCGTCGGGCTCTGTGCTGACAGCCCAGAGCCTGGAGTCTGTTTCAGATTCTGTGTCTCCCTCTCTCTGACCCTCCCCCATTCATGATCTGTCTCTCTCTGTCTCAAAAATAAAATAAATGTTAAAAAAAAAATTAAAAAAAAAAAGATATTATTCATGTGAATTCTGACTCTAATGGTAACAAAATCTAATTTTATTTTACCTTGAAAAGCTATACACCATAATATAGCAGAGAAAGAGCTTGATCTGTAGGTGGAAAATCAGGAAAAGAAACCTGAAGAGTTTTTACAAAGAAAGTCAACAATAATTACCCTTTGAAATTTGTATTTTTTTAATAAGGAGAGTGCCAAGAATTTTGCCAGGTAAACTCAACCTATGTATTATTTTTTAAATCTCTCAAAAATTGATACTAGTAAAATTTTTATTTCAAAATGTATTATCACCTAACTTCATCATTTTGTACTTCCAAATTAAGCATGCCACAAACATCTCTGATACAGAATAACCAATGAAAGGGAATAAAGAAAAATGCACAGAGCTGTGTAAGGGAGCCTCTATTTCAGCAAACATTGTTTATTAAAGACCTAGCTTAATATCAATGAAATTAACTGCAGGATAGAAGGCCAAATTAAAAAGTAAAGTATATCAAATATTGTTATATGCTTTATTTAATTTTCAATAATCTCACGTTCTGTTGGAAATAAATTAACTTTCTAATAATGCAAATGTTGAACTGTGGAAAATGGTACATGGTGTAGTCCTCACTTAACAAGATTGAAAATGCATACTAATTAGCATATTAAAGACTGACCTATTTAGAAGTAAGGAAATATGTTTAATTTTTATTAACTCAGTGTTTTCCAAACTTACTTGATCACAAAACATTTTTAGCAAAGAAAATTTTTAACATTTATCTCCTGGAATATAGGTTTAATGGAATGAAGATCATGTCTAAGAAAATATTTTTCTAGTTCAAAGTTATCTTCCTATTAGTACTCAATTTTAACTATTGTTTTTTTCAAATAAAAACCAATGGAAAGCAGTGCCTACAGCATCTTTTTCAGAATCCATTCTTGGTTTCTTAACAATAATAGAATCCTCCCTGATACCCCATCATCACTGTCACCACTATTGGCCCCTGCAGTTTTAATAACTTTTGGGTCACCAAAGTCACATCACAATGGCGGCCATCATAATGTCTGAGAGTACTACAGTGTATGCCAAAGACTAATATCTCAAGACCAACTCACACAATACATTTTTTTAAAGTTCCCATTCATACTGCAACACCATTTCCAGTCCTTCTGAATAGCATAAAACTCGCCTCCAAGGACAAGCACTAGAGCATCAGATCAAGAGAGATGGAAAATGTAAACTACAGTGCTTAAATTCTCGAGTTGTTTCTGTTGATTTTAATCACCTTTTGGTGGGATTTAGTAATGGTGCTAATTTGCATTAGGCAAATCGTCTCCAAATCAAGGTGGTCAGTATTTCTCTGCACGAAGCAAACCAAATATTAGGTTGAAACACATGAAATTCCCAACATTTGGCCATTATTGATGCACAAAGATCTCAAATTGCAAATAAAGAGACATTTAGGGGCACTGCCTCTAATTATATCTTAATTTAAACAAAAAAAAGGAAACTGTGAATTTTTATGATGAAACAGAAAAAGTAGGATATCACAAAAGGCCTTATGGAAGAGAATATACCCAAAACTCGTGAAGCGAGTTTATACTTAAAAATCAGCATCCAGCATACTCCACCTTAGTTTTGAACATTATGGGAAAATTTTGTTTTCTTTTAATGAAGGAAATTTATCAGCAAGATTACGTTACAAATAAAAACACAACAACAACAACAACAAATGTTTCAAAGCAGTGTTTTTGAAAATTGTGAAACCTCTATACCTATTGTGAATGGATGCTTATTCATTATGGGCCAACTTCTAAAATCTTATATGTAGACTCAAATTTTGCAGGAACTGTGCACTGTTGAGTTTATTATAGGAATTCTTGAAAACATTCATTTCCAGGGAGCCTGGGTCGTTTAAGTGTGATAGTGATGATAGATATGATCATCTGAGTTCTTGATGACATTGTGAAGACACTGACTTATTCAACAATGGAAAT
This sequence comes from Panthera leo, assembly GCF_018350215.1. Classification (NCBI taxonomy): domain Eukaryota; kingdom Metazoa; phylum Chordata; class Mammalia; order Carnivora; family Felidae; genus Panthera; species Panthera leo. Next base: position 146,364,744 of record NC_056679.1, on the reverse strand, counting down.
GCTTTATGTTCACACTTGATATGTGAGATAATAAAGTCCTTATCATTACCTATACCTGAGTGTTAACTGCAGCTGAAATCATCCCAACTCAAAAACAAGCTAATGACTCTTTAGACAACAATTTTGAAAATGCATGTCATAGAGTACAGCATGCAAACCAGAGAGAAGCATGTAGATAATTTAAGACAACTATTTACTAATTACACAAACAGTTTACTATAGCCCCACTTTGTACATGACTACATAATGCTCAATACTAGCTTAGGCACTTTTATATATTTTGAAACATTTCACCAATGGGGGTAAAAACACTTTCAAAGTATTTAACATACATTTTCCATCAAAAAAAAAAAAAAACAATATGGAGAACACACACAAATTGTATTCACTAAATGAATTTTTTTTTGAAAAAAATTATTACATTCCTTTTCATTGCATGACACTGAATGAACCAGGTACTGAGGGAGTACCACCTTCAAGCAGCTAACAACCCAATGTAAAGAAACATATCTTCATACTTTATCAAAACTCCGACATACGGAAAAAATCTAATATAGATGTAACTGGAATCTCAGGAAAGGAGAAGAGAAAGAACAGGATAGAATCTCCTTAACATGAAGAAAAGAATCCAGGGGGTGCCTGGGTTTGGCTGAGCATCAGACTTTGGCTCAGATCATGATCTCACAGTGTGCGAGTCTGAGCCCCATGTACGGCGCTACGCTGACAGCTTAGAGCCCAGAGCCTGCTTCAGATTCTGTGTCAGATTCTGTGTGCGTGTGTCTCTCTCTGCTCTTCCCCCGCTCATGCTCTGTCTCTCTCTCTCTCTCAAAAATAAAAAAATAAACATAAAAAAAATTTTTAATAAATAAATAGAAAAGAAGCCAGAAGACAATGCAGTGGCATCCTCAATGTGCTTAAAACAGACAAACAAAACAATCAAACAAAAAACTGCAAACCTACAGATCTATACCTGCAAAAATTCCTTTCAAAATGGAAGGATTTCAAAGAAACCAAAACCCCAAGAATTTAAGAGCTAAGGTGCACTAAAAGAAATATTAAAGGGAATTCTCTAGGTTGAAGAAAAATGACTTTCAATGAAAACATATAAATGCAAAAAGAAATAAAAGAAATAAGGAACAAGGTAAAAGCTAAAGAGAAATGAATAATGGCTTTTCAATATTACAATAATAATCCTTTATGAGATCTAAAATAAATGGCAAATTGGAACATATGTTACAATAATGCAGAAAGTTAAGTGGAGTTAAAGCGTCCATTATCAAGGGAGTAGGAAAGTTAAATTAATGTCAGACTATAATAGGTCATGGATGTATGTTGCCATCTCTAGGATAGTCACTAAAGCAAAAATATAAGAGTTGGTAAGTAACAAATTAATAAAAGGAAAAAAAATAGAATAATGAGAATAAAAAAAAGAGTACATTAGCAGATCCATATCTAAATATGTAAATAACTATATGAACTATAAGTGGAATAAACTCTCCAATTAAAAAGAAAGATTATTAGACTGGGTTTAAAAAACAAGTATGGGGCGCCTGGATGGCTCAGTTGGTTGAGCATCTGACTTCAGCTCAGGTCATGATCTGGCGGTTCGTGAGTTCAAACCCCGCATTGGGCTCTGCGCTGACCGCTCAGAGCCTGGAGCCTGTTTCAGATTCTGTGTCCCCCTCTCTCTCTGCCCCACCCCTGCTTGTGCTCTGTCTTTCAAAAATGAATAAACATTAAAAAATTAAAAAAAAACAACTATAGATTTTAAATATATAAAAGATTGAAAGTAAAAGAGTAAAAAGAGATGAAAAAGATATATCATGTAAACATCAAGGGAAAAAAAGTTGTTACAGCTATACTATTATCAGACAAAGAACTTTAAGGGAAAGAAGCAGTACTAGACCAACAAGAGAGATTTCATAATAATAAAAAAAGTCAATCCCCAAAAAGATATAGTAATTCTAAATTTATATCCACCACATAATATATAAATAGTATACAGTCTAAGTCTGTATTTAAACTACGTCTGTATATTTTTAAATGTCTACATGGACATTTGGTAGTATTATTTAATATTTATTTAGGACCTCTATTTCCAAGCCTTTTATTCAAGGACTAAGTATAAATCACTGTTCTGCTACCTTATTTGCTTTGCCATCAAATCATAATAGAATATCCAACAAGGATATGAACATTCACATTCATCTTCACGGTGCATTAATGTCACCAAACTATATCTTTTTCCACTTAAATGTGTGCCCACTCCATTGAGTCAGAACTCAAGGAGGCCATATACTCCACCCTTCCTTTATTAGGAGCCTTAAATTGTTTTATAAAAATGAAGGCATCAAATACACTTAAATTTAAAATATAAAATCAAACTCTCAGAACTCTTAGATTTTAATAGAGTGTTCTACTAAATGAAAACAAGGAACGTTAGCACAGGAAGGGTTCTCAGAGATAAGTTCTGTAGTTAGACTTCCTGGGTTAGAATCCCAGTTCTATAATTTACTAGCTGCATTGCCTTAGAAGTTTTCTAATCTTACTGTGCCTCAATTCTCTCAACTGTAAAATAACAGTATATACTTCGTATGATTGTTGTTGCATGTATATAAAGTAATGCATATAAGAAAAATAGAATACATTCTGGCACCCATATAAATGTTTAAGTCTGTAGCAGTTGTGGTGGTGGTAATGAAGTTATGGTAATAGAGGTAATGGAACCATAATAGAAGGGTAATAGCAACAACAATAGCAATATTAATAGTAAAGAAGTAGAAAAAGGGGGAGGAACAATAATTGTAGTAGAAGAATCAGAATTAGAAGAACTAGTCACAGTAGTTACCAGTGTCAGAATAACTGTAATTTTCCAGGGTTCACAAACTCAAATACTTCCAGAAATCATGCATATGATATCAATGAATAAAGTGAACCAGATTAAATATAAAAGCCCTTTCTGTGTTAAGGACTACAGAAAACTAGGGAATCTATGTCTTTTTTAAATGCATTCAGATTTATTATTTGGAAGACTCATGTTACCAAGGGGAAAAAAAAAAGTATATGACCTAGGTCATACCAAAGACCAACAGTCACAATCTCTGATACAGTCTCAAGTTATTCCTTTATATTAAAAAAATATATATGATTGTTAATACGGCTACCCATTATGCTTGAGAAATAACAGGGCTAGCAGTACTCGAAGTTCTTTTTTTTTTTGTTCCGCCATCCCCCAAATTACAACTCTCCCCACAAAACCCTGAGTGCCACAGATACATGTTTGCAACTACTATTTCTCATTACCAGTGAGTTTTACCTCAAAGCTTGAAATTGGCACTAAGGATCTCACTTTGAGTCCTTCTTCTGCCCACCCCACTTGTAACTGTTCCCTTTCACTACATCTTGTATTCAGACTCTGCTTAGCAAGCCTGCTGATATCCATCCTTCACACATACCCCCAAATGAAGCTGCAGCAAGTATCATGTCAATGCTGGTGGGCTGGCAACATTCCAGAACCTCATCACTGGTAACCTTCCTATCCCTTTGATCTAAAATATGGCTTATAAGTGATGTTGATGAACTGGTTCAAGGAACCAGATGCGCTGTTTGTGCTGGAGATCCCTGTCACAATCACAAAGAGGCAAGAATCCTTTATACTACATTATAGACATTCAGCTGATTTAGAGAGGATCGCTACATTACCCCACCTTTTGTCTCAACCGGATCATGGTTGCAGTTACACAGGATCAGTAAAAATGTTTAGCTTCATTTTCCGAGGACAAAAATGACCCAGGCTTTCTTAAGTCTGTTTTACAATGAATCAAAAAACAATAAATAAATAAGACAGTGCAACCCCTTTAGCATTTCTTATATATAAATATTCAATCGCACCCATAGTCATCTACATCCACCTAAAGATCTCACACCCTTACATTAACAGCTTCATAAAAACTTGGTAGTACAATCTGATTTAATTTTCACAATGATACACAGCTATTACAGAACCACAATATCAACCCAAGATGGAACTTTTTAGAACACCAAGATCAGTATGTCAAACAAATAGAAATATATGAGTCACATACAGAATTTTAAATTTCCCATTAAACACATTTTAAGAAGAAAAAAGAAGTAAATGAAGTTAATAGTAATAATATATTTAACTCAATATATACAAAATAATTATTTCAAGATTTAATTAATACACAAATGCATTAATGAGACATATTACTTCTTTTCTCATACTACATTTCTGAAATCCAATGTGTAGTCTATACTTCAATCACATTTCAATTTGGACTAGCCACATTTCCAGTGTCCAACAGTCTCAGGTAGCTGGTGGCTACCTTATTGAACAGTGCAGTGCACAGCCAGAAAAATGACAGTCCGATGAACTGACAGAGTGTGATTTAGCTTCTGTTTGAATGCTATTTTCTCTTCTTCCCATCTTGTCATGTAGTCTAAATTGCAGTTTCCTTTTAACATATCTTATTCCATCTTTTCTCATTTAAATACCATTCTCCTAGGTCAATGATTCTGAATCATGTTTGGAATATAGTCCCCTTGAAAATACATTAAAAATTTGATCCTTGCTCTAGAAGAATGTACATTTGCATTGTTAAGAGTTGAACTGCCCACCCACCACCACCAAAAGGCATTTTGGAGTCTTACTCCCTGGTATCTAAGAATGTGATTTTATTTGGAGACAGAGTATTCACTGAGGTAACACACAGGAGAACCTTTCTAAGCCTCAGTTTCCTCACTGGAAAAATGACGGGCTTGAACTAGAAGATCTAGATTACTGAAGTACATAATATCTTTCCTCAGCAATTATGTGTAAGAACCCATGATTGCTAGGAAATATACTCAAACTGCACTTCCTGTTTTGTGACAGGTTTTACTAAATCAAGCTTTTTATTTAGAATTTATAAATAAATGAGCCTATGATAAAGAAGCTGGATAAGATTAAGGGAATAATCTGTGATTCTAAAGTTGAATTTCTGACTAATCTCTTTGGCAGTACATGTTGTTATCCCCTCTGTGAGTAGACATTCACTGTTTGAAGCAACGAGCTCTTTGATACTTAGAGATTTTGGATTCTGTTCTATTTTTAAAAGCTACTATATCAGTATTCATCAACTGTTTGACATAGCCATTCATTTATTTTCTAAAAGGCTATTCTATAATCACACTTCCTTTCAGGAAGCCCACCAACTAAGTAGAAGCCTAAATTACTGATAGCAGTTATACAGGGACCTTCCTGTTGGTTAAGAATCAAGACTAATTAAACTAATGTGCTAAATCTCGGGCTAATAATTACGCAGAAAAGTGGTAAGAAAGCTTATTTTATTTGTTTTAATGGTTGTATACCTTTAAAATAAAGCTAAGAAGAATAAAACATTCTAGAATAAGTATTTTTCTTATTTATACTTTTAGTAAAGTTGATTTAATTGGTCTCTAATTTTAAGAAATCTTGTCAATTTCTGCTAAGAGAAATAATTATAATTTAAAAATATTGATTATCTTAATAATTTAAAATAAATAATTAAAAACAATTAATGAGACATTAAAATAATTCCTCTTGTAAAGGCTACTTAGGAGCCAATTAAGCATAAGTTTTCAAAATGCTTTATAAGAAAAAGCCTTTTTCTATGAAGGAAGCCCAATCTTTCCAATAATTATTCACACACATTTTGAATTATGTTAACATTAAGAAATGTTTTGTAATAATGGTTAAAATTCTTAGACTATTCATATACATTTAAAAATTATTTTCTCATGTAATTTTACTATTATTACAGATCAAAATGGCTATATATATGAAAAACTGCAAAACCATAAATTATTTTTTAGTTTATATCAGACATTATTGAGGCCAATGAAAGCCCACCTGCAGTACTCAGATGCTATACTGATTACACTCTGATCTCTTTGTATTTTGGTGAGGTTCTGTTATTCAGGAGACCTACTCAACTTCAAGTTTCTCTCCAGACATGGACATCAGGTGTTATCTTGCTCTGTACCCAACAAACAGATTTCCTGTAGGAAAGGTCGTTTCACTATAACTATAGTAAATAAATCTATAGTAAATAACCCAACAGGTTATTTTTCCATTGAATTAAAAAACAAAAACAACATAAACATTAAAAAAAAAAAAAAAAAAAAGATCAGATTCTGTGTCTCCCTCTCTCTCTGCATCTCCCTGGCTCGCATTCTGTCTCTCTCTCTCTCTCAAAAATAAACATAAAAACAAAACAAAACACTGTAGGTAGGATGAGTCCAGACTAAGCAGGAAGTCCTTTAAAACCACGAGGAGTTAATACAGACTAGGGGAGAGTGAGAGTGACCATTCCATCCTCCTTTGTAATCCAGAGGCTGAGCTATAAATAGAGATCACTGCAACCAGTTTACAGATCATAATCTTAATCTGAAAGAAAGCAAAATACCTATGAACTCTAGGGCTTTACTATGCAGTTTAGTTTACTTCTTAAACTAAGGCTTTAATACCGTTGCTACCTACCTAGAAACTCTAAAAATTAAGACCTAGAAAAAGTAAACCTTGCTTTTTATTTTTACGGAAAAATATAAAATGTAGTTGTAGGGTGGTATAGACTGTGACATTCAAGATTCAGAATTCTTCTGAGATCTTTTAGCTAACAAACTTTTAAATGTTTTAAAGGGTTTTCATACTATATGGTATCATACACATAAGCATGATATACTTTATTACATTGGAGTACTGTCATCAGTTATTTCCTCAACAATCCTAATGATGGGAGGAAATTTAAAACTTTGGAGAAAAAAAGTAATAAAATAGATTGCCTATGCATAAAACTGTTACCTATCAGTTTCCTGTAAACTACAATATCCCTATTGTACTTCTGGATATATATATATATATATATATATATATGTATACATATATATACATATATATGTATATATATGTATACATATATATATCTCCAAATAAAATATATACATATATATATATATATATATATATGTATAAAAACAGACCTTTTCCTTGAATGAATACTGTGAATCACCAAGTCTCTTGGTCTCACTAAACTTATATTATGCAGGAATAGGGTAAAAAAAAAAAAGGGAACAACTCATGAGGAAATTTGGTGGTTTCAATAATAATGAAAATACATTTGCATAATAGAAATGACTACCAAGTTAAACATTTAGCCATTTAAATAAATGCCTTTCTGGAAGAGTTAAATGTATTAAATCCCATCAACTGCTTTCCTCTTGTTCTTACTGGAGGGAAAGTGTACATGAAACTGCACTACCTACAATAAATTCGAATATTTACTTGTACAATAAGAATAGGTAATGTATTACCAAGATGGCAGAATAAGTCCAGGAAAAAACTTTCACTGCTCTGGTCCAAATACATAGTAATAATATACAAAATACCAAAAGACAAAGCTATGATTAAATATATATACATATATCCCATGGAATACTAGTATATTTTGTCTCTGTAAAAGAATGACATGTAGAATATGCTAAATGATAAGGAAAGTTATTTTTTGTTTAATACATATAATATTTTTCCTCAGATGTATGGAATCTAGTTCTTAATTCCAGATGAAGCATTTTATATCTGAGGTTCTTTTTTTTATCCCTAACCTTAAGTTTCCTGAATAATTCTTACTGAAGCAGAAGGAAAAGAACAGTTAAAATTTAATATAAAAGTGCTCTTAATTCTTTTTTTCATGCTCTTAATTCTTGACATCAAAACCTGCCAAAAGCAAGTTAAATGCAATAAATAAATAAATAAATAAATAAATAAATAAATAAATAAATAAAACAGGATTGGATGCCTATAAGTCAAATATGTAGTGAACTAGATTTGAATTAAAGAAAATATGCCATGTAAAACATAGAAAAAATGTACAATGAACTAAACGTTTTTTGAAGAGAAGAGAAATTCTGCCAAATTTAAAATAGTACTATTATAGTAAAGCTTTGCTTAAAACAGACTGAACACATAAAGGACCCCATTCTCATATACCCATTATTTAACCACACATTTTCTCTTCAAAAATAATTTCCATCTACTTCAAAGGTTGGTGAGATACTCTGAATAAGGAACAAAATCAAAGACCATTGTACTCAATAAAAATTCTGAACATTTAAGTTGGAAAGAGTACAGATTCCCTTTTTAGTGAACTTTCAATTACATGTGATTATTAAAGAATGACTTCATTTTTTATTGGGTCACTAGTGTAAAACAAGCATGCCCTCCAAATAAAAGGAAATTTAACTCCGATGTGCGAAAGTGAGAGTGTGTTTGAATGTGTGATCCAATTCGAATCTAATTAGAATCAGATTAATCAACCAACTTATTGAATCAATATCATTAAATTTCCATGGCTGCAATTAGATATCTTCCTGTGTCTTTGTCCATTTATTCTGCTTTCTTTCCTGTCATTAAGCAAAGCTCCCACGTTCCAAGCTAAACAAATCCTGTCACTTGTCCATCTGATCCCATCTTCGCCCATGTACTCAGAGACAGTACTCCAGCAACTGTGGCAACATTTGCCCCCCTTCCTTCCTTAATCCCATAAATATGCAAACATGATGTTATTTCTGTCATCTAAGAAAACAACAACAACAATTCTTGACCCCACGTGCCCCTCCAGCAGCTAGCCCCACGTGCCCCTCCAGCAGCTAGCCAGATCTTTCCTTTTCGTTACAGTGAAACTTGTTACAAGTGTTGCCTAGGCTTGTTGTTTCTTTTCCAATTATCTTGTCTCATTCCTTTTGAATTTCCTCCTCTTGCTATTCCACTGAAAACGTTTTATTAAGATCCCCAATTTGTGTTGCCAAATCCATCAGTCAGTCAGTCAGTCCTTGATCCTCATCTTCTTACCCAGTCTGCACCATTCAACTCAGTTTATCTCTAGCTCCTCCTTGAAATACTTCCTTGACTTGCTCTCCAGGATAACACTCCTACAGTTTGCCTGCTACCTCCAGGCTGCTCCCTCAGCCTTCTCTGCTGGTCTCCTCAACTTACTGACCTCTACACATCCAAGTGTATGTACTAAGGTGGAGTCCTTGGATCACAGCCCTTTTCTGACTTCTCAAACTCCCCTGACAGCTCAGCCAGCTTTAAATATCTCCTTACTTAGCCTTCCCCCAAACTCCAAATTTGTATATCCAACTCCATACTCAGCATCTCAGACTTAATGCTTGTAAAACTCAGTTCCTAACCTTCCTCTTGTAGATTCCCCTAATTCAGTAAGTCAACTGCATGCCTTCAGTATTCAATCTAAAAAACTTACCATGATTAGTGTCTTTCTCTCAGGAGCCATACCCAGTTCATCAACAATATGCTGCCTCTAGACGTACCTAGAATCTGCCTGTCGTTTATCATCTTCACTGCTACCACTCAGGTCTGAGCCACTCACATCCTTCACTCATTGTTGAACCAGTGTCCCACTGCTGTATCTTCTTGTAAACTTATCACACTATGTATACTCTATTCTCAGCACAACAGCCAGATTAATCCTGCTAAAAGTGTAAGTAGGATCCCATCACTTGATGTTTGCAACCCTCCAACAATGTCCAATGTAATTCAAAGCAAAACTTGAAGTCCTTACAATAGCCTGTAAGGCCCTACACATGATCTGGCCTCTCTCTACCTCATATCATCATTCTTCCTATCTCATCTTCCTACTTTATCCATACCTCCCTCCATTCTATTGCTTGAATATATCAATAAAAAGTTAATAAAAACTCCTGCATCAAGACCTTTGTACTACCTGAGTTTTTCTGCCTGGCATGCTTACCCCACAGATAAACTTGTCGCATTCTCACCAAGGCCTTTTCTGGTGCCCTGGCTAAAATCACGACCTTTGTCCTACTTCCATCCTGACATTTTCTATCATCCTTCCCTGGTTTAGTTTTCTCTTCAGCATTTGTAACTATCTACAACAGTTTATATTCAATTTATGCATCTTGTTATTGTCTATTTCCCTGACTAGAATTTATAAACTCCATGAAAGTAGACATTTTTGTGTTTTGCTCTCTACTGCATGGTATAGTTCCTGGTACATAATAGGCACTCAAAAGGTATTTGCTAAATAAATGAATCAAACATTTATTTTGAGAATACGGGGCTTCTGTCAGAAACGTAAGTGTAAGATGTGTTCAGAGGCTCTTGCCTCTAGGAAAGGTTTAAATCTCTAGAAAAACCATCCATGGGTTTAAATCTGAGGGACTGAGTGAGGCTCAGGTACTTTAACTTAAACTGTCATTTTTCCCTTCTCTTCCCCTGTAACCCATCTTCCCCCATTACAATTTCTTTTCTGAATAGCGAGAGAAGACTCAACCTCAAGATAATGTGAAACATTCTACATCCCCCTGCTTACCCACCAATAGCTCTAGCTAGGTGATCTCAAATGTTACAGGCAGCCAGCTTCAAGCTGGAGATAACTAGCATGAACACGTATCTTGCTTATTCCTTATGCACCCTTGTAATAAGGAATAGTATGACTTGGTGAGTGTGTATGTGTGTACGTTTGCTTATTTTGTTGCTAATGAGTTGTTGCATATTATAATAAATATTATTTTCAACATTAAGTACTTGAGGTTTTAGACTAAAAACCCTAAAAGAAGTTTTGTAGAAAAGAGTTTTTACTTTTTGTTTTTTTAATGTTTATTTTTGAAAGAGAGAAAGTGGGGGAGGGGCAGAGACAGACAGGGACAGAGGATCCTAAGCAGGCTCTGCACTGACAGCAGAAAGCCTAATGTGGGGTTCGAACTCTTAGCCCTGAGGTCATGACCTAAGCTGAAGTCAGATGCTTAACTGACTGAGCCACTCAGGTGCCCTGAAAAGATTTTTTTCATAACATTTTTCATTACAGTTTATTATCATTAGAGTAATAAGCCAAGTGAAATATTCCACAAAGGTAATAAATGTATATCTCCTACCTGGAGCTAACACACAGGGATCAGGCAGGTTCTCACTTTCTTCATCAGTACTTTCATCGTAGACTGCATCTCTATCAGCGGTCATTTCAGAACATGTTGTGGCTTCCCTAGAAATAGAGCAAGATAGAATTAGAAAGTAGTGGCTCACCCTTGGTTAGGTATCAAATTCACCAGTAAGTAATTATAAAAAATGTCCCTGAAAAAACACTGTAGTTAAACAAACATATATTGAAACACATGTGATCGAGATGAAAGCACTTTAAAGACTATCTGTTAACTCTCTTAAGAACAAGCTTCTCTTCTACATAAGCTAAATGTGACTAATGTTCACTGTAATTAACTCCGGAATCAGTTTCTTATCACATCATTCATCTATCAAAATACTATTCCTCCAAATTACCTTCTGTGGATCACACAGTGTTAAGTGTTTTACTGATCTCGAAGCAGTCTGCCTTGCATTTGATTGCCCCAAACTTCTGAGACAGGTACCTTTATTCTTATTATGAAGATACCAAGTAAGACACAGAGTTTAAGGTATTTTCCCAAAGTCATGTACTAATAGATATCAGTTTGAGACCAGCACCTGAACTAGGAACATCTGACATCAAATGTTATATTCTTTATATGATGACATTAGTAAACCTGTGCTTTCTCTCAGCTTCAAGGCAATAGATCCAAGCCTGTATCCACTAAAATAATTAAGTGGATAAATGATAAATAAAACAATAAAACAATAAAACAATAAAAATCAGACTAAAATAATTATAGTTGTCCAAACCATACCAGCTGTAAATCCCCTGTGACTTTTCCTTAAAAATCAAGTACACATCCATACTCTCAGCCACCTGATTCCAAGATTAACTACTGCTGAGACACCAAATGATAAATGTGTATTCAACTCTGCAGTTTTGCAGAAGATAAAAGTTTTTAATTAATATATTTTTAATGATGTCTAAGAATTAAACAAATAATACTTACTTAAACCATGTGACAGTTTGAGGATTTAAGTACAGCTATGACAGTGGGGAGACATGGAGAGATCATGCTGAGAATTCTCCAGCCCACTGATTCCAACAGCCAGAGCATCTCACCGCAGACTAGCAAATGATCTCCTAGGCTACAAAGTTGGCACCTAACTTTCATTAAGTTTGGGAAGAAATTCCATTTAAATTTATGTATCTGTCATCTCAAAACAGACACTCCAAATACCTTTCACGCTCAATGTTCCTTTCTGGTTCTTGACCTTCATTTAACAATTTATGCAAGCTTCTGATCTTTGCTTTCTTCTCATTCAGCACTAGAATAAACCGCTTATAAAGATCAGTCTCCAAAGCTTCCTTAGCACTCACACATTTTTCAAATCTAAAATGTAAATAAACAAATAAATAAATCATGCAGTTTTCTTTAACATTAATATTATTTAACCCAATAGTGAAGATGATTTCAAGAAAACTTTTTAAGGAAAGTATAATTAAAAGTCACTTTTATGGGTTTCCATTGATTTAAAGTTTTATATAGATAATTAAGCAAATAATGAAAATTTATTGCTTATTAATGTTAGTAATTTATGTAGTGAGATAAGGATCAAAATTGGAAAATGATACCAAAAAGCTTTCAAAACATCTAAATGCTTAAATGTTAATAATTTATTCACATCTACGATTTATTTCCAAAAGGATATTTTTTTATGGGAGAAATTTCACACCAGAGTAATTATAGCCTACGTTTTCTGTATTTTGCTAGTATTACTATAATATTAACTGTGATAGTGTTTTGTGATTAAATGATTTACCTAATATGTTTTCCCTAAACAGATAATGAATTGCTCCACAGCAAGAACATGACTTGTAGAGCTGTGTCTTCAGTACCAGGCATACTCACTCACATATGCACGTATATAATGAATGCAAATATTTAATGTGAAATTCCTGGAAATGTGAAACACTATGTATCTCCAATTTTAGATACATAAAACATAAAATTTTCTGTCATTTATAATTCTTTCTACACTGTTCAAATAAGTGGACAAAAGACTATACTAATTTTAATCTCCCAGATGTAAGAAAGCTAGTAAGCAGAGACTGCATATGTAAGATTTGTGCATACACACAAACCATGAACACACCTATATTTTAAAGATTCAAATATAAATTATTTCATGTAAAATATTCTTGTAAACGTAGTCTTGCTCTGCCTAGTTTTCTCTTCATTATTTATTTATACTTTTGTTGTTCTATACAGGTATTCTAGTATTTTCATGATATCTGTATTTATGTGTATATATTTCAGATATTTACAATATATAATTTCTTCAGTGAAAACTTAGAAACAAAAATGTCAAAATTTGATACCTTTGATATATATGTCCTTATGCTTTCAACAACCTACCTATCTAGAGATGTAAAGAATTAGGGCCTCTTATGGAATGAAAAGGAACAAAAAGTAGTATAATTTCTGGGAGTAATTATAGCACTCTTACAGTATAGTCATTGCCAAGGCCGTCAACTCCATAAAGGCAGGGTGCAGGTGTGTTTTATTGACTGCTTTATCCTCAGTGCCTAACACAGTGTTTGGCATTCGAGAGATGAGCAGCAGCTATCAGAAAAATGAATAAAGTAAGGGATTTACTATGGACATCTTATAAGGAAATGGAGAACCAGTGATTCTGAAGTTATTTTTCACTCTTTAACAGCTGTTCACCACTGTAATAGTAACATTTTTGATCTGCTTCAGCTTCTAAAAAACCTGTGGTAAATATTAATACAACAGTACTCCTTTTACCAAGCAAAGCTCTTTGAGAAAGATGTATACCAAAAGGTGTAGGGAAAAAAACAGAGCCAAAGCTGAAGAGGAGCTGGTAATACTGATGGCTTATTTTAAGCAGGGATGTCAATGCATTTTTATTTCATATGCAAAGCATTATATAAACATTCTACATAATTTTCTTGAAGTACTTTTTAATGTAACATAACAAAAATTTTAAGAGACGAGTAGAATATATGTACCACTAAAATACTTGAGTATATTATAAAATACTTTAAACAAAGGCAAAGTAAAAATCAATTATAAGAATGTACAATAAAAATCTTGTATATTATATAAAGTTTTAGGAACAGTAATCAATTAGTTATTTACCTGATTTAAATGCATACTTAATCTCCATATAAGTCACTTCAATAATTCTTAATTGAAAGATTCTGTGCACGTAACAATTATCAAGCACATTTCAAAACCTTTATTAAAATTAACATTTAGTATAACATATGGATTTAAATGAAAATATCAAAATAAAATATCATATAATCTGTGTAAAGAATACCATCAATCCTAATGAGTAGTATCACAACTACACTGTCCAAGTTAACATGTCTGTGATGGGAGAGCACACAATAGAATAAATGGCATCCCATGACTTCACTTCGCTTGGTTTTAGAAAACCTTAAGGATTTTCTGGCAACTAAACTTCTGATTATCAAACTGGATGTCACTTCCTAGACAAAACTAGGAAGTGGGTGTTGACGAGGAGACAGTATTAATGTGAACAGTTTCAGGACATAAATTTACCCTTAATTATTAATTTATCAACAAATTTAGAGAACACTATCCTTCTATTCAATATTCAGTAACTAAGAGGTATATACCATCTGCCCCATCCCATTTTTAATGCCAATTCTCTCTTACAGCATTATGATGTTACTATGCCTTCCATGTTACTTGCCTCCTGTCAACCTTCCACAGAAAGAACTAGACAGGTATTAGAACATGAGGCCATTTAGTGCAGGAGAGACATGGGATTCATTGCTAAGTCAGTGATACTAAAGGAGAACTCACATACAACTAGATTCCAACTAGATCTCTAAGCAAAAGCCAAACCTAATGAAACCAAAGACAATATCAAACAGCAAAGGAGTAATGATGTTTCATCCTTTCAACACTGACTAGGACAACAGAACAATAATGCTAAGGATAATTATTACCCTAGGACTGACATATCTATAAATTTAGTCAAAAAACAGTTATTAAAAAAAATAAAAAAATAAAGACGTCTGGGGAAAATACTGAATATTCAAAATAAAATATTTCTGCACAGGAAGACAAAGAATCTAAGAAGAACATCAAAACATAACAAAAATAAGAGCAAAAACAAGGGAATTTCATGCAAAAACAAAATCCAAAATAAAACAGATTAAATGATAACCCAAAATAAAACAGCAGCCACATAAATGTGAACATGTGGTATTCAGAAATAGTTCAGTAACTCTTGTATTTCCAATCAGCTCTGGCCAAATTTATATCTAGGTCAGGGTTGTACAGCAAAAGAAAATGTGAATAGAGTTCAGAGAACAAAGAATACTAAAAAGAACTGGAAAAGAAAGCAGTGGTAAAGAGATTTAATAAGCCTTTAAGTACTGAAGAAGATGGTAAACAGCTGTTCCTCATCCTTTCTGACGACAGAACAAGAGGAAATGGCCTTCAACTATACCATGAAGGACTCAGATTACCAAGAGATGGAAGGAAGAATTTTCTGACTGTGACTGTTCTTAAACATTATAATGGGCTACCAAGGGGAGTTGAAGCTATCTCCTGAGGTGTTTAAAAATCAGACTGAATTCATCTGGATATAATGTGATCCTAGCTTGAAGGCAGAGAGTTAAAGTAAAAGAGCTTTCAAGGTCTCTTCTATTCTAATGATTCCATGAGTGTCAACCCCATTCAATCTGCTGAGAACTGCCTCCAATTATAGGTTTAATAACTGTAACTCAGAATAAAGCTGGAGAGTTTCTAACTTGATGTCTGAATGCAAACAAAAGACCTATTCAGTAATATAGAGCTTGAGAGTTGTATTTGAAATTAAATAGGAAAAACAAGTGAACTAATTACAGCTAATAACCCAAGGACTGGCATATAATATTTCTAATGTTTTCTCCTTTATCTAAACTACACAAAATTAAATTGATCCAGTAATGTCACTTGTTCAAAATGGAGCTAAGACTGCAATTAGTAAACAGTTAATAAAAAATAATAGCAAATATATATGTTAAAAGTCTATACATTAAAGCTCATTCTTTTTACTCATACTGTAATTCCTCATTCCTTATTCAAATTTCATTTATTCTCTACTGTCATCCCAAATGGAAATAGCTTTAGAGTTAGTTCTGATTATAATTATACATTTTTAAATAACAAAATATATGCAAAAAAATCCCCACAAAGTAAAAAAAGAAATTTAATCCACAATTCCAGACATACACTATTAAGATTTAATTTTCTCCCTCTACATATTTTCTATCTAAAGATATACTTTGCAAAAACTGGCACTCTATTCCTCCTTTTGGTCAAAAACTCACATTTCTCTTCTTAACATGTCATTAACATTTTCCATGGTACAAGCACATGTGTATATGACTGCCTTTTGCTCATATTAATATCCTATTGTGTATTAAATTTATTTCAGACCTATCTACCATAGCCTCTAAGGGAATTCTCAGCATCTATTTTGTGCTGCTTATCCCCTTAGCTCTCCCATGCATACACAGTCTGAAACAATGATGGGGAAGAAATGATTGGAACATGGATGGACACTGATATAAGAGTATCAGAGGCCACCCAGAAAACTGAACTGTGTCCAGGCCTAACACAACAGTCCCCACTCTAATGATTCTCTAGTTTCTATGTCTTCAGTTACCTAACTTAGTATGTTCACAACCTATTTCTAATTTCTCTAAAGACTCTTGATCAGTACCACTGCTTTATGAAAGCTGGAGATGTAAGTCCTTTGCTCATTTTCCACTGTACTAAGGCTCTAGAGAGAGAACACTTAAGAAAGTACTGCATGGCCAAAACCATGATATATTTATAGCTCCTTAAAATGGCCACTTTCTCCTCTGATAGAAAATAAAACCATTTGAGAAATTTGGGAAATAGATAAAGCTACTAATCTAATCTAATAATCAAGAGCCTAGAATTCTCTGGAGCAGGCTAACTTTCCTCTGCTTGAGGGGGAGGAGGGCACCCCAATGACACATATCTTCAGCCCCTGAGGAAAATATGTGACCCAGTATTTACACAAAAAGAAGAGCCGGAACATAATAAGACTAGTGATGAGAGATATGGTTGTGCTTTTGATCAAATGGGAAACCTTTTGCCACAATAATGCAAAAGCACTTTCTGGGTAGTTCAAAAATAGCAAATCAAGCATCTGTGGGCTACATGTTGTATACACCCCTCCCCCACTGTCTTACAGCACAGGGTGCATTTGTCTCCACTGTCTCATCTTTGTTCCCTGCTGCTTTCCAGTGTATGGCAGTGTGTTGAATACTGATGAGATAATACCTCTTTCAACCTCTGGCAGACATTTTAAAGCAATTTGTTCAAGTACCAAGTACCCAGTCTGCATTTTTGTGAGCAATTTGTGGATCAAATTTCCTATCATCCTGAGGGTATTCTGATTTTTAATACAATGGCTTATCACAACCATAGTACATCTCCTTTAATTTGATTTATTTTGTATGTAAAATAGAAAAGCATATCCAAACTATAGATATAGACTCCAAAATGTGATTTCTAGCACAGATATATGATAGTGATTCATACTAACATGATTTTAAGGAGATAAGGAAGATCAAAATTAACTTATTTTTCCGTTTGGTTTCTTAATATTTGCAATTTTTTTGGTCTCATTTTTATGTAATTGGAAATAAGTATTAATTCAGAGATAAAAGAAAAAAAGATACTTTCTTAATATAATAACTGAGAGCCAAATATAACCAAGTTTTAGGTGTTAAGTTTACATATCCTGCATTACTCAAATGTGTAGAAACATAATTTCATCTAGTCAACATCCTTTTCACAAACATACACTGACAGTAGTAAACCCTTCACATTTTTCATGTACTCTCACATTTACTTACCAATGTCCCCATAAAACAATCTTAGGGGTTGTCCTGAAAAGACTCTAAGTTAGCAAATTGTTCTTATGTTTTAGAGCTACTGGTTTGAATGAAAGATAAAAAATCATCTACTGGATATAATGGGTGTAATGATAATATTCATTATTATATACATTCCATAAAACTCTTTCAGATGTCACCATGTATATATGTACAGACACATGCATATGATAATGTCTCCGTAGACATACAAATGTTCACAACATACATTTTATTTCCTTCAAACATCTTTTACATAACAGTAATAAAAAAATACCTCTGGAGCAGCCTAGATTATGAATGTTATACTTGAAAAAATGCATAGAGAAGAAAAGTGGCTTTTTTCATTGTTTAAAAACTAAGAGGCAAAATCAGGAAAATAATATATTCCAAAGGTCTTATCTTGCATCTTTTTAAAATGTCAGTAGTATGAATTTTCAGTGAGCAAAATAAGTCTCTATCAGGAGCCAAAGTGCACAGCATCTGAAATAGTTACCATTTGTGTAGACATTCCAATAAGAAATCAATTGTGCATACTGACACTTCATGTCTCTTTTATATTCATTATTAATCCTATAATTTGAAATAAATCTCAAATATCAACATCCTAAATTTTGATTAATATTAATGGATTCTGATTCTCACTGCCTGATTACCACTTACTGTTTGTTAGTGTGCTGATGCCACCAAGTACTAATGACCAGAAAGTGTTAATGTACTACTATAATGTACAGTAATAACCAATAGTTTGGTTTGATCATATTAAGTAAAGAGTTTACTTTAAATACAGGCTAGTCTACATATATTATAAGCTTACAAATCATTAACATAAAGCTATAGCAATATAAAGAGCTTAGTATTTTTATAATACAAGAATATTAGCACACACCGTCCTTGAATATCATTCCAATCTCTCAGAAGCCTTTCATTTTCCTTCTGCAGGTGCTCATTTTTGGCTTGGTTTTCCGCAATGGTGTCCAGGCAATCACAAATAAGTTTCCTAATGACCTCAGCTGGACTTGCAACTTTCTCTAGATTGAAGGAACCAAGTCTAAACTAGAACAAAAGGAAAACATTATTAGTTAGGGGAGAAGATCAAAATCAAGCAACGCAGTTTTAAATATACATCATTTCTTCTGAGAGGGAAGAAAGTGTAAGATTCAAATACAGTGCATTTATCAAATATAAATACAGTGAAGAAAAACTGGGCAATTTCCTACCTTCTTACTGAAATTTATCATAGAAAACAACATATAACCCAAGAATAACTTGTATAAGTGGTGAATCACTCTCCCACCTCCTACTAGAAAAGAAAACAACTGAGTACATATAAGCATACAACCATTTGTTTGCTACAACTTAATGTAAGTCCCTACTCAAAGTAAGAAAAGGAATTGTACACAGAGATTTATACTGTAGTTTCTGTTAATAGTGATGATAACAGAATAACTGACACAATCTATTTCTAAATAAAGAGCAAAATTTTAGTAATAGTTAAGAGACACGCATGGTTTCAGGAAACTGATAAACCCGGTATTTACTTATGTATCAAAAACCAATAATGTGTTACTATAAATTACAAACAATAATATCAAATGTCAAGTTTGTGTGCTTTTTCATAAAGGTAAGACTTGTGAAGATATATTCTCTACTGAAAGCACATAATAAAATAGTATTAATACAGTTTCATTATATATATGGAATTTAGGAGGGAAAACAGCTTCTCCTCATTTGGTAGATAAAGATCCTGAAATATAGTGATTTAATCAGAAATATTCTTACTAGTAAAATTAAAATTATTGTAACAACTAAAATAAGATTTTAAAAATAGTAATTACTATATAGTTACTATGCCCTGCAGCTGAAATTTAACTCAAGCATAACACAAATACAAACTCCTCTAATCATCACCAAAACAAAACTATTATGTCCACATTACAGATTAGTAAACTGAGGTTCAGAGCAGTAATCTAATATACTGAAGGAATAAAGTCACAATCATACTATGCAATGCTGTTACGCTGTTTGCTGACATTAAAGGCTATCCTAATTAACAAACTAGTAAGAGCAAGAATTAGGTTCAGAAACCACACATAACTCTGAAGAGAGATTCTAACGGGATGGAGTTTGGGGCAGAAGTGGGAATGAAACTGAGGGTTTTTAGTTGTTTTTGGTATTTTTTGGGTTCCTAGATCAGTAATCTACTATGACACTCATCTATAGGAACGTTTCTAAAATGTCTCGCTTTTCAAAAGATTGTTTCTATAAACGTGTTATATTCAAACTGAGAAGTATTTAACAGTGATTGGTAATTCTGAGAAAAAAATCCTTATTATTCAATGTACAAATAAAGCTGCAAGTCAGTGAAGTGAATATCCAATATTTATAATAGGTAGCATTTTATAAGACATTTTAGTTAATTTATATGATTTAGGAATATTTAGGGCCATTTAGGAATTTTTAGGATCATTTAGAAATAATTTAGGAACATTCAGGTGTTTAACTCCACAAAGTAAACTGTTATGGATAAATTGTGCTTACTAATTTGCTTTCAATTTTCAGATAGAAAGCATAAATAGATGTCTTAATACCACAGAAAATCTGCCAGAAGGCTTAAATACTGATAATTTCTAGTTGTTGAAAAGCATTCATTTATAGTCACTTAAAATGTAAAGAAAAACAAAGAATATTAATATTCTTCAGTATTATACTACATTTGAAAGGACTAAGTAGTACTGTGGTAGCTACAAAAAAAAAAAAAAAAAAAGTGTATGTATTTGTATGTGTTTTTGGGACCCAAGCAGATCAGATACATCTGCTTAATTCTTCAATTTGTTTCATCTCACCTTTTCCTGTTACCTAACAAAAGAAGGTAAGTCAGATTAAGAAAAAGTGTCTTTATTTCAATGAGTACAGGAAGTTGTAATAGGCTTATATATGTAAGCAAAATTAAGCAATTGAAGTAATGTTTACCAAAAGAGACCTAGAAAAGGTTAAGAATTTTTATTTATTCAGTTGAAATTATTTCAGACTATTTGTCACATCTGATTTATTTATTTCTCATACACTTAGAATCAAATGGTGTAAAAACATTTGCAGTTTTCACATATGAGTCCTTTTATAAGCAGAGGAATTTAAATTAAAAAGTTTTATGTGTGTGAAGCATACATAAATTGAAAGTAGATCTGAGGGCAAAAAAAGAAAATAAATTTTAGCATTTACTTTTTGAAGCATCTGCTAGTATAAACAAACCTAAAAAAATAAAGATAAAGATAACCTATAGAATATAACTCTTTGAGTTGATACAAAACAGAAGAAAAGTTAAGCTTACTGTTAGGTAATAGATTACATTATCAGTAAAGCGTAAACCCACAAACTAACTCTGTATTTCCTCATTATCAAAATTGTCAGCTAGCTTTGACTAAGATGGACATTTTCAGAAGGGGAGAGTTTTTCATCATTTGAAAGTTTCAACAATGACAAAGGGATAATGAATTCATGCCACACATTGATCCTGAATAAAGTAATTGGTAAAATACAAATGCACAAATAAACACAGGCCCAGCCCCCTAATCTTCTATCTTAGAGAAGGAAGAAGGGACAAATTCTAAATGACTAATAACAAGCAACTTCTTTCAAAATACCATTTACGCTTATATATTCAAATTCCAAAAGAGAACTCTTAAATCTTTTCTTGGCTATTCACTTTAGTATAAACCTAAAATGTCATTTCTTCTTAGGAATAAGCAACTATTTTCTGTTTCTACTTTCTAATTATATTCACTAGTTTTTGGACCTTTAAATGGTGTGAACATGTTATTCTAAACAATGGAAATATACAAGAAGTATCTAGAAATTCAATCCAAGAAGAGAAATGTACTTGAAATATTCAAGTTATTTCTTAGAAGAAAAGTTATATACTCAGAGTTCAGGTTCTTTCCAGTGGCCAGATGAAAGAGAATATATAACATTAGTAAAATATACAAAATAAATACTGTGAATAACTACTAACCAATTCCTGGGGAATCGTTTGTGGCTACTGTGAATGTTTCTGAGGAGAGGAGAATTGTCAAGGTGTGAGTTGATATTCTGCTTAGAATACATCAATTAAAGAATCTGAGCTTTGATACATTATCAAAGTAGTCTAAGTTATCTTGCAGAAGTAATCTTTGCTACTCTCCCAGGAACCAAAATATAAAGCTAAAGGAAAAGGAGGAAAAAAGATACTTGATGTTATTGCTAGGCAAATAAATGATGGTCAGATAGGACCTCATTTCTTTTCAGTATGTGTTTTTAAATTTATTCCTATCAGAGAAAAGTTTAACTGTATCTAGATATGTATACAGTAAAAAAGTAAAGCTTGCCCATTATAGTTTATAATACAGAATGTTTTGACTATTTTAGACAAATACATAGTCTCCAAAAACACCTCCTGAAGGTCCAGGCCCTGGACAGTGTATGACCCCTTTTTAATACAGCAGAACTTGCAGGGGCAAGACACATAACAAGTCAGTAAAACAGGTAAAAGACAAATGCATAGTTACATATATGTAGCTTTGATAATACACAGTTGCAAAATCCAGTAATACAGGAAATCAGTCAAGTTAAATAACAAAAAAGAAGCTGAACTGTATTACTTTGGTCTACTTATGTTAATTATCACTTGCTCATATTTTGGATCAAATATATTTTTACAAAGATTTGTAACATGAACCCTTTGGTTTAGTGGACTATTGAAATGTTTACTTTGTATTTAAATAAACAACATTACAAATGTACTTCCTAAAGCAGTAATATGTCTAAGTTGACAATTGGTCAGATTTCTCTTCTAAACTCTCTAGAACTTAGAAAAGAATATCAATAAGGACTTCTTCTAAAAAGATAAGACAGTTATATATACCGTGAGACCACTAATCTCACATTTCCAACTATTTCCTTGTAATTTCTTACAGCTCATTAAAAAAAAATGTTTAAATGTCTGAAGATGATTGTATGATCAAGCAAGCCTCTGCATATTTTAGATCCCATAGGTTCTTACAATCAAAATGCAATAATCTAAAAGTGAGAAATATACTGAACTCAAATTCTAGTGTTGCAAAATTATTAGAATTCTAAGGCCATGCTATATGCTTTCATATATTAAGTATCATCTAAGAAGTCTTATTTTGGTCTTCGTAACTGCAAAAATCATTGGTGGACGTTAGAGAACCCCTGACAACAAAAACCCCAAAAACGTGTGTAGTAAGAAAATCTCAGAAGTTACTTCTACTTTGAATAACTATAAATGTTCATTCCACTGCTGTCTTAAACCAGATGATGAGTCTTTTAGTTCATGGGAAATACAGTAAAATCTAGATTTATCTCAGCCTAATTAAGACTTAATATTAACAATGAAAAATTATACTACACATGGTTTTAGAATCAACTGAAAATCTTCTTATAGTAACTGAATTGGGGAGAGGGGTTGAGGGCAGGAGTTGTTTATTATTTGCCTGTTACTTTATTTTTGGTATTAGGTGCTAATACATCATGCCTTGGATTCCCTGACAGTCTTTTAATCTCATAATATTTATCTAATCATATGTGTGCGGTATGTTTTTCTATCCTCCACTCGGACATGAAATGGTAATATTTCTTGGCATGGTCTCTTGACCTACTTTTCTTTTTTCTCCATAGTTATAGGGTTATCCACAACCACAGCTTCCATTATTACAGATAAACTGAAAACTGCCAAATGTGTATCTGTAGATGGGGGCCTATCCTAAACCCCAGACTTATATACACAGTTAACTCCCTTTTGGAAGGGTGACAGCAGGATGACCTACACAAACTTCAAACTTCAAATGCCAAAACAGAATTCATTCATTGTCCATCCCTCTCACTACTCAACTAGCTCCTCCCTGCATTTTCCAATAGACATTCACCATTCACTCAGCTATACTTGGGTGGTCTCGTGAGTGAGTATGGACATCTATCATAGCACTACAGTATTTACTCTTTTTCTTTTTTGTAGTAGGCTAAAAGCTGCAAAGGAATAGCAGCTACATATTACTCAGGTTAGTATCCCCATTCTTATACAGTGAAACACAGAATACTTCAGACCTTTTGGTACTATGTATGAGGCATTGGAGACATTGATGTGAGAAAGGAAAACAATGTCTGCTCTCTTAGAGCTTTTCAATGGAAAGAGTTGGTGGCACACAATGATTATAATTTCACACAGCTGTAGAATCAATGAAGAAAATAAAACAGGTAATGAGGTTGCGACTAGAGGGCAGAATATCTTTAAATACGGAAGTCAGGAAATAAGACCTTGAAAAAACTTAGGGGGAGAACACAGGAGATGGGATGGAAAAGGTACAGGAGGCTAGATCACATAGAGCTTTTTAGGCTGCAGCAAGAAGTTGAGAATTCTAACTAACAAAAAGCCACTGGAAGATTATAGGAAGGATAATGACTACTTAAATAGTACACAGCATTTCCTCTAAGACTGCCCCTGATTATCTCAAACTCTTAGTACTCATACTGTGTAATCCTTTCCCCTTGAGTGTGGGCAGGTCTGTGTCTTACTTCTAATAAACGGAATACAGCAAAGGTGACACACATCACTTCAATGATTAATTTATATAAGATTGTAAAAGCCATCTTGCTAAGGGACTCTTTCCTTGTTGGCTTTTATGATGCTAGCAGCCATGCTGGAGAAGCCCATGCAGCAGGAAACCAAGAGTGACAGCTGGCAAATAATCATTTAAAAACCAAGGGAGGCCTCTGACCAACAGCCAGTGTATTAGATGGGTTCTCTACAGACACTGAAACAATAAGACGTTTATACATATAAGAAGAGACTAATTCTAAGTAATTGGCTGACATGATTATGAATGTTGGCAAGTCCAAAATCTGCTGGGTGAACCAGCAGGCTGAAAGTCTAGGAAGACTCAATGAAATCTGTTGGCAGATTTCCCTCTTGTTCTGGCGAAGTCAGTCTTTTGTGCTATTCGGGCCTTTAACTGATTGACTGTAGCCCTCCCTTATTTGGAGGGCACTCTGCTTTATCCTAAGTACACTAATTTAAATGTTAACCTCATCCAAAAACCTCCTCACAGAAACATCCAGAATAATGTTTGACCACACATCTAGGCACCCTAGCCCATCCAAGTAAACACATAAAATTAACCATCACAGCCAGCAAGGAACTGAGGCCCTCAATCCAACAGGTTACAAGGAATTGAATTGTGCTACCATCCATATGACCTTAAAAACAGACCCTTCAGCTTAAGATGAGACTCCAGCTCTGGCCAAAACCTTGATTGATTGCAGTTTTCATACATCCTAACAAAGCCTTGCCTGAATTTCTAACCCATGGAAACCATGAGTTAATAAATGTGTATGGCTTCAAGCTGCCAAGTTTGTGATAACCTGTTACTCAACAATACGTAGTACAAATATGCTTTAATATTACCAGTCTAAAAACAAAAGCAAAACAAAACAAAACCTTCTTAATGCCGTATCTCTCTGATTCTAGCTACTGTTCATTTGTTTCTATCCTAGCGCAATTTCTCCAAAAATACATGTAGTATTTGTCCTGCTTCCAACAGTTACTACCTACACATGGGTTATGAAAGCTTAAATTGACTAGAATTAAAAACTGAGCTTCTCAGTAACACAAGCCACATTTTATGGCTCAATAGCCACATGGGGCTAGTGGTTGCTGTATTAGATAGCACAGATCTAGAATCTATCATCCCAGAAAGCTCTTTAGCATAGCATCGATCTGTTTCCTCATTTTATTACATCCCATTTTCTCTTAAATACTCCAATGTATAAAAAGGCTTTTTATAATCTGGCCCATGACTACCTAATTGCAGCTCTCACCATTCCCCTAACTTTGCTATTGCTAGCCACTTGCTTTCTTTATATACTTGACCAGGTCAATTATTCCCATAGGTAATAGACAGCTTCTCCCAAATGTAATGGTGCTCCTCCCAAATGTCTGTCTACACCCTACTTCCTACAACTTGTGAATATGTTAGTTTCTACATGAAAAGAAACTTTGAAAATGTGTTAAGGACATAGACCTGGAGATGAGGAGACTATTGTGGATTACCTGGGTCAGCTCTATCTATTCACATAAATCTTTAAAATCAGAGAACTCCCTTTCTCAGGTACCATCAGAAGGACATGTAATTTGAAAAGAGGCACAGAAAGATGCAAAATTTCTGGCTTTTAAGACAGAAGGACACCATGAACCAAAATGTGGGTGGATTCTAGAAGATGGAAAAAGGTAAGGCAATGGGGTTCTTCTATAGAACTTCCAGAAAGAAACACAGTCCTGAAGACACATGAATTTTAGCTGAGATTACCTGTTTTGGACCTTTAATCTACAGAAACATGGGATAGTGAATTTATCATGTTTAAGCTATTGTTTGTGGTTATGTGTTACCATAGCAATGAAAAATGAATATAGTGTATCAGGGTCTGGTAGGATGAATAATTGCCACCCCGTGACACCCACATCCGAATGCCCAGAATCTGTGAATATTACTTTATATGGAAAATTGCAGATGTGATGAAATCAAGGATCCTGAGATGGGGCTATTATCATGGATTATCCAGGTGGCTCAATGTAATCACCAGGGTGCTAATAAGGGGAAAGTAGGAGATAAGACTGAACAAAGACTGTGATGATAAAAACAGACTCTGGAGTGATGTGGACAAAGGCCAAGGAATGCTGACAGCCTCTGGATGCTGGAAAAAAAAAAAAAAAAAAGGAAACCACAAAGTTTGTGGTACTTTGTTACAACAGTAACAGGAAACTAACAGTCTTTGCATGTTCCTCGAGGATGTTCTTCTACCTGAATTTTATATGGCTTCCTCCTATATTTTATTCAAGGCTCCATTCAATGTTACCTCTAGAGACTTTCTTGACTACCCTAACTATGATATAAGCATTCCAGAATCCTCCAAATAGTCCTACAAAGAAATGCCAACAGTACAAGTATTAAGAAACAATATTTTAGGGGCGCCTGGGTGGCTCAGTCGGTTAAGCATCCGACTTCAGCTCAGGTCACGATCTCGCGGTCCGTGAGTTCGAGCCCCGCGTCGGGCTCTGGGCTGATGGCTCGGAGCCTGGAGCCTGTTTCCGATTCTGTGTCTCCCTCTCTCTCTGCCCCTCCCCCGTTCATGCTCTGTCTCTCTCTGTCTCAAAAATAAATAAACATTAAAAAAAATTAAAAAAAAAAAAGAAACGATATTTTATGATCTCTACAGCAATTCTCATCGTCTTACATCATTTTATTTATACATGGTTATTGTCTCCTTTCCCCATGCTCACAACAGGGATTCAAAATATGTTCATTAACTGAGTGAATACTTGGTAACAATGCTGCAAATATTTTTTTGGTTTGGAATATTACTTCTGTAAGTAATGCTCTATAGCATTTACATTTTAATGTATTTAAAACCTAAAATCAGTTTCCTTTGGGGTGCCTGGCTGGCTCAGTTGGTACAGCATGCAACTCTTGACTCTAGGTTGTAGGTTCAAGCCCTACACTGGATAAGTTTACTTAAAAAATAAAATCTTAAAAAAAAAAAAAGTTTCCTATTAAGGTCTTTACAAATCAGAGAAGTAACTATTCACCTATATTTTAATTTTTAATTTCTTTCTCCAAATACATAAGAAATGTTTTCTCACCATTTATTCAGTGATCTATTCTCTCCCTATAGATATAAAAATGCCACCATTATTAGAAACTACATATTTACTGGGGCACCTGGGTGGCTCAGTGGGTTAAGCATCCAACACTTGGCTTTGGCTGAGGTCATGATCTCACAGTTTTGTGAGCTCGATCCCCCTGTCAGGCTCTGTGCTGGCAAGTAGATCCTGCTTAGGATTCTCTCTCTCCAGCCCTCCCCCACTCATGCTATCTCTGTCTCTCTCAAAATAAACAAATAAACCTTAAAAAAGTGTTGAAAAACAGAAAATATTTATGTATAGTTAAATGAGTTTCCTATTCAGTCTCATCAGTCACTATTCTTTTACTAGTGATAGAATGCTCTTTTAATTATCATAGCTTTATAATAGGTTTTATTATTAAAGACAGTAAGTTCCATCGCACAATTCCTTTTCAGCATTGTATTGTCTAGTTTGCCAAATATGTCCCAAGAGCTTTGACTGTGAATTTCAGACAAGGCAAAAAACAAACGAAAAAAGCAACTAAAAATTACTAGGAACTTTGCTTGGAATTACATTCATTTTCAAATTATTTTATAAGGAATGAACTTATTTCCAATATGAATTAACAGTGCAATTCCTCCATTTAGGACCATTATGTTTCTCCATCTAATCACTGGTTATTTTTATGTCCTTTGGTTAAGTTTCTCATTGTTTATTTGGGGTTTTATGTTTGTTTGTTTGTTTGTTTGTTTGTTTTATTTTTAATCAGACTCCCTACACTCCAGCTGATAAGATCATCAAATAATCTATAGGTAAAAATAGAAATTCAACTGCTTAGTCTTATTTTTTATTATTTTTGATACTTTTGTCACATCAAAACAATTATACGGTATACGGGAACCTTAAAATCTCTATTTTAAAAGTTGTTTTGTTTTTTTTATGTTTATTTACTCTTGAGAGAGGCAGAGACAGAGCAAGAGTGAGGGAGGGGCAAAGAAAAAGGGAGACACAGAATCTGAAACAGGTTCCAGACTCTGAGCCTTCAGCATAGAGCCCGACACGGGCTCGCACTCAGGGACCGTGAGATCATGACCCGAGTCGATGTCAGATGGCCAACCGACTGAGCCACCCAAGCACCCCAGAAATCTCTACTTTAAAATCCCAATACTGAAATTTATTTTCAGTGGGTCCAGCACAAGCAATGGTGATTGCTGTATTCAAAATAATGACTTTTCCTATAGAAGATTTTACATATCTAAGCACTGATCATGAAGGATTTTGCAAATGAACCACAATAGAAAGAGCACGTAAGGGCACAAAAACCTCCGTTCTCTTAAGTCAGTAAGAATTTGATTTCTCTTTTAAAAACAAGTGATTACTTTTACCCAGTAGCATTCCAGAGCGACTATTGACAGAGAAAAATCTCACTGGGGCTGGGATCACTGCTGTCGCTTTGCTTTCAAGGCCTCACAGAAACAGTAAGCAAGAGAACACTGGACAAAACTTACGATAAAATATCATGCTATGGGACACTTCGGAAATGTAACTGTTAATAAACCATAGTATAAAATGTCATAGATCATTTATTTCTGAACTTAAATCAGTTTATCCTGTTAAGGAACAACTGTTCAGGTCTCTCATAACATTCTCCAGGAAAATTAAAACAGTAGCATCTTATATATTTTTTTCTGATTATAAAATTCTGGCCTTTTGTCGTTTAAAAATTTCAGAAACTTAAGGTAAACCAACCCTCCCTATCCTGCCCCCAAAGCACTGAAGTATAGTTTTTGATGAAATAGCATGACTGGTTAAAAGTCATTATATTGACATCGGAAACTTTTTAGACACAAAATATTTTCATAAAAACTTATTGTGTTAACTATAACTCCAATATCCTTAAAATCAATTATCATAAACTAATATACTCAAACTAGTGATCCTTAAAAAAATCACAGAAGTATCAAGTATCTTTAAATTCTCAATTTAAATAAAATGATACAATATGACATAAAAGACAAAATACACTTATTTTTCTGTATGGTTTATGAATTTATTTCAAACTATTTTTAAAGTTCAATAATTATCTTTTTAAACCATGGATTAAAAGTTCTTCTGCCACATTTTTTTCATTCAAAAATATTTACTAAGAATCCTAAAAAAACTTTACTTATAGTAATTCAATGGCAGATCTCTAGCAAATAAATCTCTATCCAAAATATTTATACAGAAAAGTAATAACATTTACTTTGATCTATTCCCTTATATATCTAGAGACAAGATAAAAACAAATTATTGGGCTAAATAACATTTTTAAATTTTCAAGGTTTTTTTTTTTTTTAAGTGAATAATCAATAGGAAAGCAGCCTATAGGGTGTAAAAATTATTATCTTTTGTACTTGAGAAGTGAAGGGCACAATGGATGGGAACACAATATTTAACTGAATTTTCTTGCAAAGAAAAATGTAATTAAGAATTAACATTAAGGTAGTTCCAATTCAGGTAATGGCAAAGTAAGTTGTATTAGACTAACCCTCCTGGAGGGTTTAACTTTGAACCCAAAACCAAAAAACAAAACCTATCAAGGGATTGGAGAATGACTGAAAGCAGACAGCAACCAGAAGGTACTCCAACAAGGTGAGACCCATGTTTCCTTGGGGTCCTCACAGGGCACTCTCCCCTGTAGTAGAGCTCATATAAAACAAGAAGAAACCATAATACTGACTTGAGGTATCAAAGAATAAAATTCATATAACACACACACACATACACACACACACACACACACACAAATAAATAGATGGAAAATAAGAGAAAATATAAGAAAATTAGAGGAAAAGTACAGTACAGGATCAGTTAAAATCCACATAATAGAGTTAGCCAAAAGAGAAAACAAAACAGAAAAAGAATTTAAAAAGCAGAAGAAATATATGAACTGAAATATTTAGATTTCCAGATAGAAAGTTCACTAAGGCCCCAATACACTGGATTTTTTAAAAAGACTCATATCAAGATGTAACATTAAATTTTGGAACATTTGGGACAAAAAGAGAATACTAAAAGATTCCAGAGCAATAAAAAAAGTTACATGTGAATGATCAGGAAGTGAAATGGCACTGGATTTCTATATAGCAATGCTGGATACCAAAAATCAACATTTTTATGTCTTCCAAATAATAAAGAAATATTCAGAGAATATGTTCCATCAATATGATGAAATAAACCAAATTATATCAAAACATTTTTTAATAATAATAAGTGACATTTATTGAGTACTTAGTATGTTACAGGCATTATATCAGTTAACAGAAAAGTCTCTCTGGGGCCAATAGTAATAAATTCAGATTCTTGGCTCTAAGACTAAAAGAGTATAAGAAATATATGAAGTATATAGTCAGTAAATTTCTATAGAATCCTATGGGAAAACTTGAAATTCAATGAAATATTCTTTCTTTAGTTTCTACTATGTCTATGTACAAGGCAATCTACGTTATACAAAGATAAGCCAAAAAGATTATCTGCTTTACATAAATGTAAAGAGAGTAGTATTTTTTAAATTTTTTATATGTTTTTATTTACTTTCAAGAGAGACAGAAACAGCACAAGTAGGGGAGGGGCAGAGAGAGAGGGAGGCACAGAATCTGAAGCAGGCTCTAGGCTCTGTGCTGACAGAGGGGCTTGAGCTCATGAACTATGAGATCATGACCTGAGCCATAAGTTGGACGCTTAACCAAATGAGCCACTGAGGCGCCCTGAGAATAGTAGTATTGTATAAGACCTACAATGTTAATAGATTAATTTCAGAAAACTCTAGGGTCATCTGGGTGGCTCAGCTGGTTGAGAGTCAGACTCTTGATTTCGGTTCAGGTCATGATCTCACAGTCATGAGAATGAACCCCACTGCAGGCTCCACACCAAGCATGGAGCCTGCTTAAGATTCTCCCTTCCTTTCCTTCTGCCCCTCTCCCCGCTTCATTCTCTCTCTCTCTCTCTCTCAAATAAAATTAATTAATTAATTAAAGGGGTACCTGGGTGGCTCAGTCGGTTAAGCATTCGACACTTGGTTTCAGCTCAGGTCATGATCTCAAGGTTTAGTGAGTTCAAGCCCCACACTGGGCTCTGTGCTGACAGTGCAGAGCCTGCCTGGGATTCTCTTCCTCTCCCTCTCTCTGCCCCTCCCCCATTCATGTTGTCTCTGTCTCTCTCAAAATAAATGAATGAACTTAAAAAAAATTAATTTATTATAAAAAGAAAAATCTATATAAACCATCATACTCAACCATGAATTTTGAGCTTTTAAAAGCTCAAAGTAAAAATGTAGCCAGACAAAAATTGTGAAATACTGCAGTACTAAAATTAGTTTCAATGAAATAATGTCGCTATTGCATGAAATACCAAATGTTTTGTGGTAACTATGTAAATAAGTCATGTTACATAGAATAGCACCTTGCTGTTAAGCAAATATTAAAAGCAGAAACCTAGTTTTAGTTAAATCCAAAAGAAATCAGTTGTTTTGGCATACTGTTGTTGCATTTCTGTGACCTACTTCTTATAAAGCAGCTCTCAAATGAGAATACTTACTCATTGCCAAAACTGTCCAAATGGTATAGCAGTTACTGTATTTTGACAATATAATAATTTCAATTTATTCAATGGGGTGCTAAGGGATAAATCCCTAAAACTAAAGTGAGGGTACAGTGGAAGAAAGGGTAGCAATCTGAAAACAGAGTATACAGTGAGATACAGAGTTATATGAAGAGTTATAGCCAAGGGGAAATAATGTCAGATGCAAAATGAGTATTTCATACATTTTTTAAAAGGATAATTTTTCTCTGACTGTATGACTCAAAAGGTCAGATCAAAGACGTATGTTCAACTATGAGAAATGTTTTGCCACTGTCAAGGTTATAATTTATTAAGGGAGAAAAAAGCATTCCCCTTAATAGTTCAGAAAACTGTAGAATGTAGACTCTTTAAAAATTACAATGATTTTATAAATCAGTGTTTGGCTATAGACCGAAGAAGGAGGCCACAATGCCTGGTGTGCCTGTCACATACAGAGCTCCTTTTGGGAAAGGTAGCTCCAAAGAGCTCCAAATTTTAATAAATTAAAAATTTATTTAATTTTTAAACAGGTGGGTGAGCTTCAAGTTTATGGCAGTCTTTTATAAATTCATGCTTTGGATAAACTCAAATTTGCTACCCAAGCATTACTAACTGGATCAAGGCACAAGCCAAAAAAAAGAAAAAAATTACATAAGGATTGATTATGAGGATGGCTTTTGAAATAAACTCTTCCCAAAGGGATTCTATGTACTAAAGGACAGTAAATGTCATATTCCATGTCCCCTTAGAATTACCAAAGTGGTGATTTTAAGCAAGCAAAACAAAGACATTCCCATGAGGTTAGGTTGCTTTCCTAAACTGGACAGAGCTAAGATTTCAGTTCATCATACAGCAGTCACAGGAGCTAGAAACCAGGCATTACTGAGTGGCCAAAAGAGGTGGTTTTCCAATCTGTACCTACCTTCCCCTTAACCCAAATACTCTCATTTGTATGGTTACTCCTAACATACCTCTATCCTCAAATCTGTATACACTTCCTCTTACTGATCTTAAGAAAACTGACCAATTTGGCTCTACAATCTAGAAATATTTTCCGCAGTTGAGTATCTATTAGACTGGCTACCTCAAAAACAAATTATTTAACATATGTTTAACTGAGATTTTCATTTTTAACAACTATAGATCTTAGCAACATCTGTGCTTAATGAGCATAAATTCAAAGTCTAAATTCTGAGGTTGTCAATGTAACAATTAAATTGGCTATAAGTCAATTCCTAGACCTAAATGTCTAT
This sequence comes from Panthera leo, assembly GCF_018350215.1. Classification (NCBI taxonomy): domain Eukaryota; kingdom Metazoa; phylum Chordata; class Mammalia; order Carnivora; family Felidae; genus Panthera; species Panthera leo. The sequence goes on along the minus strand of NC_056679.1, from coordinate 146,331,337 downwards.
GGAAGACTGACAATCAGATTTAAATTCTGATTGTTCTTCATCCATGTCTTTCTTCCTATGCATATCTTCCTCTTAGCTAAAGCTAAAAATAGGAAGAAAAATAGAATATGTTATAAAATACCCTAAAAATTTCAGATTTCCTTCCATATTTTATCCACATTCTTTGTACTTAAATGGAAAACAAGATATACATGAGATAAATACTATAGTCTAGATGAAGTTCCCTTACCAACAAGCAGTGACTAATCTTTGAACTTCAAAATCTTGGGACAATGCTACTGCCCAATCTATCTATCCTAGTTCACAGGTATTATATAGATGGTATTTAAGAAGATAAACTACCATATAGCCTCAAGGAACTGTTCATTCTTATAATTTAATTCAACCAACGTTTTTGAGGAACTTTTCATGAAATACTAATACACACATCAAAGCAACAAAGAGGAATAAAGCAATGTCCACCTCTGCAAAGAGATTTATATGGAGGAGACGTATAGGATATACCCATTATATATGATGAGAAGTGTTATAAAACTGTGCTCATTAGTATAGTATTCAATATTTTTCACAAGGACATCAATCCCAGGATAAGTATATTTTCAGGATAATAGTAGCAGCACAAAATATTATCAAAATACCAACATATAGGACCATATTCAGACTCTCAATAGCAAGACTGACTAAAGTGTGATGATTCATTGTATGTGTCAACTTTATAGGGTCACTGCATGCCCAGAGAGCCAGTTAGACATTATTTCTGGGTGTGTTTGTGAGAGTGTTTATGGAAGAGATTCGAATTTGAATTGGTGCAATTGAGTAAAACAGATTACTCTAAACAATCAGTTGAGGGCAAGAATAGAACAAAACGGAGATGAAAGCTGAGTTCACTTTCTGTCTGCCAACTTGAGCTGGGACACAGATCTTTTTCTGTCCCCAGTACTTCTGGTTCTCAAGTCTTCAGGCCTGGGCTGGAATCTACACCATCAGCTCTCTGGCCTTCAGCCCTTTGAACTACACCATCAGTTTTGCTGGATCTCCAGACTTCAATGTCAGATAGTGAGACTTCTCAGCTCCATAATTGTGTAAGCCAATACCTTACAATGCTCTTTACCTATTGACTTTATTTCTCTGGAAAACTCTAATACAGGTAGTATTTCAGTACTTGCAGCCTTACAGAGTCTATGGTTATATCCTAAATTCATTTCCTATATTCTCCCATTATGCCCTGGACATCCTCTGACCAAAAAAAAAAAAAAAAAAGTTAGGAAAAGAACTACTTCTTTTCAGGCTTTTTGTTCTTTCCACCCCCAGCCCCCATCATGGGTATGGACTGAACATTGCAAATAACAAAATAAAGAAATACTAGAACAAAATCTAAAAATAAAACCAGAGAGTACTGAAAATAATGACTATAGTTAGAACATATACACAAAACAATTTCTTGCAGACAACTAACATCATCACTATTAACTATCAATGAAAAAAGATCAGCCCAGAATGTTTTGAACCTGTGAGATCAACCAAAAACAAGATCACAAAAAGAATTTGTTCACAATTTAACAGAGAGCAAGAAAGAGCAATGATGCAAATTTTTCCATTGTTATTGTCTCATCAGTGAGTAACCTAGAGGAACCACCCTGTCTTGGATTAACTACGACTTCTTTCTCATTGCCAACAACAATCTATGATTCTTTTTAACATGAGTAGCAGCTACCTCTATTTCATGCAAAAATACTTTTGTGCGATATTGTGTATATGTGTATGTGTGTGTGTGTGTGTGTGTGTTTAATTAGTTCAATATGACATTTCTGAAAAAAAAGAACTAAAATATGCAGAAGAAAGGCCATCCTCAAACCCTAATGGGACAATTTAATTACAAAGAACACTATAAACTTTTCCTCCTAGATTTAGATATATTCAATAAGCCCATTTATACTGTCATGTTTTAATCCAACCATAAAGAGATACAATAAAAGTTCCATTAATCATCAACACAGATGAATTAAATACATAATTAAATACATAATTCTCCAATAACCAAAGCCACCATTCTCAAAAACACCTTAAAGACTCACAGTGTAGACGTGCCTAGGTAGTTTAGTCGGTTAAGTGTCCCACTCTTGATTTCAGCTCAGGTCATGATCTCAGGTTACATGAGATCAAGCCCTGTGTTAGTGTCAGGCTTGGTGATGACAGAGCAGATCCTCCTTCAGATTCTCTTCTCACCCCATGCTCACATGCATTCTCTCTCTCTCTCTCTCAAAATAAATACATAAACATTAAAAAAGAAATCACAGTTTAAGATGCTCATTAATGACCAGCAATGGTTAGGATATCTGTTCAGAAAATTTATTAATATTTACTGATGGATGGATACCCACAAACAAAAAGCCTTTCAGTATCTTGGAAAGAAAAGAATCAGAGCCAATTGGAAGCCCTACTTTCCCTCTGTTCTCCAGAACACTGAACATATAACCTTGTCAGGGCAGTCCCAATTTTCACACTCCCATGAAAGAATGGAAGGATCAAGACACTGAAAATGTTGAAGGAATTCCACAACTACTATACACCATCATAGTACTACAATGGATTATTTGGAAACCAAAATAACTCCAGTGATTCATTTGTGGTAGAGAATAAAGTTTTAAGATTTTTCAATAGTGCTGAGAGTTGATACTTTCATCTGTATTGCCTTTTGAGCAAGTCTATGGGCACATAAAAATTGGTGTGAGGGTACAATAAACACCATTCAAATCAATTTCAAAGAGTGCCTAATATGTGTTAGAAATTGTGTTTGGGGGGGGGCGGTGCCTGGGTGGCTCAGTGGACTGACTCTTGATTTAGGCTCAGGTCATGATCTCATGGTTCATAGGATAGAGCCCTGCATCAGGCTCTGCACTGACAGTGTGAAGCCTACTTGGGATTCTCTCTCTGCCCCTCTCCTGCCCTGTCTCTCTCTCTCTCTCTCTCTCTCTCTCAAAATAAATAGAAAGAAAGAAAGAAAGAAAGAAAGAAAGAAAGAAAGAAAGAAAGAAAGAAGCAATTGTGTTAGAGGCTGAGAATGAAAGTATAAACCAAAAATACTTCCTGTCCTTAGGAAATCACAATTTGGCAGGAGGAAATGAAATGCAATCATCCAAATAAAATACAACAATTTTGAAAAGAATTAATGGGAGGAAGTTAGGAAAATTATGAACCATCATGCTAAGAGCTAAGACTTTCAGCCTTTATTCTCAAGGTCAGGGCTTGAGAATCAACTGTCTTTAGAAGCCGGGAAGGTAAAGTAAAAGAATAAAGCTTATGGGCTGGCAAACTACAGGACGCATTTCCCTTCTACAGGGGGAGCTACTAGGTAGTAGTAATAGATTGTTGCCTGGTGGAAATGTGGGCCAGATTACTCAGATTTTTTAATTTTTCAAGAAAGACTAGAAATGTAAATTTTTATATATAAGCTCCTGATTTTGATAGTTAGAAACTCATGTTAAATTTTTTCTAGATGTAAGTGCAAAACATAACATGTCTATAGGCCATATTTGGCCTGCTAAAGACAACAAAGTGGGGCTTCCAATGACTTTTAAGCAAAATAATGTGATTAGATTTGCATTTTAGAAATGTCTCTCTGGCAGTAGATGAGAGTAGGGAGGGCCAGAGAATGAAGATCACCTATTTGCAAAAAAGATAGTAGACTTAAACCTGAGCCACAGAAAAAGGCACACAGATTCACTTCAGTGATAAGACCTGAGGACTAGGCCACGTGTAAACTGAAGGGAAGGAGCAAGGAAATAGAGGAAAATGAAAATACAAGAGTGTGAGTGGGGGCACACACAGGTCTAATAGAGTGAATTCAAAGAGGGGTTGGAAGGACCTGATGGAAAAACTTAAGCTTAGAACAGAATATTCTTCCTTTTATGAAACTAAAGAAGGAATGACTACAGACATATATGAAGATGGAAAAAACAAACTGAAATAATACACATCTAATAGTCTTCTATTATTTTAGAGGTAGGCACTAAGATGACCCTCAAGAATTCCAACCTCCAGAGCACATGCCCTGTATAATCCTCTCCTTTTGCATATGGGTGAGAACTTGTAGATTTAATGAGATATTCATTCCCATTAGGTTAGGTATATGGCAAGGCTGACTTAAAAAAAGATTATTCTGGTTGAGCCTGATCGAATTAAGTGAGTCCTTAAAATGGATTGAGATCTTCTTCAAGAGCAGGGATTCGACTTGAATGAAATTCCTGTTGTGGGATTTAAGAGAGAGGGTGTCACAAAAATGGCTTCTAGGAGAAAGGACTACCTTTGGCTAAAAGCCAGCAAGGAAATGAATGCTTGCCAACAACCACCACCTGAGCTTGGAGGCGGAATCTGAGCTCCAGGTGAGAATGTAGTCTGGCTGACACTCTGATTCCAGCTTTGTGAGACCCTCAGCAGAGAACCCAATTGTGCCACAACAACAGTAAACTAATACACTTAGTGAACAGAAAATCATTTTGTGAATGAAACAAGTCATTGTTTTTTTGTTTTTTTTTTTTTTAATTTTTTTTCAACGTTTTTTATTTATTTTTGGGACAGAGAGAGACAGAGCATTAACGGGGGAGGGGCAGAGAGAGAGGGAGACACAGAATCGGAAACAGGCTCCAGGCTCCGAGCCATCAGCCCAGAACCTGACGCGGGGCTCGAACTCACGGACCGCGAGATCGTGACCTGGCTGAAGTCGGACGCTTAACCGACTGCGCCACCCAGGCGCCCCAACAAGTCATTGTTTTAAGATACAGCTGGTAGAACTTCCATGAATTAGTGTCGGGCTGAATACATTTTCTAGCAACTTTGGTCTCATCAAGTTTTATCCAAGTGTCCCATCAGGTACAAAATGATTCACTAGAAAGAGAAATAGCTGCTTGTGTTACATAAAATATTGAGTTCAATACTAAAGGAGGTGGACACTTCCAACTAGGTTTTCAGAGTATACTTCCATGAAAAGACTACAGAAGAAAGTAGCCACAAGCAGCAAACACACAAGATGCCAAGTCACTGCTCCCCTGGTAGTCTACAAACATGAAAAATGTTATCAAGTAATTCCTGACAATTTAACACCTTCAGAAAGCTCTAGTCATCATAATTGCTATAAACAGAATATATGCAAGTTTCTCCATTTAGTAAAATAAATACTAAAAATTTCTACTAAAATTCTAAAAACAAAAATCATGTATGCATGCCAAAAGACTAACATATATATCATAAAATTATTTCAGAAAGGAACGCCTGGGTGGCTCAGTGGGTTGAGCGACTTACTTGGCCTCAGGTCATGATCTCGCAGTCTATGAGTTCCAGCCCCACTTCGGGCTCTGTGCTGACAGCTCAGAGACTGGAACCTGCTTCAGATTCTGTGTCTCCCTCTCCCTCTCTGACCCTGCTCCACTCATACTCTGTCTCTGTCTCTCTCTCAAAAGTAAACATTAAAAAAAAATTTAATTATTTAGAAAGCGTTTCAAAAATTATGGTAGAAATAAAAGCTATGAAAGAATAATAGTATTACTGCAGTCCTCTTGGCATTTAATCACTTAGTCTTTTGAAATCATTCTGTTTACAGTCATACTTGCTTTCTGGTTTCCACAGTAATAAACACACAGCCTGTTTATTTTAAATATTCTATCCCGAAATAAGAAGCTTTTTTTTTTTCTCAAAATCATACTTCACACTAACCAAGCTCCCAAGCCAAAAAGAACACAGGAGACCAAATGTGTAAAAGACAAGTAAGCTCCAGAATGAACATTATCCAGTCTTTAGACTTAGAGAAGAAAAATGTCAAACTCCAGCTGTTCTAACTTAATAGGAGAGCCCAGATTGGCCTAGTCTTGTCTCTTGAGGGAGACAAGCAGTCTATGACATAATGTGTCCGTTTTGTTCATTTTACGTTAGCAAGCACTGCATTGGCTTCATGTTTCATCTCTTGTCAACTTTCAACTCTCTTTCCCTAAAGACAACAAAGAAAGTTCTCTTTACATTAAAATAAACGTCTATTCCAAATCAAGGGATATAAGAAAATCAAACCCTGAGAAAACACAATTGAAAATTTAGAGTTGTCTCCAAATAAATACATTCAAGGAGGTATTCTTTGTATGGTATGCTATATCCAATCAGCATATATTCTAAACAGAACAAAAGTACTTCCCTTTAAATCTGGAAAAAAAATTTATGAAATCATACACAATTTTAAAAAGGAAATAAACTATGAAAAAATAACTTTTTCAAGAAATAAGAAAATAAATCTGAAACATATTCCTTTTAAAATAAAAGCATAAGGGGCGCCCGGGTGGCTTGGTCGGTTGAGCATCCGACTTTGGCTCAGGTCATGATCTCATGGTCCGTGAGTTCGAGCCCCGCGTCGGGCTCTGTGCTGACAGCTCAGAGCCTGGAGCCTGTTTCGGATTCTGTGTCTCCCTCTCTCTGACCCTCCCCCGTTCATGCTCTGTCTCTCTCTGTCTCAAAAATAAATAAACGTTAAAAAAATTTAAAAAAAATAAATAAATAAATAAAATAAAATAAAAGCATAAAAGAGATGGAAAATGAGAATGGGGAAAATATTAAAAACAATTTTTTGTTCAACAAACTTCAACTCTAACTCTTAACAATCCAACACATCAAATAATCACCACCATCAACCACCACCCCCCTTAAATTCAACCCTCCTGGCCCTCTCACCCACCCTTGCTCCAAGATGGACTGACAGTCTCTAAGTCCACTCTACGTGGTCATCCTGGATCTCCCTGTGGCAACATCATAAGGATTCTCTTGGTTGTACCTGTCGTTGTTTTGTTTTGTTTTGTTTTTTAAGGAATCAACTTCTTCCAAATTCTTCTTAATGTTATTGTGACCTCTTCCCATGAATCACCAATATTCTTTTTTTTTTTTTAATGCTTCTTTATTTTCAGAGAGAGAGAGAGAGAGAGAGAGAGAGAGAGATCACATGTGGGGAAGGGGCAAAGAGAGACACAGAGAGAGAGAGAGAATCCCAAGCAGGCTCCACGCTGTCCGTGCAGAGCTTGACGCAGGGCTCAAACCCATGAACCATGAGATCATGATCTGAGCCAAGACCAAGAGTCAGATGCCCAACTGACTGAGCCACTCAGGCGCCCCCATACACCCTGTTTCTTACATCACATAGCATGAGATAAAAGCTTGCCTCATCAATTTTCAATCATTGCTAAAATACACATTTAAAACTAGGCTAACTCTTCAGCTTCAAGTTATGATCTGCAATGTTTGAGCTGGTGTTTAATTCTAAATATTTCATAATCTTTCTTTAATTTTCTTCTTTGGCCCATTAATTTTCTTATATGTGTGTGTTTTACATTTGTGGGAACAACAATCTTTTTGTAATTAAGTGTTATAGAAATATTGAATTCTGTTTATTCTCCAGTTGAGAAGTCTTTTGTGGCCTAGTACATAAATATTGTCATGTTTTAGTATGCTTGAAAAAAATGTATATTCTCTAATTGTTAAAGGAATATCTTTTTGTATCTATCCATCTACCAATCCATCCATCCATCCAAGTAACCTTGTTAAAATATACTATTCAAAGCTTTTTTTTTTTTTGCTGTTTTCTTATCTGCTTAATATGTTGGTTTTTGAGACATGTGTTTTTAAGTTTCAATATGATTTGGGATTTTTAAATTTCAGTGTGTAATTGAGCCAAGTTTTGCTTTATATATTTTGAGGTTATGTTGTCAGTTGAGTACATGCTGTCAGAATTACATCTTTCAGTAACATCATTTGGTCTTCCCTATTCCTAGTAACACTTAGTGCCTTTAAGTGTTATTTTTTGTATGATAATAGAATTCCCTCACAAGTTACATTTTGATTAATATTTTTCTCATGTATTATTTCCCTTTCTTTCAACCTTTATGATCCTTATGTTCTAGATGTATTTCTTATAAACAACATGAAGTTATATTTTGCATTTTATAGAATCTAGAATCTTTCAACAGAAAAGCTTATATTCACATAATTGATTTACTGACTTATTTTTACCATCTTATGGTTTCCTATTTTCTACGTATTTATATTTCCTTTGCTCCATTTTATTATGTTTCATATTCATTCACAATCTGCTTAATCACTTAAAATATACTTATTTCATATTACATTTTTTACATTATTTTATGTTTTGTGGCAATAATCCTTTTTATTGTGTTTGCTAACTATATCATGTTATTCACGTTAGATATTTCATATAGTTGCCATTTTTTTTCATTTTGAACTTACCTTCAGAGGGGACACTCTTCCCATAATATGCCCATCAGTGTGAGCTTTGCATTTGTTTCTAAATAACTTAGCATTTGCTTTTGCAAGAGTTTCAGAAATTAGAGCAGTCTCTTGGCTTGAGATCCCTCTGCTATGGAGACAGTATGTAATTCTGACTCCATTCAGAGGCTCCTTCCCCTTTCATTCCCTAACCCTAATATCCTATCACCACATAGCCATTAAACTCAAGCCCAAAAAACTTATAAACAAGCCAAATGACCTCTCTGACCAATGCAACATAACTCAGGCTTCAAGTTATCTTTTTATTTCCGTACCCTGGAGATTTCCCCCTTCTTTCCTTGTCTCAAAATTTCTGTGTACCTGGAATGGAATAATCACGTCACAAGTCAGTCCCAGAAATCCATAGAACACTGTTGTAAACATTCACTTTACTTCCATGAATGTCATCAGTATTTATTGAGTGCTCACTTAGCACAAACATGAATGACAAAAAAGTCACGTTCCCTGCGGACTTGAGTTTACAAAAGGCCTGAGGATTACTCATCAAGGTCCTCAGGATTTGAGCATGCACTATTAGCACTATACCAGTTTTCTATCCAAGATGTAAAATCTTGTAATTCCATAGTATCTTTTTAACAATAATTTTAAGTTAAATCTAGTATAAGTCAATTAGGTCTAGGGGTTACCCTAATCCAGACATATTTATCACCACAAGAATTACTAAGAAATTTTTCAGAAAGAGTATCTCCTTACAGAAACTAATTTTACTCTTACAGGCTATGTTTATTTAGATAAAAGGGTTATTTCATTATGCCTGGGATCAGGAAAATTTTGCATTTGTTTTCATTTTGAATTTAAAACTGATAACTAATGCTGCACGTTTGTTCAAAGCTGTCAAGATCCAGGATGCAATTTTATAATGGGATTATCTCAAATCCTTACCTACTCAGACAATAATTTACCATTTCACATTATGTGGAGACTTGAGAGAAAAGACATTTTAATTACTTAAAATAAAATAAAATAAAATAAAATAAAATAAAATAAACATACCAAATGAAACAGAATCATAACTTATGCCATCCACAAAACAATTTCATATTCCTAACTGGTTTTTATATTGTACTCCCAATAATTTCTTAAAGTCTTTAACAAAATGAAATCAATGTGATTAATAGAGGCATTCTCATTTAACCTAAGTATGAAAGATTGAATTTTTTTTTTTACCTGAAGATACTTTCATGCAATATGTTACATACCCAAAATATATCCCAAATTGTAAAATGGTTAAAATTTCCTGTTTTAGATCTTAATAATGTCTAAAGAGTAATGGTTTTCAACTTTTTAAATTAGAATGGTTTATTGAAATATTATTCTGTAACACATGTAACTATGTGAAATTCACTTATAGGCTGTGCTGATGTAATAAATTATTATATATTCTATTTTAAATTTCATAGTAATTTAGGTAGTACAAAGCTGAAGGTTGTTTTCTGTTTAGTAGACTGTTATATAGACAGCAGACATCATTGTGGTGGATCAGACTTCTTAATAAACCAAATTTCATGCTAAAAACCGTTATTTTTAAGAAATTATCCTTTAAGTTGACAACCAATAATTTTTTTCATTTTTGTTTTTGTTCTGTTTTGTGTAAGGACCTTAATGCACTCTCTTATAGCATTTCTTTAAAAATTCCATACAGAAAATCTTTGATATGCTGGCTAGATTTTCTAAGACCTTAGGAATTCTGCACATTTACAAAAACATAAACTATTTTACCAGCTCCTAGCATTTTCAAAGCCATATTGCTCTCAGGAGACATGTTTCTAATGTGTTTTGCTACAAGTCAAGAGCATTTTCAATATTCACTAAAATTTTCCTTCTCAATTGGTGACTATTTCTCCACAAAGACACAATGTTTTGAATATTTCAAAGGTTACTGTAGAGACAGCACAGTACGAAAGCTTATATGTGGATAAATAGGCAACTCTCCCACCTAAGAATCTGTAGTTCAAAATTAAAATTCATAACCACATAAATTTACAGATCACTTCATGTCATAGACACAGGAATTGCTCATAATTTGGATATTAAATCCACGATTTAAATTTTTATATTTGGTCTTCTCCATGAATTAATCTAAACTACAATGCTTTACTTTGCTTTACACTACTCTGTTAACAGGCATACAAGTACAGAAATGTGTTCATTAAAATAGATGCATTAATGAAGACTGATTCCCAAATGTGGCAAAACTGATGACTAAAGAGATATCAATCAACATTAATAAATCAGTTTGAACAACTATAGGACAATCTGAAAGAAGGGTACCCTTATTTGAGACATTTCCTCAATCTTATTTATTCAGAATTATTTTTGGGTTTTTTTTTTTTTTCAGACCAATAAATAACTGAGAAACCCAACGCCTTAAAAACAAGCTACTGTCAAGAGGAATGACCAGACCTAAGAGACTCCAAAAGAGCAGCAAGGCCTATTTCAAATAGCCACAGATGTCCACCACATGATAGCTAACATGCTGATCATAAGGGACACGATGAAAGTCCTCTGTCTCCATTGTATTTGTCATAAGGTGTGACCAGCCATCTGTTCTTTATTTATGTTTCTAGAAACCCAACAACTTTTGAGATGCATTGACTTGGAAAAAAAACATGTATTAAAAACAAGAAGGAGACAGTTATGAAATGACTCAGTGGCAAAATCTGTGAGACATTTTAGCAGGTATATAATAAAAGTTCATCAAAAGCCTTACAAAATCATCTCTTCCTTCATAAATAAGCAAACCCGCTGAAGAGGCAGGCAGGAACTTACTGAAACTGAACTCTCATAGCCATTATTACAAACCGATTGTCATTAAAATAGAAATCCAAAGATAGGGGAGAAAATAAAATGCAATTTATCAACCAAACAAAGGTAAGAAAGTTCATAATTATCTAGTTACAATAATAAGAACGGGCAGGGCAACCAAACATATGAGGGAATTAGCATCTTCACTGCAGAGAATAAATGAATTTAAATTTTACGTATGTATTTGATTTCAAGAGCTACTCAAAAAGACTGAATAAAATTTTAAAGACATGTGCCAAACCAGAGTTTAAGATTAACAGTACCAAACAATTGTTGGTAACAGTAAGTCAAAAGTTTTTGTACCAAATTCACTTCTAATCATAAGTCCAGATTTAAGGACAAGATAGGAAATATATTTTAGCCTATTTATTAAAGTGCTTCATACTCTAACCGACAAGACAAACAAACAAATATGCTGAGTGGAGGTACGACATGAGTAACCTTCACGAGTCTTTTATTAGCACCTATTTTTTTGAGGTTAAAAAATAGCCAAGTACAACTGATTTAAATTAAAGTAATTGAGTATATTAATAAATATTAAGGGATTCCCTGGACTTCTTCAATCAGGTATTGTTTTTATTCTTTTAAAAGTTAAAACTGAGAGTTATGATTTATAATCACAGGTCCTCTTTTAATGTAAAAAATTCTGATAATGCATCTAATAGGAATAAAAAAAACTGAGACTACTATGGTCACACTAGCTATATGCCTGTGTATCAATTTCCACATCTGTAAAATGGGAATGATCATAGTATCAATCTCACAGAGTTGTTATTATTATTATCTTAGCTTAATATTTGCAAAGCACTTAGAACAGTCTTGGCTCATTAAGTGCCTAAAAAATGGTAAATTATAGAATATCATATGACAAACTTAAAAAGGAATTATTACCAAGTAATCAAATTTAAATTTGGTCCTTCTTAAGTGGAAAAGTTTAAAAAAATAAATACATAAAAGAAAAAATAAGTAGGGGTGTGTACCATCTCTTACAGCACAAAGTGATAGCAGTCAATAAACAGTCAAAAGATAAGTCATGGAAATACACTGAGAAGAAGAAAAGCAGGAACGTTCTAATCAGAAGCAATTGGAACTGACTTCCTTTGTGAAAACACAATCTGATTAGAATCCTGAAGGAACACTTTCTGAAGTAAGAATAAAGAATTTCACAGAATAATGCAAACAAAGGGAGATCAGTCATCCTATATGGTATAATGGTGACATCTGCTTACACACACACACACACACACACACACACACACACACAAAACCTCACTTTGGAGTATAAAACATTCTAAACCTTGGAACAAACAGATTATTACCATGAATATCTAGCACATTTCAAGGAAAATATTAATAAATGAAGCAGAATTGATGAGACTATTTTCCAATTAGACACTGTACCTACGTAATTGTAATAATGGATGCATCAGATGGTGATAACATATTATCAATATATTTGATCACAAAATTGAAAGCTGACTGCTGCACAATCCCCTGCATAGACTACTTCAACTGTTCCCTCTTTTTGTTCCCTCAAAGAATTTAATATTCTCTGACTGATGAAATTCAAATGGCATATCCTATCAATCAAAGTTCTCTTAATAAGGCTTTCAGAAATGTAATTGTTTGATGAATTTAGTTTTTCTTAAATTTCAAAAAAGGATAAAGTTTGCCTGATAAGATTTATTCAGAACTGTTTTCATTTCTTTTTATTTTTAATTTTTTATCTCATCATATTGAAAGTGAGAAATATCAATCAGGGTCTTAAAACTCAGGAACTCTTCTAAGTGTTTACATTTAACAAATTATTGATTTAACATAAATTATATGCATTTACAACTGTGGTTAATGTAAAATTTTTGCATTTATGATAATAAACAGAAGCTCCAAAAATATTCATAGCACAATATAAATGACATGATGATCTAATAACAGGACTCAAATTTTAAGTGGTAAAGATAAAAGAATATATTTTTTCATCCTATCAGGGTATCTCTGAAACTGCAGGTAAACTCTTACTTAGAAATAACATCAAAAAGGCTAAGTTTGAAGCCTCTCACAAATGTGAATTCTGACAACAAAAATGTTTCAATGAATTGCTCCAGAAAATTTATTATTCTCTATTTTTATTTCAATTTTCTGAGATTTTCTACATTTTCCCCCAAACTGTCATAACTACAAAATCGCCCCCCCCCCCATATTTCCCATATAGGAAGATATCAGTAAAATTTAAAAAGTGATTAAACCTTCATGAAAAGGTCAAGGGAGGGCCCTGGTTTTGGTTTCTTCACCTGTCATCACAGCAAAAAGTCTTTTGCATAAACACACTATACCTTGGTCAGGCAATAAATATATTATAATTGCATCTTCACCAAATCTCCTAAATTCAAACATTTCTTCTTTCAGTATGTCCAATTGTTCCTGCTACATGGCAGAACTCTAGAACATTCATGGATGCTTTTTAAATTGCATAAACTAGCACTTTGGGTCAAACATTCCCAAAGCCATCAAATTTTCTTACACTCTCCAAATACCTTATCTCAATAACTGACAGTTCTACTAGATTATAAATTCTCAAAGAAAGGGAATTATGTCTTGCAAGCATATCAAAATGTTTGGCAATATAAGCAATAAAATGAGTAATCATTATTTTTTCAAATTATAAAATGTGGAAGAATTTTAATAATTTTGAGAGGCTTTAAAACATTTCATTAAATTAAAATTATTTTTTTCATATTTTCCACATAAGCCTCCAATACATTTCTTACTATCTATGTATCAATCTCAAAATCATGTGCTAACAAACATTTCATAAAACTTAAGAAGTTACAGGAGTTTAATTTCCAATATATTTCTTCTCTAATTTGTATGGCTGGGGTATAGAACAGCTTAGGTTGATACTCATGTCGTGTCACAGCATGTATCTCTTGAAGAAGTAAAGTAATTTGGTGAGTAGTGTAAGAGAAGAACTATAAAAGGAATTAACAGAATTGTACCAATTAGAAAAAATAGATATTTTGTACTTTTTGCTCAATGTTGTGCGCACAAGATCAGTTCTTTGTGACTATCGTACTTTCTATTTCATAATTAAAGAAAAAAGCAGTTTCCTTTCAGCTAAACTGGGCAACATTCCCTTCTGACTCGTACAATTAAAATTGTTTACAGTTCTCCAGGAAAATATGTAACAGTCTTATGAGGAAAAAAAAATTAATATTTATTATGAATCATAAAAGGCAAACATCAAATTGTCTTTGCCCATCCATAAATTACTCCCCCCTTACCTTCCTCTTTTTTCTCAAAGGTCATCATGACTTCACACTATTTGATATTACTATCATCTTTACATGAAATAACTTTTGTGTATATTAGGTGGATTTTATTTATTTTTTAAAATACAGTCAAGATAAGCTCTCTCATGGTTGATAATGATCTTACATTAATTATCAATATAAAATCTTTTTATATTGGTATTGGAATACAGACAACGATTCTTTCACAATCTAAAATGAGATCTAATCCCTGTCATAAAATGTCTTATGTGGAGTGGTTGATTTTCTGAATTATATAAAAAGAAAACAAGAATTATTTTTAAATGGAAAAATAACTATTAAATCCTCTAATCCATCTGCTATCATATACTTCTTCCTAGCATGGAAGTGTAACAGACCACTATGGAAAATGATATCTGAGTCCTTTACTTGGTAGAAATCCCATGGCTTCACAAGTTTAAAGTTAATGAATGTAGCCAGCTTTTCTCAAATTGTTTCCAAAATAAAATCCCACAGAAGTATTCAGATTTAGGAATTGCTTCCTCATACAAAGAGATAATTATAAAACAGTCATATCCATATTTATAAAAGCTTCCAAAAATGACATTTGAATAAACAAGCTCTTCACCATGTAATGTACCATCCACCTAAATGCAGATTTTTTTATTTGGAGAGAGAGAGAGAGAGAGCGCGCGCAAGGAGGGAGAGCACAAGCAGGGGAGAGAGGGGCAGAGGGAAAGAGAGAGAGCATGACAAAGGGCTTGATCCCACGACCCTGGGATCATGACCCGAGTCGAAATCAAGAGTCAGACATTTAACCAACTGAGTCACCCAGGTTCCCCTAAATGTAGATTCCTGATAAACAGTTAATTGGATGGACAACAAATTTCAAAATAAGGATAGGTGTTTTCCATCACAGAATATCCAAAGTTTTGAGGCACTGGTTTTGTTTTGTTTTGTTTTAATAATTTTTCATTCAGAAAGCAGTGCCTATAATCATACCTTCTTCTTTATCAAACAGACCTATAATCATACTTTCCTATTTATGTTCTTAAATGTTCACAGCATTGTTTGATGCAATTTAAAAAAGAAACTTAAATCCATTATTTTTCAAAGTGGGTTTTATATCCTGTTAGAAGCATGTGGCCATGGGCCAAGAAGTAGGCAAAGAAATCCACATAATCAACCCAGCACGTCAAGCAAATATTTAACTAAAGCATTTTGAGAGTTGGAAACTTTTCTTAATAATAAAACAACCACAAGTATAATAAAGAAGAGAATACCAAAGTCACAGGCATATTTTAGTTCCATCTTTAACCAAAATAATGCATATTGGTAGTTTAAAAATCAAAGAGTTCTACAAGATTCATCATGAAAAAAAGCTCCATCCCACTCCTGCCACCCAGATTCTATCTCCACATAAGCAGCCCCTTTCACCACTTGTGGCTACTTTTCACAACTTGTCAATTTTAGCCATTCACTACTGATTTCCTTTAGTCTTTCTTCAATCTACTCACCATGCAAGATGTGGATTTAACTCTTTCACCACTCCTTCCTCCAATTCACTTCCTCTGCTACCATTCACATATATATATGAGCAGATTTAAGAGTCAAGAACTAAAAAAACTGATTGTAAACTCTGTGTGGGGAGTCATGCAGTATAATATGGACATGCAGAGATATCATATTCTAAGATTCTCTACCTGCCTATATCTGAGAGTCTTTTTTCTTGATCAGCTCATTCTTGTACTTAGGAATTATAAGGCTGGCTGCTACTATTCTTGCAATCAAACAAGGAAAGGTAGCCTGCTCCCATTGTTAATTATATAGACTTTCACTTAATCCTCATATTTTTACTACAGTCCTTCACTCTTTCTTCAGCTGTGTTTGGTTTCTGTAAACCTAGATTTTTTTTCTGGGAACAAAAAGAAAATTAGGCTCACGGCTACCTGGGGGGTCGAAGTCCCTCATTATAATGCCTTAAACAAATCATAGTTTCAACACTGTTCTGTACTGTCACCTTTGGAAGAAACTGGTACCTCCAATTTCTGAGGCTCTCTGCTTAGGAATTAGTCTGGCTTTGTAACAATCTAAAAGAATTAGACTCTTTCTCCATTCCACTTACTGAGTTACAAATCATTCATTTGTCTTCCACCTTCAAAAATTGTATAGATACTTCTTAGATGCCTCTAGTATTCTTCTTGGGTTTGTGAATTTATACTGGGTTTCAGCCATGTTAACAGAAAGCCTCATATAAAATATTTAAAGCAATAAAAGACACTTCAAAGAAATTCTGCATTTATGCTAGCTAACAGGCCATGCATCGGGTTTATTCCCCTTAGCTAAAAGGGATGGTTGAACGGAAAATTTTGAGAAATGAACATCGTCTAAATAAACAGTCTTTGATTTTCAAAAACTAACAACACTCATATGTGACAAAGGAGCAAAGGCAATACAATAGAGCAAAGATAGTTGATTTAACAAATGGTGTTGAAATAATTGGACATCCACAGCCAAAACAAACAAAACAAAAACAACAACAACAAAAAGGAATGCAGACACAAACCTTATGGCCTTCAAAAAAAATTAACTCAAAATGGATCATAGACTAAAATGGAAAATACAAAACTAAAAACTCCTAAAAGATAACATAAGAGAAAACCTACATGATCTTGGGTATGGCAGTGAGTTTTTAAACACAACACCAAAGGCACGATTTACCAAGAAATAATTGATAAGCTGGAGATCACTAAAATGAAAAACTTCAGGAGCTCTCTTCTATTTGCTAAATGTATACTGCCTGATTCATGAATCCTTAAATAAAACTAATGAGATCTTTAAATTTACCCAAAAAATATTAAAAACCTGCTCTGCAAAAGACAATGCTAAGAGAATGAGAAAAGAAGCCACAGACTGGGCCAAGATATCTGCAAAAGACCTACCTGATAAAGGACTGTTATCCAAAATATACAAAGAACTCTCAGAACTCAACCTAAGAAAACAAACAACATGATTTAAAAATGAGGCACAGCCCTTAACAGACACCTCACCAAAGAAGATACAAAGATGGTAATAGAGCATATGATACGATGCTCCACATCATATGTCATCAGGGAAATGCAAAATAAAATAACAAGATACCACAACACACCTACCAGAAAGCCCGAATTCTACAATTACTGACGACACTGTATGCTGACAAAAGTGTGGAGCACCAGGAAGTCAGTTTTGTTGCTGGTGGGATTGCAAAAGGGTATAGCCACTTTGGAAACGGCTTGGGGACTTCTTATCAAACTAAACATACTCTTAAGATCATAATATCCAGCAACTGAACTCCTTGGTAGTGCAAAGGAGTGGACATTTATCCATGGGAGTTGAAAACTTGTATCTACACACAAACCTGCAGCTTTATTTATAACTTCCCAAACTTGGAAGCAACAAAGATGTCTTTCAGCAGGTGAATGGACAACTTGTTAAATCCAGAAAACAAAATATTATTTAGCAGTAGAAAGATATGAGCTATCAAACCATGCAAGACATAGAAAAACCTTAAATGCATATTAGTAAATGAAAAAAGCAAATCTAAAATGCTATATCCTGTATGGTTCCAACTATATGGCACTCTGGAAAAGGCAAAACTAGGCAGATGGTAAAAAGGACAATGGTTCCCAGGGTTTGAAGCCAGAGAGAAGGATAAGTAGGCCGAGCACATAGAATTTTTAGGGTAGTGAAAATACTCTGTATTAAACCACAATGATGGATACATGTCATTAGACATTTGTCCATACCCAAAGAACATACATCGCCAAGTCTGAACACTAACATAAACTATGGAGTTTGGGTGGGTGATAATGATGGATCAAGTATAACAATACACCATTCTGATCGGGGTAATGTTGATAATGGGGGAGGCTGTCTGGGAATATATGAGAAATCTCTGTATCTTCCTCTTAAATTCACTGTGAACCTATAATTGGTCTAAAAACATTGTGCAAAAAAAAAAAAAAAAGTATAATAAAAACTCTAGTTGCAAATGTAACTGTGTAAAAGTCCATCAAGTGATTAATGGATAATCAACTTGTGGTTGATCAGTGTAAAATAATACTGTTCAACAATGAGAAGGGATGAAATACTGATACAGGCACCAACATGAATGAATCTCACAGATGTTAATGCTGAGCAAAAGAAGCTGCTCATATAAAATTACATACTGTATGACTGTATTTACATAAAGTGCAAGAACTGGCAAAATTAGTCTATCATGAGGAAAATTAGAAAAGTGGTTGTCTATGGGAGATGGAGACTGGCTGGGTAAGGATACAAGGTAACATTTTGAAGTGATACAAAGGTTCTATATCTTGACTGAGGTGGTAGTTACAAGGGAAGATACATCTTCAAAATGCAACAAACTGTACATTAAAGATCAGTGCATCTCACTGACTATAAATTTACAGAAGTGAGAGACAGAAAGAGAGATGAAAGAAATATATATGTATATGCATATCTCCAACTAAGTGACCACAAGTTTTGCCATAAGATTAGTGACATATTTAATATTGAAGGCTGCAGATACCTTAGAAAACTTTTTTTTGCAATAATTAACTGTATCAAATAAATACTGATGATTTCAGTTTTGAGTTGTTTAAGTCATAGATCTGATACTACCTAGTTTCAAGATTTTTTTCTCAACTAATAAGAACTATTTTTTTAGTAAGATTCATTGATCTCTTGGACCTCTTCCCTTTCTAAAAATACCATCTCACTAAGAAACTTAATTTGATTTGTGCATATTAGTATTTCTTATGATTAGTTTTGATTAAAGTATATCACTGAGAACATTTTAAAGCTTAAGAAATACTATAACCTTTTAAAATATAACTACCATATCCTAGTTAATAAATGGCATGCCTAGGACGCCTGAGTGGCTCAGTTAGTTGAGTGTCTGACTCTTGATTTCAGCTCAGGTCATGACCTCACGGTTTGTGAGATGGAGCTCGGGACATACTCTGCTGACAGCACGAAGCCTGCATGGGGTTCTCCCTCTCAGCCTCTCCCCTGCTTGTGCTTGTGTATGTGTGTGTATATATATATATATATATATATATACACACACACACACACATATATATGTGTGTGTGTGTATAAATTGCATGTTCACCTCGTAGTATTCAATTTGCTTAATTTTTAAGCTTTTTATATTTTATATTTTGTTTCTTAATGCTAGTTTATCAATAGCACATTTTTTTCTTGTGGATAACCAGCTTCACAAAGAAATAGTTTGATTCATAATAGTTTTTTGTATATAATACAGTGGGTTGTAAAAAAAAATCTATTTTGAGATATCAATTTATCAATTTTGTTATCTCACTTAGGAAGTGACTTAACTACTACAGAATATCCTTTGTGATATACAGAATTTAATTTTGGGGGCACCTGGGTGATTCAGTCAATTAAGCGACTGAATCGATTTCACTTCAGGTCCTGATTTCATGGTTTGTGAGATCGAGTCCTGCACAACGTCTACGTGGAGCCTGCTTGGGATTTTCTCTCTCCCTCTCTGTCCCTTCCCAACTCACGCTCCCTCCCTTACTCGTGCACACTCACTCTCTCTCAAAATAAATAAACTTAAAAAAAAAGAATTTTATTTTGTGCTTAAAAATTAAAAAGTAAAAAAAAATTAAGTTACATCACAAACTTGGGCAGCACACCAATGTAAAATTCTTGAATGACAAGAACATACTAAGAGTCATAGATCTTTACTCTTTTAATTTTATCATTTAGTTTTAATGTTTTCATTAAGTTTTTTCCAATGACACTAAAAACACATGAAAAATACTAACATAATAGAATGTGCTATTAGTTTTTAAAGAAACTCTACTTTTACCCCATATTATCAGAAAGACGAGACAAAAAGGAAACAAAGATAACAGCATAAAACTCAGCCAGAAATGAGCTATTACACAAAATACATCTATAAAGACATATATGGTAAGTGGAAGTGAGAGGTCTGTTATATAACTATTATTTACTCAACTACATGAAATCTAATTTGTTACAAGCGAAAACACAATCTTCTTTATATTTATTAATTTGTTTCAGATAATATTGGTACAAACTCCTAATATAATTACCTAATTATATAACAGTAATATAATTTCACAATATATACTCAAAATTAAATAGCATTATGTATGCCTGATAGGAACCTTTCAGCAATTCTGCTAGAGTTCCCTTCTCTTCCATGTTTACATTCCATGCCTCAAAATAAGAGACATATGAATATTCCTAAATATAAATGGTTCAAATCTTTCAAAATAAAAACTCTTTATTGAAAAAAATAGCTGAAATGGTTTATGAAAAACACTATAATTTAAAAGCAATATTAAGTATAAATTACTATTACTAGCATTTAGGTCTTCTAGAAACCTAAATTCACTCCCTAAGACTCACATATACTGTGTGCATCATTCCATGAAAGATTGCTTTCTATACAATAAATAAATCACCCTGAAACAAATATTAATATAGCAGTGAGAGGAAAGAAGAGGATGAGTAAAGGGGGAAAAAAAGGTGGTAAAAAGGTCAGGACCATAATAACGGTATAAATCTGAACAAAGTGAAACATTTTCTTAAAGTGAAGTCTATTAAATGATGAAATAAGCTCTGTAGGAATGCAATAAAAGCCCCATCACTTAGGTTAAGAACTAGCCCAGACAAAGCACTTGAGAAAATCCCATGGGTACAGACTAGTATTGGCAGGGGAGATTGCTTTGATGAATGTCTTAAATTTTCAACTATATTTGTCATTCAAAAGACAAAGAAGATTGGTTACATTCCCTGAAGAATATATCTGTAAATAAATGATGCATGAAGACCTCACTTTAAAATGAAATGTTATGTTCTTTCAGCTTGTCCTTCTAAAAGTAAAATAATTAATAGTTCTTTTGCATTGAACATATTTCATTCAAAACTGACTTACCAGTTACAATTTGTTTTATTTCCTCTGCTTTTAAGCTACCAATTTCCAGAAAACATTTAACTAGTGAGAGTAATATTATCACGTAAAAATATAGATTATAGTTCATATTGCCTATGTAAAACTAGAGAAAAAAGAAGAGCTAAAATAACAAAACATGTAAACAAAATTTCCTAGATGTACCTGCTTTTAAAATTATTTTTGAAAGAACTCATTCTTTTAAACGGGATTTTTCGTCAGTTTTATGTTGGTACCAAAATTAACACTGACATTCAAATTGTATAAATATTCTCACTGTATTCCATTTGTTATATTTCAATTAATCATATTCTAGTCATATCTGTTCTTACAATTTTAATAGTATTTTTACGTGTACTTTTATGTATTGGAAAAATGTCTAAACCATGATCATCTAAGCTGTTTTCTCACTTAAACTTTATATCACTCTACTACAGGCTAGTCTAAGACAAATGCTGGAATAAAATCCATCAAGGCCAGAATTCAAGATTCAATTAATATAGATTTATTTTGTACTTTAATATAAATAATCAGCTTCCAATTTCATATCATGTAGGATCACATAAAATCAATGCCTGCAAACCCCTTTTAACCTGATGAAATACTGGATTAGTATATACGGAGCAATTAGTTTGTACACTACTTGTTTGATTGAGTATAGGGACTGAGGGAAAGCTTCCTAAAGGGGACAAAAGGAGTATTTTCTTCTAGTATTTTAATCCTTCCTCACATTAGAAATACATCAAAGTTCTCATCAAAGAGTCTGAACACTCCACCAATAAGGTCTGATCAAGAATCCTATCTTGACTATATTCTAGCAGATAAGGTTATGACAAGCTTGGTTTTTAGTAATTTAAATTTTAAGACTTAATATTTTAAAACAATTTTAGCAGAATTGAGAAAAAGTACAGAATTTTCCATATATGCTACACATACACAGCCTCCCCCATTACCAACATACTTCATTGTCACAGGTACCATCACTTACTTATCCATTCAAGGTAATAATAACATAGCAAGAATACAGTATAGAAAAAATTCTGGGGAGAAACTAAAAACCACATGTGTGAACCTGCATACATAAATATCCATAAGCCTGGGAATGATAAGACATGAAAACAGATAAAGACACAGGCCAGTTAATGGGTGCCTTAAAGGCTACGTGAAAAAGCTTGATCCATACCTATAGGGGACCAAAGAGGCACCTTGTAGTTACTTTCTGATTTGTCCAGTGGATTTGTAAAGTTCATATGTAAAGAAGCCTAAAAATAACTCCATATATTGGTTATAATTAAATATTTAATGACTGACAGGCTGAAAGAATACAGTGACAGTCTGAAATACATTCACTTTCTAATCCCCAGACCCTGTAAACATTAGCTTATATGAGAAAAGATGTGATTAAGCTAAGGATCTTGAGAGAAAGAGCTTAGTCCAGAGAGTCAGAGTTCCCTCTCTCTATCTGTCTGTCTCTCTCTCTCTCTCTCTCACACACACACACACACACACACGAACAAATATAGACACACTGTATGTACACTCTCTGTATGTACAGAGAGTGATGTAAAGATTAAGGCAGAAATAAGTGATGTAGACACAAGCCAAGAAACAGCAGCTATAAAAGCTAGAAAGGCAAATACATCAATGTGAATGTATGTGAACATCAGCAAATTGCACACTTTAAAACATGATGGTAAATTTTATGAGTATTTCAACACAATTTTTTTAAGCTGGCAGGGCAGCAGGAAGGGAGAGTGGAGACACCTGGACAAGGCAAGGAACAGATTCTTCCCCGAGTCTCTGAAGGAAGTGCGGCTCTCTCTACAAAGAAACCTTGATTTGGGGTATCTGGCCTCCAAAAACTATGAGAAAAATTTCTGGGTTTTAAAAAAATTTTTTTAATATTTAGTTACTTGTGAGAGAGAGACAGACAGGCAGAGAGAGTGTGAGTGGGGGAGGGGCAGAGAGAGAGGGAGACACAGAATCTGAAGGTGGCTCCAGACTCTGAGCTGTCAGCACAGAACCCGATGCAGGGCTCGAACTCACGAACGGTGAGATTATGACCTGAGCGGAAGTCAGATGCTTAACCAACTGACCCACCCAGGCACCCCGAGGATAAACTTCTGTTTTAAACCATTCAGCTTGTGGTAATTTGTTACAGCAGCTATAGAAAATTAATAACTACATATACATGAAAACCATGTATGTTAAAATACCAAGGAGAGATGTATAAGGATTTATACTTATATAAATTTTAGATGTGGGTAAATATATTATGGGAAAATTAGCAACTATCCTTAAAAATTAAAATAGAGTCATTAATGTGTATTCTACTTAAAAATGTAATATTTAAAAATTTTATTCTTAGCTCTATGGAAAACACATATCATAAAAATGACAGTATTTTCTTCACAGGACAGCCTTTTATAAGAATAATATACACCAATGACTGTCACAACTGTAGGAAATAAGATGAGGAACCAGAATATTTCCTATGCAGGTGGCTTTCCTCCTAGTATTCTAGGCTTACATACTGTCAGAAAAGTGACATATCAAGAACAAGAACTGCCACTGAACTGAATCCAAGAAAGTTTATAGGTGATCCCATCCATGAAAAGCTTATATATATATATATATATATATATATATATATATATATATATATATATTTTAAATCAGGCTCGAAAACCTGAAGAATAGAATTATTTCCATGAAAGCTATAAAAGGTTTAGTTAATACAAATATGAAGGAAGCTATCTCAGTTTAGTTGTGGCTGTGTTAACAGTAAAAAATACTTCATTCGAAACCGGTAATACGTTTTTCTATTTTGGTTACCAGGGCTGTGCGCACTATTATTTTTTGATAAACATATTTGTGCTGAAATTGCACCACTAGGGAAGAGTCTGGAATGGAGTGGAAAGACAAATTATATATCAATAAATAATAATACTACCTGAATATGTGGTTTGATGTCAAATAAAGAGTTATGTTTTATAATATAGATTCAGTTCAGCAGAGGTTATTCAAAACCACACATAATTAAAATATTTTCTATATGCATTGCTTTCTTTCCTAAAGCACTTTGTCACTACAGTCCTAGGACTGATTCCAAGCAGTACTTCACACTGGAGTTACGGTTACCCAGATGTTTGTAGAACTACTTACGAATCCAAAAGCACGTCTTAAAGTTATTATTTTCTAGACCTACGTAATACAAAACATACTAACTCATAACTATTATTTTACAGAAATCCAAAAATGAAATGTTGTATTTCTCAGTAACTAAAGCACTGAATTAGCTGTTACCAAACTATAAAAGATTTAAAAAATTTAATTCAATTGCTGTCAATAGTAGTTTAATAGTGGTTCCTGATTTTTTAAATTATTCAACTTGGTTTTAATCAGGGATATAAAAATAAAATTAAAGGACTACGAGTCTCCTCTTCCTGATTTAAACTTAATACCTAAAAATAACTATATATATACACACAATTGTTGTAGGACCTCAGATATATTTACTTTAAAGAGCTGTTTTAAGTTTGAAAGACTATTCTGGAAAGATTCATGTTCTTTTCTTATTAAACTTTTAATGTTGAAATAACTGTATACCCATGCAGTTGTAGAAATAGTACTAAGAGATCCTGTGTAGATTTCACCCAGTTTTCCAAATGGTAAATTCTTGCAGAACTATAGTACAAAGTCCCAACCAGGAAATTGACATTGATACAATCTACCCATTTCATCCAGATTTCCTCATTTTTATATATATTCATTTATGTGTATGTGTATGAAGTTCTATGTAACTATATTTCATGTGTAGCTTCCTGTATCCATCACTAGAGTCAAGAACACATGATGTTGTAAGTTCTATCACCCTATCCCTAACCCCTGGCAACCATTAAACCTGTTGTCCAACTCTGTAATTTCAAAAATTTTGTGATATAAATGGAATTATTTTGGGACTGGCTTTCTTTGGTCAGTGTAATTACCCTGACTACTAGTGAATTATCACTACCCTTCATCTTCTTCTCCAAGGAGAGCCACTTGACATTCAACCAAGTTGTATGTAAGACGAAGTCATTGCTTTTATTGTTAATATTCCATTTTATTTGTACCACACTTTGTTCAACCATTTACCAGCTACAGAATGTATCAGTTATTTCCAGTTTTTGGCTTCTAAGAATAAATCTGCTGCTATGAACACTATTGAATAGTTTTTATGTGAACATAAGTCTTCACCTCTCCAGGATAAATGTCCAAGAGTTTGATTGTTAGGTAATATGATGAGTGTGTGCTCAGTTTTATAAGAACCAGCCAAATTGTTTTCCAGAGTGACTGTGACATTTCCCATTTCCACCAGCAATGCATTTATGATACAGTTTATCCATGTCCTCCCCAGCACTGTCATTACTTTTTATTTGAGTCATTCTCATAGGTGGTAGTGATATCTCATTGTGGTTTTAATTTACATTTCCCTAATGGCTAACAATGAGCATCATTTCATGCGCTTATCTGCCAAGTAACTATTCTCTCCAGTGAAATGTCTGTTCATGACTTTTGCCCAGTTTTCTAGTTGTATCATTTGGCTATTTATTGTTGTGTTTTTACTGTATTTTTACTGTGATATTTTAAGTCTCAAAATACATTAGACACTAATCTTCTATTGGATATGTGGTTTGCAAAGATTTTCTCCAGTCTGCAACTTGTCTTTTCATCCTCTCACAGATCTTTTGTGCAGCAAAAGCTTTTAAGTTTTTTGGTTGCATTTTATCAATTTTTCCTTTTATGAGCCATGATTTCAATGTCAAGTCTAAAAACATTTCACCTATACCTGGATCCGAAAAATATCCCAAAGATTTTTCCTTATGTTTGCCTTCCTAAACATTATATAGTCTTATGTTTTACATTTAAACCTGGAATCCATTTGAGTTAATTTTTATGTAAAGCATAAGCTTTAGGTCAAGCTTTATTTTCTTGCTGTGGATGCTTCACTACCATTTGTTGAAAAAGCTATCCTTCATTGAATTGCTTTTGCACTTTTACCAAAATCAGTTGGGGAGCAGGGGGAAGATGTAGGAGCAGTCCCAGGTGGCTACAGTCTTTTTCCACTTCACTACCCTTCATTTTCTTCTCCAAGGAGAGCCACTTGCAACTAAAAAGTCTGTCATGTAATTTTAGATTGGCATAAATCTTAAACAATGATGCAAAGTGAAACAGGACCATGATAATTATGATGCTTGTCTCAGGTATTTCCTGGTTCTTTGACACACAGTTGACCATTGCCTGGTAATTACTGCTTTAAGACTTCATATCTGCTTTGACAATAATACTTTAATGAATTAAACTGACTTCTTGAAAACATCAATTATGCATATTTGTATGGGTGCACTTCAGTGGTTTTCAATTCTGTTCCAGTGATCTGTGTCTACGCCTCGCCGATACCATATTGTCTTGACTAGTATAGCTAATAAATAGCAACCTTCATATAGAGTAGTGATCCTTCCCACTTTATTCTTCCTCACCAAGACTGTTTTAGCTATGCTAGGGTCGGTGCCTTTTCACCTGAATAAAAATTAGAACAATTCTGAATATGTCTACAGAAAATCTCACTGTTATTTGACAGAAATTGAATTAAATCCATGAATCAATCTGAGGAGAAATGAAATCTTGACAATGTTCAGTCTTCCAATCCATGAACACAATAGATTTTTCCATTGATTTAGCTCTTCTTTGATTTCTGATGCAGATTCTGTACATGTTTTATTAAGTTTGTATCAGAGTATTTCATTTTCTTTGGAGCAACAGTCGATAGCATTATTTTGTATTTTCGTTGCTACATGTTTGTTTTTTAAGGTATTTTTAAATACTTTACATATACTTACCTTTAATAGGGAAAATTGTGAACGATATTGAAATAGAGAAAAAGCTCTGAGTGTCTTTTCAATAGGATACTGGATGGCCTCTAGAGAGACTCCCATGTTACCTGATTCTATGGAAGCATACAAATACGACTATTTTTGACTAGGTTCTTTTATAACTTTGTAAGCCAGAGAAAACTAACAGTAATTATAATGATTTTACCCAAAGAAATTAATTTTGTCCGATATAAATACACTAATTTCCACCCATAGAAAATATGATTCCAAACCTTACAATGTCCTATAGAATATTTTACCCAATTTTACGTGGATTAGTAATTATATACAAATCTCATTCTCATTTGAAACAGTTTTACTATCTCACAGGTAACCTCATTAATTAAGAAGATGAAGCATCTTAAAGGTTCATTTTATATTTAGATGAGAGTCATGATTTTACTTTTTTGAAATTAGACTTTAATAGATTTGATAAAAACTAAAAGTTAGTTTTGTTTTACTGACCTGCATCTGGAGGAGTACCTCCCTTGTTAGGATATGCAGACAAGACTTTCTCAATCCACAACTGTCAAACTGTAAAACTGGCAATATCTAATGCAAAAGCCAGCAAAATTGTTCTTCTAAGGGTCAAACAGTAAATATTTCAGGCTTTTACAAAAAAATTTTAATGTTTATTTATTTTTAAGAGACAGAGCATGACTGGAAGAGGGGCAAAGAGAGAGGGAGACACAGAATCTAAAGCAGGCTCCAGGCTATGAGCTGTCAGAACAGAGCCCGACACGGGGCTCGAGCCCACAAACTGCAAGATCATGACCTGAGCCAAAGTCAGACATTTGACCGACTGAGCTACCCAGGCACCTCTAGACTTTGAAGTCCACATAGCTCTCTGCTGCAAAGATTCACCTCTGACCATGTTGCAAAAAAGTACTCATAGTCAATATGTAAAGGCATGAGTGTGGCTATGTTCCAAAAAAAAAAAAAAAACTATTTATAAAAACAGAAGGCAGGCTGAATTTGGCCCACTGACTGTAGTTTGCCAACCCATGGCCTAATGTTTTGCTGTTTTGGAAAAAGAGTTCTCAATCTTTTTCTAAAATAACACCCACATTTACAAGCAAAGCACTCCCAGGGGTCTATCAAGGATGGAATGGTTGTCCCCTGGTCATAGCACTGCCAGCTGCTTCCATGCAGTGTCCAGTGAGTTAATTCTATCTCCACCCATTTCTCACAGCTCCTTCTGACCAGTGTGTCTGGATGATCTGACAAAGATCTACTACTAATGATAATTATTTTTCCTTCTAAAAGAGTGATTAATCCTTTGAGTAAAGACATTTTCAAACCTACAGTACTGTTCATGGGAAACCACTATTTATCAAAAAGCAAACATAATTTATAACATAAAAATATGATGCAGTTGGAAACTTGGCTGTCCACGAAAATATTCCCAGTTTAGTATGCAACTAAAAACTGAGAATCTCAAAAACTAACCCAGAGGAACACGGCAGTACACACTCATATAAACCTTTTTCTGTTTTTCAAAAATTTCACACTTTGATTGAGCCAAACATTGATCAAGGACCTCATGCATTTATACTAAGTACTTTGTATGTATAGTACTCAAATAAAGTAAAGCACAGCACTTAAGAGAAGTGGGTTAAATGATTATAATACCTATGTCAATATACAGGGTTCAAAGAATTTAAATACACAGAAAAAATACACAGAAACCAGACATGGGAGAGAAGGTGAGGTGAGAGTGAGGATGGCTAGAGAAACCAAGATGTGTATATGTGTGTTGATTACCGAGCCAAGACTCAAACTACTAGGAGTTAGGTAAGAATATAGGGAGAACTAACAACACCCTTACTCAGAATTTCTTTTTTTTGGTAAAGTTTACTTATTTATTTTGGGGTAGAAAGAGAGAACACAAGCAGGTGAGAGGCAGAGAGAAGGAGACACAGAATCCCAAGCAGGCTCTGTGCCATCAGCACAGAGCCTGATATGGGGCTTGAACCCACAAATTGTGACACAAGATAATGATCTGAGCCAAGATCAAGAGTCATGACCTGAGTGAAGATCAAAAGTCAGATGCATAACCAATTGAGCCACCCAGGTGTCCCCCTCACAAAGAATTTCTTGGTGGAAGTACACAGGGAAAGGAAGGGAAAACTAGATCATACACGGCCTTACACTACATGCTAAAAAGTTTAATTTTATCAGAAAGCTTTTGAACAATGTTAAAATATTTTTAACAGATGGATATGGAATGTGTTATGTCCAGTAACATGTTATTATGCTTAAATAATTCTTTACAAATTTACACGTTTTAAATAACTGGCATAATTCTAGTTACTTTTCAAAAGTATTTGTAGTTGCATTCATGGTGAGATAGAAAAGGAAAACAGAAATATAGTGATGCCAAATTATTACGAGGCCATTTTCACACACCATCAGAGATATGTTACTATTCCCATTACAAGTGAGCTGAGGCATAGAGGATTAGTTAAATGCCTTACTAAGTGAAAGGGCTGAGTGAAAAGGCTGGATTCAAACCAGGAGTTACCCATCACCAAAGCCCACGCTCTTCTGATTATGTATTTTGTCAAGATTGTAAATACTTGCGTTAGGCTATCACAAGTAATGCAGTGAAGTTATATCATACTTAAGATACACAAAATCAACTGTATGTGCTAATGAAAAAAAATTCAAACAAATATTTTTATTCAACATAGCACCTAGATTAAAGGAAACTTTTTTACCTGGTCATCAATGAAAGAACAAGAAATGTCTTTAATCACTAGAGGAGAAACTGCCTATGCTGGACTTATTGGTAGGTAGTGTCATGGATATTATACTTAATGACAATTAAAGGACCTTCAAGAGTAAATCTGACTATATTCAATTTTTACCTTAGGCAGAGACTTTAAAAGTTAGCCTTCATTCAAGACTCTTCTATAATTGTAAGAATCCACCATGATTTACACTAACTCATTTTCACTTAATCTACCACTCTCTATGTTAAGAGCCATAGACAAACCACTTAAAAAGTGCTATATGCTTATGTTTATACAAGAATGTTTATAAAGGAATTTTGTTTTTATTTTAAATAAACCTATTTTAAAACTTGCTATGATAAAAAAACACACACACACACACACAAGCTCTATTTATGTTCCAATATGACATCCTCCTGACCAGCAAACAAATTATACAAACATGCAATTCCCTAAAAATTAGGTGTATCTTTGTTATGGAGGTAATGATTCTAGACAAGGTAAATCCTAGAAATCATTCACAGAATAAATTTTCAAAAAGTTAGAATATATTTTTTGGAATAATTTCATATCACACAAGGCCAATAATCTTTCTCATTGTTCATGTAACAACCATGCGAGGACTTTTATGTTTTTATGTGTCTATGTGTGTGTATTTATGTTGAACCCTCAGTAAGCAGCTAATACCAAATTAAGTGCTCACTATACCTATATTTTTTGTTACCACTGAAAGCATTACCTTTTTTTGCCCCTTAATTGAGCAGTTAGTTAAATTCCTGGGAAACACTCTGAACTCCAAGTGAATTATGCTATCCAAACACTACATCACCAGACCACAGATATATTACTACTCAAACCTTGATCGACCGAATCATGCTTAGAAAGCTTTTAACACCAAGAGGCTTCCCCTGCAAAGTAAAACACATACTTCATTATGACAGATTGCTATTAATGTGCACCACTCAAGGATATCAAACAAAATTGTTACCACAATGGTATTTGCTTTTTTAATAGTCCCAAAACACAGAGTGGCAAACACAGAGAAAGGTAATACAAATATCTTATGAAGAATGATACTGTTGCACAGAAAACTATTTAGACATTATTTACAGTAAGATGTGATGCATAAAAATTAAATTTTATAATTTAATGATTTTTAGAAAATTCACTTTAATTTTACATATTAAATTTACATCAAAGAAGATTCTTCTTATTATTTTCATTATTTTTTAATATAGAATCTCAACAGCTCAGATACTTGGAAAGATTCTTTTCTAATTTAAATCAAGCACGAAATCACAAGATCAGCAATAGTAATTGTTCAGGTGGTAGCGGTTTAGTAAGTCTCTACTGGACTCTGTGGGTGGCCCATTTTGGTGTTGCAGCTGGCTTAGCACACAGTATACCAAACAAGTTGTTATTTTAATAGGAATAAACAACACCCCCTGCTCTCACTACTCAAAACCCTAAAAGAGTACTCCCATAAAGAATATTTACAATCTGTCAGATAGCAGCTTAGTGGAGCAGCATTATCAATACATTTATAAATCAGTGCTAATGACACCATCTCTTTTGATAAAATGCTACTTTAGTTGGGGGTAAATATTTCAAAACACTGAGTCACACAGAAATGTAACTTCTTTGATCACTGCTGCAAGAGACTAAGAGGAGTGCAATAATTATAATTAAGAATGCTAGAAGTATTTGGAGTTTCTTGTGTTGAATGAATTACTCATTTTACTTTAAAGCTGCATTTAATCATTATGCTACTATTACAGTATACAATGTATAACATGTAATGACATATCCATTACATATATTTCCTATATCTCAAAAAAAACAAAATATTGTAGACCAGAAAAAAGATAATGCATCACACTTCAAGGTAGTTCAGCCATTTGAAAAACACATGCTAACTAAATTGCTAACTAAATGCTAATTAAAAGAATCCCTGACTACCTTAAATACTACTGATTAACAAAAGAGAAGCCCAACATAACCTCTGTAAACAGAAGAATACCATGCAAAGAGGAGACTTTTCTCACATTTTAAGACCCATCAGAAAGAACCATCAATAGATTGGGGTACCTGGCTGGATCAGTCAGAGGAGCAGGTGACTCTTGATCTTGGGTTTTGAGGTCAGGCCCCACACTGGGTGCAGAAATTATTTAAAATAAATAAACTTAAAAAGAAATCATCAATAGATTTATCCAAATCTCTGCATGGCTGCAGAAACCATTAGAAAGTGAAAATATAAATCAATATGGTCATATTAACTATCAATGATATGATCTGATAATTAAATATAAAATGTACCGTGGATTTTGATTTAATAACTTTAATAATATTTTCATTTAATATTTTGATTTCATAATCACTATTTTGATTTAATATAAAGTTCTTGTTTTGGATTGAGCTATTCACTGTACAATGTTGCAAAAATACTATATCAAAAACTCTTATTTTTGCAAGTAGAAGCTAAAGTTCTTTACAGCTTATTAAATACTCTGTTAAAAAGGATATTTCTTCATTTGGAGTACATTTGATACAATTTCTTAACTATTTTCTTTACTACAACTTATTACTATTATAATGAATGTCCTAAGTAAGCTCTCTCTTTCAGGAAAAGAATCCAGGAAAGGTATCACTCACTTGAACTTTCACAGATCCAAAGGAAACACCTAACACAAATCTCTTACATAAAGTGAACACTCAGTAAATACTTGTTTTAAAAAAATGTGAAGTTACTTGAGTATGTCCTTAAGAATTTATTTTATATCCTCATTTATTGAAAGTTGAAAACTGAGGCCATGAACAGGTAAGTGATATCAAATCTGGTTCACAGACTCCTATCATTACAGGATATCTTTCAGTGAACCATGGAAGTAACCCAAGAGTACTTTGAAGAACAGCTCTCCAAGAAAAGCTCCCACCAATCAGAGATGGCACAAGAAAGAGACTCTGAGTAAATTCAACTCTTCCATGTATAAACAACTTAACTGAGAATCAAAGGTTAAGCCAAAAGGTTCAAAATCACATGGCAAGTAATTGGTCCTATGTTAAAATATAAAATTATCCAAAAAGCAAGAAGGAAGACATTATAAAGATTAAGATGAACAGAAAAACTACCATAAAATACCAGCTATCTTTTATTGAGTGTCTACTGCATATCTGGTATGATGCTACACAATTTTATATACTAATCTCGTTTTAAACTCACATCTGCCAAAAGAAATAGGTACTAATTACCCACACTTTTTAAAGATGATACAACTAAAAGAAAGATTAACGAAGCTTTCAAAGGTCACAAAACAAGCATAATATGTAGCCAGAATCAAAATCAGGACCACTGGACTTAAGACCTTGTGCTGTTAACCACTTTAATATTCTCTCTTCTGGCAAATGATTGTGATATTGTTTTTCTGTAGTGAATTCCACAGTTATGACAAAATGAAATCCTTTCATTCTTTCCTCTGACCAAAACTACAGAGAACACCTAAACACCTTAAATTCAGGATTCTGGAGTGAGGGGGGAAGAGAAATATAGATAATAAGAGAGGGACGCCTGGGTGGCTCAGTCAGTTAAGCATGTGACTCTTGATTTCAGGTCAGGTCATGATCTTGGGGTCATTAAATCAAATCCCAAGTGGGATTCCACGGTGGGTGAAGAGCCTGCTTGAGATTCTCTCTCTCCCTCTCTCTCTCTGCCTCTCCCTCTTGGATGCTTCCTCACGCTTTCTCAAAAAAAAAAAAAAAAAAAAAAACAAAAACAGAGAGAAAGAGAGAAAGAAAATAAGAGAAATAATGGAAAACATCAACCTTAACTGCCTCTTTCAATAACTGACATCCATTGGAAGAGTATGTTGCTTTTTAGCAAAGTGTAATAAAAGTACAAGGAATACTAACACTTACTGGGTATTAGGGATACCAGACACTGGGCATTAGAAATATAATGATAAGAGAGTTCAAGTCCCTGCCATCAGGGAATTATATAAACAACATATAAGAATGAGTATCATATTTTTTCTTCCTTTCCATAAAAATTTTTACTATCAATTATAAATTTTCTAAAGGAATCCACTTTCTTACTCCAAATCAGAGACTCATATTAATAATGTAAAACCTAAAGGGCTTTCCTGCTAATGACCACACAGTCAAATAGCCACTGGGAAAGTTGATTATGAGATCATACAAACTGTCCATCTGCCAATACAAGACCTGGGCTTATTACTTGTTTTTCCTCTGACTTTTCCAATTTAGTCTGAAAAAGCTCAGAGAAAGTCCCC